>NC_088352.1:24156666-24500833 GCF_036884655.1 Musa acuminata AAA Group | reverse complement strand
AAACTTTACAAAGGCTTTTGTCTCAATCTAATGCTTCTCAAAAAGTTATATTCTTTGCTAAGAATTAAGGGGTATTTATAGACCCCAAGAGGATTCAAATTTGGACTTCAAATTTTGAATTCTCTTGGATTCTCAAAGCTGGCGGTGCCATCGCCTATCAATGTCACATTGATCGTATACTAGCAGTGCTATCGCCTGTCAATTTTCACATTGATAGTGTTCTGGCGGTGCCATCGTCGGAACTCTCGGGCTTTGGGCAGTGCCACCGCCGGAACTCTCGGGCTTTGGGCTGTGCCACCGCCCGAACTCTCAGGTGCTGGGTGGTGCCACTGCCCAATCCGACAGTACCACCGCTTGATCCTTGGGTTCTGGGCGGTGCCATCGCCCAGTCTAGTGGTTCCACCGCCCGACCTTACCGATCATTGGTTGGGCTTCAAATCCGGTCCAAACCAAGTCATATTCGGGCCCAATTAGCCCATAACCAGGATATAGAATTATCCCTTAATCCTAACCCTAATTATATACAAACTATGCAACTGAAAACATAGTCTTAAGCATGTTTTTAACCAGCAAACGTTGAGTCTCCTTCCGGCGATCTTCCGATACACCCTCGGATTTCTTCCGGTGGACTCCCAACAGTCTCTCGATCTTGTGGCAAGTTCAGTGAGTAGTTGAGCCTTCTCGGTGATCTCCGTGAACCTCTGACAATCTCTTTGACGGACTTCAGAAAACTCTGACAAGTCCCCGATTTTTTCTCGATTGGTTCCGATAGCATCTCCGACGAATCTTTGGACTCTCGAACACCCATCGAACTTGACTTTGGTAGACTTATTTTATGACTTCAAGCTATCGTAGTTAATCTTGCACATGTAAAACAAAAGTTCAATCTAGACAATTACTCGTAAGCAATTAATCAAGTTATCCGGCATGTCATTAGTCCCTCGACGCTTCGTCCGATTCTTCGACGCATCATCCTCTCTTGCAGCCTATTACCCAATTGGCCAGTTGACTTCATAACTCCGATATCCTTGGCGCAATACCCGCTCTTCTTGGCCAAATGCCCGAATCCATGGCCCAAAGCCTTCTGTCGATACGTCAACCAATCCACCGGCCCCATGTCCAATCTTCTGACATATTCCTCTAGCACAATATGATTTTTCTACTTTAATTGTCTCATCCTGATTGAAGCATTCTGCATCACTCAAAACGTAGATTAAATCATAAACACATATCAAGTGGTTTCATCATCAAAATACGAGATTCAATAGTGGTAAATATTGGTTTTTGTGTTATATAGAATCCCACACTTGGATTTAAGAGATGGTTCTTGTCTTGGTGAGTTTGTTTCAGATTTTATGATTTATAGAGTGATGTGGTATATGAATTTGAATTGCACAGGTTTTATGAATTGTGGAATTAAGAATGCGAATGACTTGAATGTTTTCTCAGTAGCCTCAAATATGTGATTGGATCCTAGAATGGATTATTGTTGAATTATCATATTATCGATTCGAGGGGGGGCCATGACACCAATACAAGTGGTGGTACCGCCAATACCCCAAAAACCCGGGATGAAATACTTTTTTGCTCTAATTTTAAAGTCATTGGGGCTTATAAATACTCCCACCCTTTTATGCATGAAAGGGCAACAAAGAGATATCTAAGTGTGGAAAAATCTTGAAGTGTTGGGGTGCAAAAAGTATTGTAAAAGTGCAAGAGTCCTCTTCCTCTTTCTCTTTAGCTTTGTAATCATCCAAGAAGAGGTGTGAGGCTTATAAGAGTTTTTTCCTAAGTCCATAAAAAAGAGAAAGCACTATAAAGAGTGTTAGGAATGAGTCGGCACTAAGTGGGGGGGGTGAATTAGTGCAGTGATAAAAATTATGTCGGTTTGAAATCTCTCATTTGATTAAAACTGATTTTGGAAAGATACTTAAAATTGAAAGCATACAGAAGAGCATAGTGGATGTAAAGCAAGTAAGTTTGCAATAAAGGTAAATTACACAAATAGAAATGTAAATCGAGTTTATAGTGGTTCGGTTGTCATGACCTACATCCACTCAGCCAATTCCTCTTCGGTCGTGGCCACCAGCATCCACTATCGGTCTTCCTTTAATAGGCGAAGACCAACCACCTTTAACAACACTTTCTCCTTTTACCGGATTTAAGAGATAACCCTTACACCCCCATTTACTCCTCTCTCAAACTATTCTAACACTTAGATTTTTTAGAGGAGTTCACACAAGATTACAATAGCGTTTCTTTCTTTTTCACTCTCAATTCTTATGTATGTTAACCAGGGATGAGAGGGGTATTTATAGGCTTCAAGTTGATTTAAACTTGGAGCCTAAAAATATCTCATCCTATGTTTCCCAAGTCCTGGCAGTACCACCGCCTATGTTGGGTGGTACCATCGCCTGCAACAATGATGCTAGGCGGTACCACCGCCTAGTCTGATGGTACCACTGCCTAGGAGACTGTATCTGGGCGATACCACTGCCTAGACTGGCGATACCACCACCTAACACAGTCTCGGAGATTGTGTCACGATGGTGCCACCTGTTGGATCACTATTTGGGCCTTTCATTCGGCCCAACATAGTCCATACATGGGCCCAACTAGCCCCTAATTGGGTTGGCCCAATTCCAATCTCAATTATGTGCTGACTATAAAATTTAAGATATTTACTAAGCTAAACAAGTCCGTAAGTCTAGGTTTCTTCCGGCGAGCTTCCGGCGAACTTCCAACGATCTCTCGGTAATGTTCCAACAGACTCTCGGTAAGCTCCTGGACTTCACGATGATCTTTTTGGCGAGTTTCGATGAGCTTGTTTCACAAGCACTTAGACTTCTCGGTCAATTCTGGTAGAACTTTCGACGAACTTCCGACGAACTCTCGAACTCCCAACGAAATTGCATTCTTGACTCCGGGACTTTATTTTGCTTTATGCCTTGCCATGTAGTTAATCCTGCACACATAAAACCTACTTCGACCTAGACAATTATTACAAAGCAAATCAAGTGTTGTCCAACATGCCATTGGTTTATCGACGTTTCGTTTGAATCTTCGATGCATCGTCCTCTCTTACAGCCTATTGCCTAATCGGTCAGTTGACCTCTGCAACTCCAATTTATTTGGCGTAATTTTCACTCTTCTTGGCCCAATGCCCGAACTCATGGCCCGAAGCCTTCTATCGATATGTCGACTGATCATTCGGCTCGACGTTCAATCTTCTGACATGTTTTTCTCCGGTCTAACATGATTCTTCCTACTTTAATTTTCTCTCCCTGATTGAAGCATCATGCGTCACTCAAAACACAGATTAAATCATAAATACTATCAATTGGTTTCATCATCAAAATCCAAAATTCAACAATCTCCTCCTTTTTGATGATGACAACCAATTGATGACGAAATTTAAACAAACTCCCCCTATCAATATGTTATATTGATAGAACTTTTAGATTCAAAAATCTAAGCAATATGTTATCATAAACTTATGCATAATATCATTCTTCTCCCCCTTTGTCATCAACAAAAATGAGAGGTTCAACTATCAAGTGTTTAGAAATACAAGTTCAAATCATTGCATAATAATTATAATCTCAAGTTTTATCATCATGCAAGCTAACAATAATTTTGAGTTTTGCAAGTTTGTAAATTTTGCTAGATGTGCTAATTAGCATGTTTTGCTTCTTGAGATAGGCAAAATAGCACTTTTGCTTCTCTTGAGATTGCAAGCTAGTAATTCTTGGTGATGTTCAAGATAGCAAGTTCTACATCATGTAAGCTAGCAAATTTTTATAATATTTTTTAAAAAATAAGCTAGCAATATTTGAGATGTTCAAAAAGACAACTTTTGCTTCTTGAAGTATGCAAGTTAGCAATATTGCTTCTTTGCAAGTTTTTCTCCTAGCAAATTTAGCAAGTGTTACATCATATGAGAACATGCGAGCTAGCAAATTTATATCATTTTAGAGTATGTAAGATAAACTATTTTTGCATCTTTTTGAAATATGTAACTTAGCAAACATTGCTTCTCTTGAGATTTACAAGTTAGCACTTTTTGCTTCTCTTTTGAGATGAGCAAGCTAACAAGTTTACCTCTTGCAAGCAATTTTTTTTCACCCCCTTTGTCATTGGCAAAAAGAGGGGAATAACAATACAATGGTGCAATTCATTTTCCTTTATTTCAATTTATAAATTATGACAAAGATAAAGTGTCATTCTTATTTCAAAATGTCATAATTGAGATAAAACTTAAATTCAAATCAAGGTAATTTTAATCATGATTCACATCATATGTAATACAACATATACATCATCATAATAAAATCATTAGCATTACATGTATCATTCCAAATCAAAAATATTTCACATTATGATGGTATCAAATCTCGAGAAATCAAGATGATGATTCATAAAAAAATATCACAATTTATAATTAAGAGAAAAATTATCATTCATTTTTAACTCATTCAATTTGTCAAATCAATATTTCTTGGGTATGCATGATATCAAAATATGATTTCAAATCTTCAACGTATAACATGCATAATTTCAAACCATTACAAACCATTATCAAGATCATAGTTTGTTTGTATAAGTCTCTCTTTTAGTAAATGATAAGATGAAATAATCGAAGATAGAAAATTTTTTATTCTCATAAAAGATAGCTCAAGTAGAGAAATCAAAAAGAAAGTTCATGATTCGGTTGAAAATTTTTCATTCAAATTCAAATCATCAAAATCACTTTTCAAAAAATTCAATAAAGGCAACTTAAATAGATTCACATGAGAACTCGATTCATATATAATGTCTCAATTTTTCATTAATGCATAAGACATGATTTATTTCAACAAATCTCTTCTTTTATAAATAGATAAAAGAAACATAGGAGATTAAATAAAATAATATCTTGATTCATGCATAAGAAATCTCAAGTTATAAATCTTAAAAAATCAAGATAAAAGCTCATTTAAATTTAAATCATTAAATCAAGATCATTTTCAAGAGATTACTTAAGATAGATTTATCACTAAGAATCACTTGTTGAAAAATCAAAAAGCTTTAGAGGTATTTTCAAGAAAACATGCATTCTCCTTTTTTGTTTTAATCTAAGTGATTTGATTTCATACAAGCATGCCTTTATTTTTTTATGCCAAACAAAAATATGCATCATCGTTTAAAATGAAAAAGAACTTTCATTACGGCAAAGATCGATAATCCATCATCATACATAATTTTGAAAGATAAACCCATTAAACATGATCTCAAATCATCATTACATTATTTTTTTAAAACATCAAGCATGGTTTCATTGAACATAAGGCATCGTCGATCAAAATAAAAAAAACAATACGAAAATCAACATGATTGCATATTATTGCTTCTTAAAAACATACATATGATTATTCTTATTAGGTGTACAAGCATTAGATTTGTATCTAACATTTTGTTATATTTTCATAAAACATACAATTGTCATTATTATTTTCAAAATTACTAGTATGATCCTAATTTTTTAACATTTTCATTACATCATTAAACATGCAATTTTCAAGAAAAATTTATATATAATTTTTCTAAAATAACTCATGAAAAACATCATGTAATTTCGAAATAAATCAAAGGAGTTTCATTTAAGTTATTTACCTCATCGTCGAGAGTCATCAAAGTGAAGTTCGTCGTTTCATCTTCATCGGTTTGCTCCTCGTCATTGGATAAGCTCGATTCATCCCAAGGTACTTCTTTCTTCTTGCATTCATAGTAAGTAGTTACGTTCTTTTTAAACTTATTTTTGTTCTTTAATTCTTGTTTCATGAACTTTTTAAACTTTAAGAGTTCAAGGTCATCATCAACATCACTTGAGTCATCACTCAAGTAGTATTCTATTGTTTGAAGTGTCAAATCAATCATGTTCTTTGGAATGTTGTTCTCAAGCTCTTCATGAGCATTGCAAGTCATTTTATATGTCAATAATGAACCGATAAGTTCTTCGAGAGGAAAGTTATTTAAATCCTTAGCCTCTTGAATGACCATTACTTTAGAATCCTAATTTTTAAAAAGAGATCGTAAAATTTTGTTCATAAGTTCAAGGTTCGAAAAACTTTTACCAAGAGTTTTTAAACCATTGATGACATCCGTAAAACGGGTGTACATGTCAATAACGATTTCGCTTAGCTTCATTCAAAAAAGTTCAAAATCATGCATTAAAAGATTGACTTTAGACTCTTTAACTCTGTTCGTGCCTTTATGTGTAATTTCAAGAGTGTGTCAAATATCAAAAGTCGTTTCACACATAAAAATTTGATTGAATTTATTTTTGTTTAAGACGTAAAATAAGGCATTCATAGCCTTTGCATTTAAAGAAAAAGTCTTCTTCTCCAACTCATTCCAATCGTTAATTGAAAGAGAAGACTTTTGAAAACCAAATTTGATTATATTCTATAAATCGAGATTCAACGAAAGCAAGAAATCTCTTATTCGAGTTTTCCAATATATGTAGTATGTCCCATTGAACATGAGAGGATGAATGAGAGAATGACCTTCTTAAAAACTGAAAAGAGTCATTTCTCTTTGGGTGTTAAACCAAACGAGAAAAACGTGGCCCTGATACCAACTATTAGGAATGAGTTGGCACTAAGAGGGGGGGTTAATTAGTGCAGTGGTAAAAATTACGTTAGTTCAAAATCTCTCGTTTGATTAAAGTCGATTTCGAAAAGATACTTAAAATTAAAAGGATATGAAAGAGCATAGTGGATGTAAAGCAAGTAAGTTTGTAGTAAAGGTAAATTACACAAATAGACATGCAAACCGAGTTTATAGTGGTTCGATCGTCGTGACCTACATCCGCTCCATCGATTCCTCTTCCATCGAGGCCACCAGCATCCACTATCGGTCTTCCTTCAACAAGCAAAGACCAACCACCTTTTACAACTCTTTCTCCTTTTTTCGAGTTTAGGAGATAACCCTTGTACCCTCACTTACTCCTTTCTTGAACTATTATAACACTTAGATTTTTTAGAGGAGTTCACATAAGATTATAGTAGCATTTTTTTCTTTTTCACTCTCAATTCTTGTGTATGTTAACCAAGGATGAGAGGGGTATTTATAGGCCTTAAGTTGATTCAAACTTGGAGCTTAAAAATGTCTTATCTTAGGTTTCCCGGGTCCTAACGGTACCACTGCCTATGTTGGGTGGTACCATCACTTGTTTAACGGTACCACTGCTTGAGAGACTGTGTCTGGGCGGTACCACCGCAGGGCAGAGGCGCTTGTGGCCGCTGCTCCCACGGGCAAAAACCCCGCAGGGGCGGCCGCCAGCGAGGCAGCACCGCCTGCGGGCGCTGCCTCGCCGGCAGAACTGCTCGAGAAGCCAGCGGCGCCCGAAGGGGGCGCCCACCCGCAGCGGCAGCGCCGCCAGCTGGCGAGGGCAGTGCCCTCGCCCCGCCGCACAAGCCGCCGCCGGCAGGGTGGCGGCGGCGGCAGCAGCGAAAGGGGAAAGGGCATTAGGGTTTTCTGGTCAAAAGACAGTTTTGCCCCTCGGAATTTGAGAAATTCCAGTTTCTGTCTTTTGTCCAAATTACGAAAATACCCCTATAAATTCAAAAATTCCCTACATGTCCCTGATTTCAAAAAATATTAATTAATTAAAAGGTTTAGTTGATTATTATTTTTATTATTATCTAGTAGTCCTACATGATGATGATTATTTATACATATGATGTATAATGTGTGGACGGATGATCATGGACCGTGTGATGTGTGTACTTGTGATTATTATTATTGAGGTCTGCGAACCTCCATTATATTTCTCATTTATTGTCGGGCCTGCGTGCCTATGATTAAGTTGTAATCACATGAGGAGGCGCAGCGGGAGCGTGGATGCGATAGCGGGACCCACGAGACGGACGATCGTGATGCATGGAGATGCATCAAGATGTCGACAGAACCGACGAGGACGAGATGGACGATCACAGGGCATGGAGATGCACCGTTGCACACATAGATCTTGATATGAGTGATTAGGCCTACTGGCTCGGGCCTAATCATATTAGGTTGTGGTCCATGATCATCTGATGTGATTGCTTATACACATACTAGATATGTATATATGTTTGCATGCGATGTAGATATATATTAAATATGTATATGTGTGACATGTCATATTAGGAGACCAAATTATAGAAACATCTCTCGATAATATTAAGTCGGTAAACGTGAGGCAATTAGATTGACCCACGTAGCCTTCCATCGTTATGAGTAGGAACCGATTCCCGGTGTAGGTTGAGTTGGTCGAGTCCCTCGAGACTCACCTATATCGCGATTCGTTATCTTGCTTACGACATAGAGATGTCACCGGTGACCGGAGGGCATGGTATGCTTGGTCGAGTCCCTCGAGGGTATATCATCAAATCAGACTCATCTTGTAACGAAGGTGTTGACTTAACCGAGCATCATGGTTGGTCGAGTCCCTCGAGGCCATGGTGATTCGGAGGCCGAACAGGACGGGAATCACAAGGAGTTGTGATCGGCAAGAGTTGCCTACCTTTTAGGCTTAGTGTGATTGGTCGAGTCCCTCGAGGTTACACTAAGACGTTGATTGGATCCTGATCCCCACTAGAAGTCTGTCGGAGACTTCCGTTTCACGTGCTGAGGGTGTCGCGTGACTCGTTAGTAAAATAGTGGGAGCATATTAAGATAGAAGTCCATATCTTGATAGTATATTTCTTGCAAAATCTGCATGTTATTCATTTCTACTACATCTTTATTTTCAAAAAATGTCGCTTTCAAATCCCTTACGTGGCATACTTGATGTCAACCGCCTCACTGGTCCAAATTATACGGATTGGCTCCGTAACTTGAGAATTGTTCTCACAGCGGAGAAAATCGTGTACGTCCTTGATACAGTGATGCCTACGCCCGAAGAAGGGGCAAGCGAGGATGAGATCGCTCGCTACGTGAAGTGCATTGATGACTCGACTCTTGCTCAGTGCTATATGTTGGGCTCTATGACTCCAGAGTTACAAAGACAACATGAAAAGATGGATGCCAGATCCATTCTCCTACATGTCCGCAAATTGTTTGAGGAATAGGAAAGGACTCAGCGATATGAGATATCCAAGAGCCTCTTCCGCGTTAGGATGACTGAGGGGACACCGGTTCAGAACCATGTCCTAAAGATGATTGAGTTGATAGAGAAACTCACAGGTCTAGGAATGGTCCTAGAGGATAACTTGTGTGTGGACATTGTGCTTCAGTCCCTACCAGATTCCTTTTCACAGTTCATAATGAATTTTAATATGAATAAGCTTGAGGTGACTCTCCCAGAGCTCCTCAATATGTTGAGGGAGGCAGAGAGTACTATTAAGAAAGAGAAGCCAGTTCTCTACACTAGTGAGACCAAAAAGAAAAGGAAAGCAGAAAGGTCCCTTAAGAAGGGAAATGGCAAGGGCAAACAAAGTAAAGCAAAGGTTGCTAAGAAAGACCCAACAAAGGACAAAGGCCAGTGCTTCCACTGTGGTAAAGATGGGCACTGGAAAAGAAACTGCAAAGAGTACCTTGCAGAAAGGGCGAAACAAAAGCTTGATGAAGCTTCAGGTACATTCATGATCAGTCTCCATTTGTTAGAATCTTATGATAACACATGGGTATTGGATACCGGTAGTGCTTATCATATATGCAATTCGTTGTAGGTTCTGGCAAGGCCTAGGAGACTTGAAAGAGGCGAGATGGACCTCAAGATGGGTAATGGAGCAAAAGTTGCTGTATTAGCTGTTGGCGAGGTCGCCCTACATCTGCCTAGTGGAGCTTTTATTGCATTAGATGCATGTTATTTTGTTCCTTCTATTATCAAAAACATTCTCCATTTCATGTTTAACAGTTAGTGGATATAAATTTGTTTTTGAGAACAATGGTTGTTCGATATTATTAGATGATAAGATCATCACGAAAGGAACATTGCATAATGGTTTATTTATGTTAGACACCACTCCACATATCATGAATGTAAATGTGTCCAAAAGGAAACGAAATGAGTTGAACAGTGCATACCTGTGGCATTGTAGGCTAGGTCACATCCATGAAAGAAGGATTCAAAAGTTGCTAAATCATGGATATTTAGATCCATTCGAATATGTGTCATATGCAACTTGTGAGCCTTGCATTCGTGGAAAACTGACCAAATCTCCATTTAGTAGAACTGGAGAGAGAGCCAATGAGTTGTTGGAACTCATACATAGTGATGTATGTGGACCCATGTCAACTCATGCCATTGGAGGTTACTCCTACTTCATTACATTTACTAATGATTTCTCAAGGTATGGATATGTGTACTTAATGAAGTACAAGTCCGATGCCTTTGAGAAATTCAGAGAGTATAGGAATGAGGTGGAGAACCAAACTGGAAAGAGTATCAAAACTTTTCGATCAGATCGAGGAGGTGAGTACTTAAGTACAGAGTTTACTCAGTTCCTCAAGGACCATGGGATATTATCCCAATGGACACCTCCTTATACACCCCAGCTCAATGGTGTCTTTGGAAGGAGAAATTGTACGTTATTAGATATGGTACGGTCCATGATGAGTTTCGCTGACCTACCCATCTCATTCTAGGGATATGCCCTAGAAACCGCAGCTTACCTTCTGAACAGAGTTCAAACTAAGTCGGTAGTGTCTACACCATAAGAGATATGGAAAGGGAAGAAGCATGATCTTAAGGTTGTTAAGATTTGGGGCTGCCCTACCCATGTTAAAAGACACAACCCCGATAAGTTAGAATCAAGGACAGAGCGATGCAAATTTGTGGGATACCCCAAGGAAACTTGTGGGTATTATTTCTATCATCTCGAGGACCAAAAGGTCTTTGTAGCTTATAGAGTAGTATTCCTTGAGAAGGAACACATTCTTGGCGGAGACAGTGGGAGAATGATAGAGTTGAGCGAGGTTGGAGAACCAAGCTTAAGCACCACTCTACAGTCCGAGTCTGTTCAGGTACCTAATACACAAGTTTCAACTTTAAGCAGGTCTGATAGAGTATCCCATCCTCCTGAGAGATATGTGGGACATATTAGAGCAAAGGATGTAGAGGATATTGATCCTCAGACCTACAAGGAGGCTATTATGAATATAGACTCCGGGAAGTGGAAAGAAGCCATGAATTCTGAGATGGATTCTATGTACTCCAATAAGGTTTGGAACCTAGTTGATGCGCCCGAAGGTATTGTACCCATCGGTTGTAAGTGGATCTTTAAGAAAAAGATCGGAGTAGATGGAAAGGTAGAGACCTATAAAGCAAGGCTAGTGGCTAAGGGGTATCGTCAAAGGCAAGGTGTTGACTACGATGAAACTTTCTCACCCGTAGCAATGCTAAAATCCATCAGAATTCTATTGGCTATTGCAGCACACTATGATTATGAGATCTGGCAGATGGATGTGAAAACCACATTCCTCAACGGGAACCTCGAGGAGGAGGTGTATATGATGCAACCTGAGGGATTCGTGTCCAAGAACTGCCCAAATAAGGTGTGTAGGTTGCTTAGATCCATTTATGGACTAAAGCAAGCTTCCCGAAGTTGGAACATAAGATTTGATGAGGCAATCAGATCTTATGACTTCGTTAAGAACGAAGATGAGCCTTGTGTGTACAGGAAGGTAAGTGGGAGCGCTATCACCTTTTTGGTGTTATATGTGGATGACATCCTCATCATTGGGAATGATGTAGGAATGCTATCCACAGTAAAGACTTGGTTATCTAGACACTTCTCCATAAAGGACTTACGGGAAGCATCCTATATCTTGGGGATTAGAATCTATAGAGATAGATCCAAGAGGATGCTTGGCTTGTCCCAGTCCAGGTACATAGAAACCATTGTCAAAAGGTTTGACATGGAAAATTCCAAAGGGCAAACATGAATATGATACCTTATGCCTCAGCAATAGGGTCTATCATGTATGTCATGCTATGTACTAGACCTGATATAGCGCATGCTCTGAGTGTCACGAGCAGGTATCAGGCGGATCCAGGCTTGGAGCACTGGAAAGCAGTAAACTATATCCTTAAGTACTTGAGAAGGACTAAGGATCTTTTACTAGTATATGGAGGTAATAGCCTTAAGGTTGAAGGCTTCACTGACTCAAGTTTTCAGTCTGATGTCGATGATAGCAAGTCGAATTCAGGGTATGTGTACACCTTGAATGGAGGAGCAGTGTGCTGGAAGAGTTCCAAGCAAGATACCACTGCTGACTCGACCACAGAGGCGGAGTACATTGCTGCATCAGATGCAGCAAAGGAGGGAGTTTGGGTGAAGAAGTTCATCACAGATTTGGGAGTCGATACAGATAGCGACAAGTCAACTTCCTTATATTGCGACAACTATGGGGTGATTACTCAAATAAGGGAACCCGGGTCTCATCAGAAGTGTTCTAAGGAGGTTCCAGCTTATAAGAGAGATCGTAACCCGAGGAGATGTAGCAGTGGAAAGAGTTCCATCCGAAGATAACATTGCAGATCCACTGACAAAGCCATTGTCTCAGATTGTCTTTGAGCGTCACAGGAGTCTGATGGGGATCAGACACATATGTGATTGGTTTTAGGTCAAGTGGGAGATTGCTAGTCATAGGTGCCCAGCAAGCCAATCACGTGAGTGATGGCACGTGTGACTTAATACAGAATCTTTTTGCTTATTATATTTTGGCGTATATCACTTTATAACTATTGGATAAATGCATATATATATTGTGATGTCCTTGGATTTATGCAATGGGAATCGGCTCGTGATGAGATCACGATAATGAGATCGATTCACCTTTAAACACATATCCTAAATAATCCCGGTCATAGGTTACTCGAGAGGGACATCGTGATAACCGGATAGACTGGTGTGCTGTATACCCGTCCATATGATGGATGCAGCTGGTCTCATAGCTGCTCGTGTAGGGACACTAGGGATACAGTACAGGTGCTCATTGGAGAATGAGTTCACTGATTGATCCGCTTACGGAATGCTGGATGGTTGATGATGCCTAATTGTCAGACAGCAATTCCGTAGTCCTAGTGGTGTATTTGGTCCTTAGACTTGAGACACCAAGGATGTCCTGTATGAGTGCTCCACTCTTTGATACCAGACTTATTGGTTTGGCTGTCCCAAATCTAGTACAGTTGGTCATTGAGAGTGGTAGTCAACATTACGAGGGCTATTGAGTGTTGATAGAGGGTCATCCACTCTCGGCGTCATGAGAGGAATATCCCATGTGTTCTTGCTCAGACAAATCCCTGGCCAAGGTCATTCGGGTTGAGAGAGAAAGATTTCTCCGGGAGAATCCGATTAGAGCGAGACTCGAGTAGAAACCGTATGGGTCTGACAGCACCATGCTCGATATATGGTCTCTCGGATATTAGATGGATGAGGGACTATAGGTACACGGTAACTGAGGACAGACAAGTCCAATGGATTGGATTCCCCTGTATTGTCTGGGGACTACGGCGTAGTGACCTAGTACGTCCGTAGTCGATGAGTCAAGTGAATTATTACAGAGATAATAATTCATTGAGTTAGAAGGAGTTCTAACAGGTATGACTCACGGCCAACTCGATATTGGGCCTAAAGAGTCACACACATATGGTAGGCATTGCGATGAGTAGAGGTTCGGATATGAGATATCCGACGGAGCCCTTGTCTTATTGGATGCAGATCCAATACCCACTAGGGAAGGACCCATTAGGGTTTGACATGGGATCTCTATAAATAGGAGGGATTCACAGCCTCATAGGCTAGAGTCTTTGCTTGCCTTTCCTATTCTCCTCTCCCTCTCCACCTCAGAGTAGGCCTGGAGTTTTGAGGAGCATCGTCGCAATCCTGTTGTGTGGATCACCGCTAGAGAGGAGGACGCTTGACCTCCTTCACCCTCTCCTAAGGATCTGCAAGGAAATAGGGATATACGATCTCCCTAGGTAACATAATCTACTTTATGCGTAGTTTCATGTTTCGCGGATTTTTGCATACCAATCTTCGCACGACGACGAACATCTTTTTGGGAATCGGGGATTTTGTTTTCTTGTTCTTCCGCTGCGCATGTGATGTCGCCCCCATGATTTCCCAACACTAAACAAGTCCGTAAGTCTAGGTTTCTTCCCGCGATCTTCTGGTGAACTTCTGACGATCTCTTGGCAATGTTCCAGCGGACTCCCAACAAGCTCCTAGACTTCACGACGATCTTCTTAGCGAGTTCCGACAAGCTTCTTTGGCAAGCTCCTAGACTTCTCAATTAATTCCAGTAGAACTTTCGACAGACGTCCGGACTTTCGACGAACTCTCGAACTCCCAACGAAATTACGTTCTTGACTCCGGGACTTCATTTTGCTTTATGCCTTACTATTATAGTTAATCCTGTACACATAAAACCTACTTCAATCTAGATAATTATTACAAAGCAAATCAAGTGTTATCCGGAATGCCATTTGTTTATTGGTGCTTCGTTCGAATCTTCGGTGCATTATCCTCTCTTGCGGCCTATTGCCCAATTGGCCAGTTGACCTCCACAACTCCAATTTACTTGGCGTAATTTTTGCTCTTCTTGGCCCGATGCCCGAACTCATGGCCCGAAGCCTTCTACCGATACATCGATCGATCCTTTGGCTCGATGTCCAATCTTCTGATATATTTTTCTCCAGCCTAACATAATTCTTCCTGCTTTAATTGTCTCTCCTTAATTGAAGTATCCTACGTCACTCAAAATTCAGATTAAATCATAAACACTATCAATTGGTTTCATCATCAAAATCTAAGATTCAACAAAGAGGTGGTTGGTCTTTGCCTATTAAAGGAGGACCATTAGTAGACACTGGTGACCTCGGCAGAGGAGGAATCGTAAGTGGATATAGATCACAACGACCGAACTACTATAAATTTCGATGTGTTCTTTCCTTACTACTTGTTCTCTTTACTGCATTTACTTTACTTCATTGCAAACTGTCCAATCCCCTCTTCTCTACTCACTTGTAAACTTATTCGAGTCTAACTAACAGTTTTCGTTGAACTTAGAATTTTATCGAACAAAGTTTTTCGAAATCATTGAAATTTATCGTTTTTATCCGCTGCACTAATTCACCCCCCCTCTTAGTGTCATTCTTAATCCTAACAATGGTATCACTGCCTACAGTACTGACACTAGGTAGTATCACCACCCACTCTGGTTGTACCACCGCTTGACACACTAACATTGGGCGGTACCACTACTTGACACAATCTCGGAGAATATGTCTAGGTGGTACCACTGCCCTGTCTAGCGGTACCACTACTTAACAACTTGGAAAAGTGTGCTCTTAACTTTTTCAGCTCATAGGTGGTTCCACCTAACCTTAGGTAACCGAATGAGCCTTCTATTTGATCCAAAATAGTCTTAACTCAAGCCCAATGGGCCCATAATTGAGTTGGCATGATTATACATGAAACCAACTCAATTAGCCCTTTAAATTACTTCAATCTAGATAAATTATTACTAAGCTTGAATCCTTTATTGACCGGTATGTCATTGGTTCATCCGGTGCTTCGTCCAACCTTTCAGCGGATCGTCCTCTTCTTCAGTGTATTGCCCAATCAATATGTTAACCTCCACCAAATCCGATCTCCTTGGTGCAATGTCCGATCATTCGACTCGATACCTAAACTAATGGCATAAAGTCCTTCTACCAATACGTCGACCGATCCTTTAGCTCGACTATTAATCTTCTTACATGTTTCACTCCAACCTAATGTTTGATTCTTCCTGCTTCAATGGATTTGCCTTTTCTGAATGAAGATAGTCCTGCGTTACTTAAACATACATTAAGATAGTAACTTTATCAATTGGTTTCATCGTTAAAATCTAAGATTCAACATAGATCATCGCTAGAAAGGAGGATGCTTGACCTCCTTCATCCTCTCCCAAAGATCTGTAGGGATTTGAGGATATACGATCTCCCTAGGTAACACTACTATCGCATACATGGTTTTCAGTTTTGCGGGTTTTTGTGCCCGAATCTTTGCACGATTATGAATACTTTTTGAGAAATTTAAAATTTTTGTTTTATGTTCTTCCACTACGGATGTGATGTCGTCCTTATATTTCTCTATAAATCGTGTTTCTAATATGGATTTATCGATCAAACTTTAAAATCAGTTAAAATTTACTATAACACTAATTAACCCTCTCTCCACCCACCCACTCTTGGTGCCATTACGATTCTAACAACATCTCTCACACTCCTTTTTTTGTATAAGGGCTATAGGTGAGGCATGTAGGGGTAGAGGTGACGAGGTTTATGGAGGTGACGATGGCCCTTGCACCCCTTCCTTTCTTGTGTGAGGGTTGCAAGTAAGGCATGTAAGGGTGGGTCTAACGAGGTTAGCAACGATGGCAACCCTCACACGAGAGCTACAAGAAGTGGGCCTGATGGGTTAGAAAGGAGGGGAAGCAATTATTAGGGTTTGATGAGAGTAACGCCTTTATCGCTTGTGGCCTCTACATTCGATTACATTAGTGTCATGAGTGACAGACAGTAATTATTTAAAGTGATAAATATTGATTGATGCAACTAGGTGACAATTGATAGGGGTATAATCATTCTGGAAAATAGATGGTATACCATAATTTCTTCAAGTTGAAATGTCATTTGAAAAATTCTCAAAGTCAATTTTTTTGTAAATTTATCATATATATATATATATATATATATATATAGGTATTAGTGCACAGGAAAACTACTGTTTGACCGAATCATGGTGAAAATTTTCTTTGGGTGATGTGGTCAACGAACACAACTGGTGGCAGTATCAACCCGGATAACCTGAATGCGTGATTCGGCCTAACAGGTACGCGGATTCTATGTACAGAAATGGTAATTATATTATCCTTTGCGCACTTTGCGCACTTCTGATGAGGCTCCCCGGAAGGTTGAGATGAGGGCGGTAGTGATCACGAGCCCTGGCGGCCCCGAGGTGCTACAGGTGCAGGAGGTGGAGGACCCGGTGGTCGGCGACGACGAGGTCCTCATCAAGGTGGAGGCCACTGCACTCAACCGCGCCGACACCGTCCAGAGGAAGGGTTTGTACCCACTGCCAAAGGGCGCTAGCCCTTACCCTGGCCTCGAGTGCTCCGGAACCGTCCTCACCGTCGGGAAATCCGTTGCTTGCTGGAAGGTGGGCGATCAGGTAGTTCTCACCCTCCAACGTGGCTGAACTTGGCGATAGCTTTTGCGTGGAAGTTCGGATATGTTGTTGCTATTTGTGTTAAATGGATCAGGAAGTTTAGTCCCTTAGTCCGTTCTTTAGACAACTTTTTTCAGATTAAGCTACCTGTCTTTAATCAATTAGGTTTCATTATCTGGCAGATTTAGAGTTTTTTTTTCTTGTGTATAGGGATTCCATGTTCTTTGATTCGTATAGGACATTCTTGTTAGTAGAATGGTTGAACAATGATCTACTCTTCGGATCAGGGTTTTAGCAAGTAAATGAGGTTCCAGTTGTGACGAAGCTGGGATTTTAATGCAGAATTTGGGTTGTAAAAGTCCTTGTATTTAGAGCTATGATTGCACGATGTATAGCAATCAAAATAGCTATTTATCCTAAAGTTAAGGTTTGAAAAATAGGTTCTATACTTTATGCACTTGTGCTATGACCTCATTTGTTTCCTCTGCAGGTTTGTGCCCTTCTGAGTGGAGGAGGGTATGCAGAGAAGGTAGCGGTACCTGCTGGACAGGTTCTTCCTATCCCGGAAGGTGTCACTTTGAGGGATGCTGCAAGTTTTCCTGAAGTGGCATGCACTGTGTGGTCGACTATTTTCATGACGAGCCAGTTGTCCCCTGGGGAGACACTGTTGGTAAATCTCATTATATGTTGTCTTTGAAGATTCGTGCCTGTAACATCTTATCTAATTGTTTGTCATCAGTATTGTCTAATCAGATTGTAGGCCTTTCGTTTGGAAATATTCATATCATGAGGTCTAGTGGTTAACAATTTGTATCTAAATTATTAATACTTGGTCTAACAATCACAAAAGCTAGATTATGTCATATGTTATTACCACACTCCATTCGAGCTGTCAAGTGCTGTTTCCAATTGTTGACCAAACCAATGAGTATTCTCTACCATTAAGTTCCTACATTTAGAAACGCTGGAGTACAGGTTGTAGCCTCATTAGCTTTACCACTTAAGGTAGCAATAACATTGTAGAGAATTATCCAAATAACATCAAATTCTTTAATTCTTGTTTCTTTTTTCCTATTTGAACATATGTTTCTCCAAATGGTTTTCCAGATTGAAATACATACAATTTTTTTTACATTTAAATGATTATTTACTGAATCAAACATACATTTCCAAATTATTCACAGGTTATTTAAGAAAAACTGTGAATTAGAATTTGCCAAATATATTTATTGTCATCTTATTTTTTATTTGTCCATGTTCTTTCTGTCTTAACATGATTATTCATTGCACAAAGAAGTAATTAAATATATAAAAAAATATTTTTTCTATTTTTTCTATTTTTTTACATGTAGGGTTAGATTTTGAGGTTCATTGTGCAGTGCATTTTGTTAAAGTTGTGTTAGATATAAATGATCATATTATTTTCTTCTCTTTAAAACAAAAATTAATAGCGCACTCTAAATGTGAAAAAAAAATTCCAAAGAAGGATGTCTTCCGCTAACTTGTTGAGATCCTCTAATTCATTTGTACTTAGTAATTTACTGTACTAGTTAAGAGTGCAAGTGCATGGAACTATGTATGAACATAATAATTAACAACATGGAAAAATGACTGCATTTTCATTATTTCTGTAGAGTACAAAAGCATAATCTTTCACCTGTAAGGTATCAGTTGTTGGTTTGGCTTGACATCATCATCATGAATTTTTGCTCATTTCTTTTGAGTAATAGCAGTGGAGTTCTTTTTTAGATGATGTTCCTATCAAATGACATATGCAATCCTGGAAAAGAAAATCTAAACTTTTGTCCGTTTGGTTAAACAGATATTCTTTACAAGATTAAACCTATAATACTTGGCCTTTTCAATTATTTTCAGGTTCATGGTGGATCTAGTGGAATTGGTACCTTTGCTATTCAGATTGCTAAGCACGTTGGAATTAGAGTGTTTGTGACAGCAGGTATGCTAGCATGAATAGAAATAGTTAGAATTTCCCTATTGTGCTATAGAAGGTAACAAATCTTTCTGACATGTTACAATTCTTGGCCATGCCAGTCATCACAGCCCTATGTCGGCTGGCACAACTAAAAAGCACCCTAACTATGGCCAATATTTCTAGCATGGCACATGCCTATACTTTCCTGGCATCGTAAATCTCACCCATGCCAACTTGTGCCACTTGTCATGGCAATCCTTGTAACATGTCACCTAAATAGCAATCAGTTTCAAGATATAATGTCATTGAATTGCATCGATCTAGGAAGTGAAGAAAAATTGGCTGCTTGCAAGAATCTTGGTGCTGATGTTTGCATTAATTACAAGACTGAAGACTTCGTCGCAAGGGTAGAGGAAGAAACTGGAGGAAAGGGTATATCCACTGTGCTCCAGCAGCTTGGACTGCAATGCAGATATCTGACAATAGAATGTAACTATGATGCAGGTGTTGATGTTATACTGGACAATGTTGGCGGGTCTTACCTGCAGAAAAATCTTGATAGCTTGGGTATGGATGGTAGGCTTTTTATCATCGGTTTCATGGGAGGGGCAGCGACGGAAGTAAACCTGTCTTGCTTATTGGCAAGGCGCCTTACTATACAAGGTATAGCCTCCAGTTTCTTCTCTTATTCTGCATGTGCCTAAAAGTTGTATTTCATAGATGTTTGCCAAGTTTTTCATAATGAATGGACCTGACAAAAGTCAGAAGGGTTCTGGAAGCTGTATGTTGTAGTGTTTTGCTGCTAGTTGTTCTTATTATGAGTAGATCTCACAGAAGTTAGGAAGGTGGACTACTTAAGAATGAGTTGTAGTTTTTCTTAAGTTAATATAAATGAAAAATCAGGAGCAGGGGACGTGAGTTCCATGCTTGTGTCTTGTCAATTACTTCCTGTTATTGTTGTCTTCAGTGAATAATGTTTCTTTTGCAGCATTTATACCATAAGTCCAAAGGTTATTCCCTTGCCATATGACAATTTGTGGTTATCAGGAACCGAAATCCTAATTATCTTATTACTTTCTATCATCTTATTACTTTCATCAAAATCTGGATTAATTGCAAAAGTTTAAGCGCAATATAAATTGCCAAAAACTTCTATAAGAAATGTTTGTGATAGGAGCTTTGCTGTGTGCTAACCTGTCTGACGTTGCAACATGATTACCACATAAAGAGTTTGTACTTTAATTGACTATGAACCTTTTTTCTACAGCTGCTGGTCTGCGCAACAGAAGCCTTGAGAACAAAGCCAAAATAGTTGCTGAGGTGAAGAAGCATGTGTGGTCAGCCATTGCAGCAGGCAAGGTGAAGCCCATCGTTTACAAGACCTTTCCTCTGTCAGAAGCTGCGGAGGCTCACAGGTTAATGGAAGGCAGCTCTCATGTTGGCAAGATACTGTTAATTCCATGATCACGAGAGTGAAATCTTTCACTTCTTACAATAAAAGGTATGCACTTTATGGTGGTATAAGACCTATTCCAGTAGCAGCTGTAAACTTCAATGATGAACATGCGAATAAACGCAACTAGTGTCACTACGTTGATCAATGTTTGAAGTGTTGTAAACTAAAGTATCCCTTCTCCTCCAGTGTGAAAGCTGCATGTAATATGAATCCTATGGGGTCATCTTCCCCGGCACACGAAAGAAAGGAAGGATGTGGAACTCTTGTATATATCCTTGATATGGTTTGAATTAGAATTGAATTGGTTTAGAATTGAATCAGTTCAACAGTTTGACGATTTCGAATTGAACTAAAACCATGACAATATGCATCGGTTCAAGTTTTTGAAAAATAAAATTATTTAAAAATTAAAATTAGAACTGATGGTTTCGATTTGATTTCTAATTATCTAAAAGGAAAATTAACATTTTAATAGTGTATCGCCCTCTTGGAGCGCCACGTATGGCGGTAGCCAGTTCCAAACCTTGAATTCTGTTTGGGGTCAGACAGGTGAAACATATAATGTTTCTCTTCGGCGTTTCGGAAGAGCTCCTCTTATCGTCTGTCGATCTCGCTTAGAGATACATTTATCTCTTTGGCTCGCTCTCCTCTCCCCTTCGATCGTTCCGCCGCAATGATAAGAAGGAAGTTGTATAAGACGAAGCTCTGTACATTATTCCAGAGGGATCGATTGTTGGGAAAATACGACAAAGAAGAGGATAAAAACACTATGGAAACAAATAACAAACACAAGATCAAGAATACTTTAGGAAAGATATTTAGGCTTGAAACGTGTATAAACACTTTCCTAAAAACGATTTTTGCATCCTCTTCTCAATAAGATTGCTATGGGTTTGATGCAAATAGTTTTAGTGGATATGACAAGCCTTTAGAAGATCTGTATTGAGCAAACAATAAAGAATCTTCAAAGAGGAATTAGAGAATATCTAATTCAATCACTTGAGAGTAAACTTGGAGAGTAAAGAAGAAGAATATGAAAAAGATGTCTTAATAATTTACCCTTAAATATCTATTTATAGATATTTTCTTAAAAGACACGACCTTTGAAAAATAACTACCAAAATAACTATAAAAGAAAACATATTTTTAAATAAATCTTTTGAAATTTTTTTTTTTTTTTAATTTGAACAATTTATAACAATCTCCCACTTGTTCAAATTTAAAATTTTCTCCAAGTGATTAAATAGTATTTATGAATAAAGTAATATATCTTTCGATTTGAATATTATCTTAGTGTAAGCATCACAAAGTGAAGTCGAAATCCCAAATAGCATAAAAACTTTGAATTTGTTATTCCTAATGACAACACTGGTGATACCACACACATAAATACAATATCCTTGTATTCCTCATAAAATTTTGCTCGGCCCTAATATGGCCTTGGACTTATCCAAGTTCATGAACTTTTATGAGAGAAAACTCCAACTCTCAATCGAAGCGGCACCACTTCTAAGTTCATATAGGTGAAGTTCTTATAGTATCTTTATCACTCTTTGAGATACTTGTCATAACTTGATTGAACTTCATTAAGAGTATAATTAACTCAACCCTCATTCGGTGACAACCAGCACTTTAACATCTTTAGATGAGACTCGTAAAATATTTCAAAGTGCTGAACCACTCCACATGTCATTGATTTGTTCTTACCCTTTAAACTCTTCATTACTCATTTCATAATGTTGAGTAGGGTTGCTATCATTGGTGGATCTTTTATTCAAGGAGTTTTAGCCCCATCCATTTTGATGTTGATCTTACAACTTCTCTTGTAAGAGGTTTGGTGAATGAATCATCTTCCACTTGTAAAACAAGAGGAATTATTTTTGCTTTTCGTACACGAGTGCTTCTTCTTAATTTATGAGATTGCTCTCCAACCTCTTGTGAACTCGATTGATGTCCAATCAAAGGAATATTAGGTTGCTTACCAACCTTTTGAGATGTCTCCACTAGTGATTCTTCACTAGTTGGAGGATGAACATTATTACTTGAAGTCAATAAATGTTCAAAGAACTCCACATATCGAGATTCTATTATGATATTAGACTCCAAATTAAGAAGTCTATATGCTTTGCTATTTGAGGCATAGCCTATAAATACACATTTGATTCCTCTAGGTCCCAATTTTATCCTTTAAGGATCATTATTTTTACAATATACAAGACACCCCCACACTTTAAAATAACCAATGTTAGGTTGTCTTCCTTTCCAGAACTCATATAAAGAGATCTTATATATATTTTTTTAGAGGGAATTCTATTTAAGATATGACATGCAGCCAATAAAGCTTCTCCCCACAAATTATAAGATAATTTAGCATGCAACAACATAACATTAATCATCTCTAGATAAGTTCTATTTTTTCTTTCTGCTAATCTATTTTGCTTAGGTGTTCATTATGCCATGTTGTTCACAAAACAAGTTAAATTCATTAGGAAAGTATTCTCCTCCTCTATCACTTCTTAAAGATTTAATTTTCTTCCCCAATTGATTTTTAACTTCTGCTTTATATGCCTTAAAAGCATTAAAAGCATCATTTTTATGTTTCAATAAGTCCACATATGTGAATCTAGACATATCATCTATAAAAGTAATGAAATATCTATTACCTCCTCTCGTTAATGTACCATTTAATTCACATATATCAGAATGTATTAAGTCTAACAAATTAGTATATCTTTCAACACTTTTGAATGATTTCTTCATTATCTTTGATTTAACATAAATTTCACATTTATTAAGATCATCAAAATAATAATTTATTAAACCATACTTAACCATTCTTCTAATAGTGCTAGTTCCAATATGTGCTAATCTATCATGCCATAATGAATAAGAATCAATAATATAAATCGAAGCAACATCTTTATTAAATTTAGAATCATTGTCAACAATAGATAATTTGACCATTCTCTTAGCGGAATAACTTTTTCCAACAAAAGTTCCATTACGGGATAGAATTAACTTCCCGGATTCAAATACAGATTTAATTCTAGGTTTGCTAAGGAGATTCCCACTTATTAAATTTCTACTCATATCCGGTACATGAAGAACATTAGTAAGAGTGACTTTCTTACTCGAAGTGAAAGTAAGTTCCACATTTCCATTGCCAATCATCTTAGAATGAACTTTATTTCCTATTTGAATCTCTTGCCCTTCTGTGACTTATTTGTAAGTCTTGAAGAGTGCCTTATCATAGCAAACATGGACGGTAGCACAAGTATCGTACCACCCAAGGTCTGTCGTACTGAAGCGTACCGCCCGATACGGGCGGTACGTACTGGTCTGACAGATTATCGGTACGTGGATCACCCGGTACCGCTACAGTGCTACAGTAATATACTGTAGCACTGCTACTGTATAAAAAATAAAAAAATATTTGGTACACCAGGGCGTATCGCTTGGTACGCCCTGATGTACCGCCCGATACACCGGTACCGTACCGTACCGAGCCCGGGTCGAAACGTCGGTACGGTACGGTACAATGAACCTTGGTACCACCAACCAGAAACCTTGCCAAATATGACATTCACTTCGCTGACCATAGCGATTATATTATCATCTCCCTCAATGGAGTTGACTTTCAGTTTTTGACCCTTTTTAAATTTGTAATCCCTAGCAAAATGACCAGGTTTTCTACAAACAAAACAACCTTCACTCTTTGGCTTCTTAAATTTTCTTTGATCCCTTTTGGGGCCAAAATGATTCACAACATTTTATATTCACAACATTTATTTTTATATTCACAACATTTGCTTTTATATTCCCAAAAGAGTTCTCACTCTTTTTTCTCATCCTCGATTCCTCCTCGATTCGAAGATGTTTTTGAATTTGCTCCAAAGTGATATCCTTGGAGTCATGCAAAATCTTCTTCCTATACCCTTTCCAAGATGAAGGTAACTTGGCTATTATAGCCCCTACTTGAAACGGTTCAGAAAGTTCGATTTTTTCAGCCTTCAATTGATTAACACTGACCTGCAACTCATGCACTTGTGCTAAGATTGGCTTGTCATCCATAAACTTGTAATCAAAATATTTAGAAATAAAAAATTTGTTTGTACCTTCCTCCTTGGCATGATACTTGAATTCCAAAGCATTCCAAATTGCTTTTGCAGATGATTTTACCATATAAAGATCATAAAGCTTATCTGAAAGAGCATTGAGAATGTGTCCTTTACACATGACTTCATCTTCGATTCTCTTCTTTTGTTCAGCCTTGACTTCATCGGTGTTATCATCGGTTGGATCAAGAATTGGTTGAAGATTTGGATCAAGCACATAGAAGATCTTCAAAGCAGTCAACATGAATTTCATCTTGTCTTGCCAATGGGTAAAATTCGTTCCATCAAAACGATCCAAACGAACAAAATCTTGATTCAATAATTTGATGATATTTGTAGCCTCCATAGTGAATTTATATAAACTCACAAATATCGTTTTTAGATTGTTGGGAAAATACGATAAAGAAGAGGATAAAAACACTATGGAAACAAATAACAAACATAAGATCAAGAATACTTTAAGAAAGATATTTAGGCTTGAAACGTGTATAAACACTTTCCTAAAAACGATATTTGTACCCTCTTCTCAACAAGATTGCTATGAGTTTGATGCAAATAGTTTTAGTGGATATGATAAGCCTTTAGAAGATCTGTATTGAGCAAACAATAAAGAATCTTCAAAGAGGAATTAGAGAATATTTAATTTAATCACTTGGAGAGTAAAGAAGAAGAATATGAAAAAGATGTCTTAATAATTTACACTCAAATATCTATTTATAGATATTTTCTTAAAAGACACCAACTTTGAAAAATAACTACTAAAATAACTATAAAAGAAAACACCTTTTCAGATAAATCTTTTGAAACGAAATTCTTTTTTCTTTTTAATTTGAACAATTTATAACATCGATGCCCTCGCCATAGCTGCAATTTCGCCCATGGTGAGGCGGAGATCTGCCGCTTCGGTGGATCTTTCAATGGTAATCACTAAAGGTTCCGATCTATGGGTTGTTTCCTTTTCTCTCCTTTTTTTTCTCCACGAATGTTGGTAGAATTACACTCTTACTTGTCTAGTAGTTCGATAATACTGCTCTTATCTAACTCGCTGCTTCTTTTCGGTGATTAATTGAGGTAAGGGTGAAATCGTTGTGCCTTCTGATGCCTTTTTGATGTTCGGATACCTTTACTCGGTGCAACATTGACTTCGAATTTTCCATAAAATTGCTAATCATATCAGTTTTCATGCACAATTTCTCTATGTTTATGTAATTGAAACTATAGTTTTATATTTAAAGAATGGTTATATCGTCATGGAGCGATTGCTGATAGAATTTATTGATATGACAAAAAGTTTGAATTACTTGTGTCTCAAACTACACAAGTATTTGTGCTTGACATGTCATGGGCGGACATGTATGATATTACTGATTGCTTGAATAGCTACGGATCCAATTAACTAATATATGATGTTAAGCTTTACCCTCATCTAATGGTCAACAAAAGACTTCTTTCAGTGAACCTTTACCAGTTGGTGTTTGAACATTTTAGTGATGCAATTATACATTCGATATGGTTTTCCCTTCCTGTCCACCCCCAAAAAGATTTTCCCTTTTTTTTTCACATTAGGTGGTTTTAGCTTCTCAGTTTCTTGCTTGAAACTTACTTGAACGCCGTAACATATGAATCAATTCTGCTGATTTAATTAGTCTGTGAAATAAATCAGTAGAAAATGGAGGTCAGATGAAAAATATATTCATAACAAATATAACAGAAAAGCTGCTGGATAAAAACCTTCATCACTGGCACATATTTAGTCTGGTTCAATTTGATTGAATTTTGATTTGAGAAATCTTCAAATAATATCTTATAAGAATATTCGGGATACACCTTTTTCGGTTAGATTCATTTGGTTTACTCTATTTTGAAGCTGCATTGTATGATATCAATTCTATTTGTTCTGGGAAAATGATGAAACTCAGTTCAATTGCCTGCAGATGAAAACTAGCTTCTTATTTCTTGATCCAAAATCTTCTCAGGTAAAGTTTATATAGAATATCTGCCATAATTCTTGGTTTCCTTTTTATAGTATAATGGAACAAATTATCAACCTCCAAACAGCTTCTTAGTATCACTTGCAATTGGAGAATGGCACATCCGCATTTTCTAGCCTCACAATTGGTGCCATGATGTTGATAATGACTAAATGAAGACATATCTAAGGGATCACATTTGCTAGGTTTGCTGCATACTTACTGCACCATTCTGCATGTGACACTCTTTACATTGTTAGCAGCTTCAGCAAGAGTAATTGATGACTCATACAGTTGATTTGATGCATTCTGTATCCAGTTTCATCAATTGGATCCTTATTGATGGTCTTTCTATATAGTTAGAGAAGGTATATGTTGGGATGATTCTTGGACATATCAGCATGGTTATACTGGATGGAAGGTCCTATCTTTACTGTGTCAATGGCTCTGCAGTGGAAAATCTCTCAATTTCTGTTGCTCATAGTTTCTTTAGCTACAGAAGGCATCTACAATAAATCTTATTGATTACTTATGAAATATTCGAAGGATTCACTCAGTGATCTAAGATCCTTACATGGTATTGCAACTATTAATTTTATGATCTACTTTGTATGTTCGGTGGCCTTTTGCAATTGTTGAGGAACCAATAATTATTCGTTATTGAATTTCTCGTATTGCTCATGGTGATGGTAGGCTTGACAAGAATTTATTGATTCTCCATTTACCACGGATCTTAAGCTTGGTATCAGAAGAGTATAGAACTCTATTTTGTTGTTTAAAATTTATTTTTCTTGGTTGTAGGTCGACGGAATCATAGAAGTGGGGACTTGAGAGATAAACTTGACAGAAGGCATCCCTGGTAGAGATGCAAGGGCTCACCAAACTTTCCAGTATCAAAAGCCAATCTATCATGATAGAGGTGAGCATTATCATGAACTTTTTGTATTTCATTTTTTTTCTTCATTACTGGTCTCACCTTTGTGATGACTTGTTTTCTGTTATATACGTATATCTTTGTAACCTTTTTCATATTTGCATACTGATAATTAGGCTTTTCTCCTTCTCATTATTATTATGGAATACTACTTGCAGGCTCTAGCTTTTCGAATTCACCTATCCAGAGAAGGTAAGTTGCCTTTTATCTTGTTCAAACTTATGGGAAACTTTCTTTTAATCTTGTCTACACAGAAACATAATATTTTCCATACTAGCTGATGTCCATCCAAAACCTTTTTGTTGCCTCCGATACTAAAAGGATAACTTATGGGCTAAGGGATTACTTAAAAGAGAAATAGCACTTAAATGGTTGTTTTTAGGCAGTAAATATCAGCAAAGACTTGCTATATTAGCAAGAAGATGATGATAACAGGTGTACAACATGAAAAAAAAATAAAATCAAGAAATTGGTTATGGGAGAACACAAAGAGGATTAAAAATGGGACAAAAACCTACATCTTGATACAACTTGAGTCACATCAAATTAGGCACCTAAGCCTGATGGATATATGAATGATTTATATTGGCAATATCTGTGATTCTTTATAAGAAACACAATTCAGCCTCTTCCTTATAAGGAAAAAACTAATTTAGAGTTTTAGAAGTCTGGATTCAGATCTACGTGTGTCTAATTCCTGATAAGAATAGACCTATAATGTTAGTGATTGTGGTTTTTTTGGTGTATGATGTGGGATCATGGGATGCAAGGTTTTAAGCATGATATTGAGACACCCCTTAACGAAATGAATTTCCCTCCTACTTTTGCTTAATCATTTTCTGTTTGTGTTTCTTCCCCATACTTTTTGTTGTAAAGTTCTTGACAAGGACACTCTAGCTCTAAGGAGACTCTAGTATTTTCTGAGTTGTTTAACAGCTTCTTCCCAGGTCAAAAAACAAGAAAAGCTATGTTTTTACCCATCTTTGTCTCAGATCATATGTTAATATGCATTGGGAGTAACAAGACATCTTGTACAAAATTCATACATTTATGCCAATCTAATAGATTAGTCAATTAGCCTTGAAATATTTCAAAATTTTAATACCCCACCTGAATGGATCTTAGAAAGAAAAAAAAGTTGTTTGATACCAAAAAGATTCTGTGGGATGCCAGTCCTAGACATCTTCTTGGAAAGGACCTAAAAAACAACAGAAAAAGAGAAACAAGAGTGTAAATTGGCTTCCAGAAAGAATTATATTCTGCTGGCAACTTGGTTCCTATTGATCTTTAATCCATGTTTGCTATTTGAACTCTGTGTTTGGTTGTCTTTTCCATTTTGGTTAACATCTAAAGGTGATAAATCTTTTTGAGGTGGCTAATGGAGAAAGGGATGCACTTTGTGGCTTTCTAGGACATATCTAGGCTTAAGCTTAAAGGCATACCAATATTTAGTGACCTCCATTTGTTGTTTACTTGACATATTTAGGTTTACTTTCTGGTGTTGCATTTATGGTTTTACAGTGAGAGAAGGAATAGGAAGAAGCAGCACATGAATAGAGAAAGTGATGTTTCTGAAAGCTCTGAAGCTTCTGATGGTCCTGAAGATAGGAAAAGGGAAGAGAAAGCTTCATCTTATGATGACAAGGATGGCCTTGAAGAGCAGGTTTGGGATATACTTTTGTATACTGTCATAATACTTCTATAACTGCTGGTTGTTTTCTCTTCCATCTTCTGGTGTTTTCTTTCCCTTATAAAACTTCATGCAGATAAGGCAAATTCTGTTAGATATTGAGATGCTTGATGACCATAAATCCCAACTTGAGGTAAGTTATAATTCATCTTTGAAGTGTTGCCAATATTTTTCTTCTTTCATCTCCATCTTTAATTCATTCACATGGCAACTGGCTTAAGTGGTCTTTTTTTAAGAGTTCTGAGGCAATCACTTTTTGCATACTATGGATGATAATTATTTTGACTGATATTTCTTGCTATTTACTACAGTCTCATTTATTTCTGCACATATTAAACCAATACAGTAGCACTATGTTAACATTCTATGTTATGAATTTATACAGTCGGACACATGCACATACATAATTACTGTCACTGCTTCAGCTTTGTTATATATGAAAAAAGCATCATCTAGCTTGGTGATCACTGGTTCCATCACTAGTTTTTCGTCGTTCTAGGTCGTGGTATGGTTAAAGAACTAATGCATATTTTTGCTTCATGTACAATGTGATGTATGGATTGTAAAGATATACTGGAGAGTAAGAGTGGTGATTCTTATCTATTATATGGCACTAGGGTTCTTCTCCTTGGCTGAAGTAGTCTCATCTTTGATTGCGTACTTGACCTTATACCAAATTTTCATTTGCTATATAATTAATCAAGAGAGTCCTATTGTCTCTCTTTGATCTCTCTTTCCTCTACTAGGTTCAAGGAAAAGAGGCCTATGCTAAGGAGTTCTTCATTCTCAATGAGTTTAGGGTGGGGTTTCTCAATAATACAGACCCTTAATTAAATAATTCTGATGGTGTTTTATACAGGAGGGCTTAATTTTTTTCCTTTGCAAACAGACATGTTTTTTCCTTGTCATCTTGTTGAATTAAGTAAATGTGATGGGAATTTTAGAGGGAGTATTTCATGCAGATTGATTGGATTTAGATATTCAGCATTGTTTCTGAAAATATCCAGCTTTCACTCTTCCATAGTTATATTGCAACTTTTGATTGTAACTGATTTTCTTTAATTCTTCCTTTTATTTTAGTGTCATACTAGATGCTTGCACATGATCCACCTTCAGGTCTCCATGCTGAATCATGAGAAGTCTATGATATTACAGCAAATATTGACACTTGGTTGTCACTGTTTTCGAAGATTGAAGATTTAATATGGAGAGAATTACCAAGTTGAAGTGAAACTGTACTTTTTCCATATTTGCACAATTTCCATGTCTTATGGAATCGAACAATAGGCTGCTCATGCTGAATGGATTTGAGGAGGCTGAGTGCAGCCTGTGATGGCAATAAAGCTTAATAAGAGATTGTAGAATGCTTGATTTTACAGGAAAAGATTTGGCACGTACTACCTTTAGTGTTAAGGAGTGGTTGTATTTAATTGTAAAATAATGCGCCAAATGATGGCAAGGAATAAATGATTCATTTCTATCAATAGGCTTGCTAAAGACCCCAACTATAGAGTAGCACAGGTGCTATGAAGTGGTCCAAGTTGGGCTTTTCGTAAAATCGAGACCAAGAGTTTGCCATCAATCAAGACTGGTCTGCCATCGGGAAGAGGTTTGGGCTTTAGGCAGGACTCCCTAGTTCTAGAACTTGGTCTGCTTGATTGCTTGCTGATTTGACCAGTAAAGAAAGGAACGACACTCAAACCATCTCCTATGACTCTTTTTGATCTTATTGCCATTCCAGAAGCTGATGAAAGACATACTGTATTCATTATTGAGACCCATGGTCAGAGACTTGAGTTTATTCCACAGAGGTTGCATGAACAAGGTTAGAGGTGAAGTTTGAAGCAGGGCGTTTAGCTAAACGAGACAGGGGGAAGGGCAACGAGGCCCTGCAACATAGGCTACAATCACCATGAAATCATCCTAGACTAATCATAATGTACCAAAGTCTCGTTTAGCTATTCATGCCTATACAGTTCATAGAGGGGTCATCCACCATAATATGGGAGAATGCACTAGTTAATGCAAGTGGTGATATACTCCACCATCCAAGTCGAGGAATGGTGACAAGTATGTTCGCAATTGATGACACTTGAATGGAAAACCTGTGATCAAATTTGAACACAAAAAGGAAGCGAGGCATTTGCATCATGCACTGTTTTTCTTCCCCCAGAAATGTTCTATTGTCTAGGTTACAGGCATATGGTCGAGTATAATTTGGATATCATATCCGGATTCACTCCGTTTCTGCTGTATTTCCACCCAATGTGAATTACCTGGCTCATTTGTTTCCATTGTTGAATTCTGTGCAAGTCATTTTTTCTTGGTGTTGACTCTGTCTACAGATCTTTTTGGATGAGAAGGCTGATGAAGCATACAAGCTTTTTAGTCAGATAGAGGAGCTTGAATCACAAATTAACAAAGAGCAAGAAAACTGTAGAAGGTTACAAGTTCAACCAGTAATATAAATTTGGACAGGAGCATAGTGTCTATATCTGATTGTGAGGAGCCTTATGTTTTTTGTTTAATTTTTCTATCAACTTTGTTGCAGGATCACTTCAAAGATTAAAAAATTCATTAAAGCTCATGGATGGTATATAAAAGCACAGGAGGAGTTAAGAAGGCAAATGTTGTTTGTGGAAATAAGAAATGTTATAGCATTTGTTCATTTTATTGGCTTGCATCTGTTTTGATCTTGGTTGGCCCATGACAAGGGAATGTTGCTCCATCGCAACATGGGTGCTGCATGTTCTAACAGTATAGACAGCAGCCTCTACATGTGGAGGGATCAGATTTCCCTCCCCGGACATGCAGTGGCAGGAGCATCTGGCACTAGGCTGCTTTTCTTTATCATTTTTGTTTTGAACTTAGCAGACACCTTGTTTTTTAAGCATCTGAATATGGAGACGAGACATCAATTTTACAGGTCGCAAACCCATCTACAGAAGATTGGTTATCAGCTTAGTTTAGATACCTTAAGAACTTATGCCAACGAAGATGATCCAAGCATCATTGTCACCAGTGATGGAGATCCTAATGATGACGGGAAATAAAAAAAATATGATCATATGAGTAATATGTTATCAATCAAGAAGAGATCACTTGAATATCCAGCCACAAGCAAAGAACTTAAATTGGTAATCTAAAATTATTATTGCTGTTACTGTACTTTCTAGTAGTGTTTGTGGTGATTTGTTTGACTAATTTGTTTTTCTTGTCATCCTTGAATCTGTTTTTCATATATAGATGTTAGGATCTGTTAGCTTTTATTTCTTCTGTACATTTATTATTTGCATCATTTACAGCACACTTTATCTTCTGCCTGATATTCGTTGTATTCTAGCTATGCTATGTAGCAACTGTAGCATGTAACTTTGCAATTGTTATGCTTTCTAATGTGGAAAGTTTTCTGGGATTTTTGGTGTCTCCTCTAACAGTGAAATTATATTCTTTAAGTACATCATAGCAAATTGTTTTGCTTAATGATGTGGAAGGTTTATGGGATTTTTTCAGTTTTTTTGACAGACAAATTATTTCCTTAGCTACCTCACAGCACTAGCATGAATTACATGCTGCATATATTCTTTATCTTAATTGATAAGTGATCACTTAAGTTCTTTCTGGTTACTGAAATTAACTAAATATAATCAATCTTAGGAAAAACTTCTGTTTTGTTGATTGTTTATTCTAGACTTTTATATACAATCTCGAGAATAACATTTTTCTTAATTTTAATTGTTGTTGTATAGTGCTTCTGTTGGTACAATTCACTTATTTTCTTTGGATGCAATCACCTGGTTGTCACAGGGATTTCACGAAAGAGAGAGATCCAGATGTGATATTTAAACCTGATAAACTTCCAAGGTTTGAAGGACCTGCCTATCAGTCGGAAATTATCAGTAAAGGAACTGATTGAACGAAAGCAATCCTGACCAAAAATAAGTCAGCAGTAGAGGACTACAATCACAAACAAGGAAGAATTGATTCTTCTACCTTTGCCTCTTTGAATAAGGTTATGTCCAACTATTCACTATTCTTGCATGTCTTGAAATATTTCATGGTTTTTGCTGCAGTGCTTGTTTGTTACATGGAGAAAATTTTGCGATCATGACCAAAATAGTGTTAGATCTGATTGGTTCTCTTGACTGTTAAAGATTGTAGTGCTATTTGGTAAAAGTCTCCAAATAGTTTTCTCAAACCTTCTTGCTGAAGATCTAATTTTCTTTTCTAAAATAAATCTTTTAAAATGTACTTCCTGTAAGTTTTTCTTCATTTAGTTCAGCATGTTCAAGCTACATCTGTAACCAACAGGGGAAGAGTTCTTAAGTGCAACATTCCTTCCGTTTACTGGTATGGCTGCTCCTGCAGAGGAATTTATAGAGGCCACTGAACCTGATGAGAAACCTGAACTATAGAAACTAGAGCGGTCTTTGAAATTGATGATGTGGATTATGTGACTAAGTCTACTAACATGCCTCCACCACCTCCAGTCACGCAACAAACATACAAGCAGGTGAAATTTCAACCCTTGTTCATACCTACAGATTCTGTTGGTTAACTGAATTCTGTGTCCATTTTTTTTTCCTATATAGGTTTTATTTAGCTAGTTTGATGAATTCAGTTATCGAATGTTTATTTTATATGTGCAGAACTGGTGGAAATGACACTATATTGATTCTATTTTATTCATATGTGGTGGTCTTATCTTCTCTAGATATTATATTAGATGTCTACTTAATTTTCTCTGAACTTGCAAGGACAATTGCTTTTGTAATATATTTTTATATATTTTCTTGTAACACCTCTCATTTTATATACAGAGATGAAATTTACTGCGGTACTTCCGTCATCTGTTTTATAAATGATCATTTTCTCTAATTATTTATTAGCTGTTCATGTTTGTTTTCTAAATCATGAATCTTATATGCTGTTTTGGTCTTTTAATTTTGTTTTTCCAGCACGAGGGTGATAATGAGGAATTTGATGGGGGAAAAGGTAGACCCGGAAATGCTGGATAAAGACATGAACAGTGAGGTGGATATTTGAGCAGGTATGACTCATGAGCTCTGGGAAGAGGCGGAGGCTGTCTGCATCTAATTTCATGTGACGAGACTAGAAACATGGTGATCTGATTACCTCTTTGTACCTTCAAGAAACCTCCAGAAGCTGGGCGTCTTGGTTATTAAATTTTCTAGGACCCGGATTGGTGCTCAGTTCTGTTTTTTTGACTAATACAACAGAATAGGTACTCATTTTGCTTAGTATTGTTGATGAAAGGGACATAAACCTCAGCAATTTCTCGGTATCAGTGTCCTCAATTGGTATAGCAAATGCATCCTGGTACTTTTTTCTTATTCCCTTAAGCATGTCTTTGCCAACGGTGCTTTGTGGGTTTTTTTTTTGTTTTTACTTGCCCTCTGAACTTAGAGCTTCGTATTCTATTGATGTGAGTATCAAGTTGTTATTTGGCGAAATGTATGCGGATCTGGATGACGTTTCGGTTGTATCAGTTACGTGAATCTGTAAAAAGATTAGGTGTCCTTTCATCGTCTTCTGTGTATGCCCTGTTATCATAAGTGTTTATATGTTATCAATCATTCAGTAATCAGACTGTAAACAGTGACTGATTAGTATTTGGTCCAAATGTGGGTGTATATATGTACTATTTACTGTCTATGCAGTTTGTAGGATAAATACACATAACATCAACTATGTCTTATTTATTTATATAATATTTAAATAATCATAAAAAAATAATGGAGTATATATTTATATAGCGTCCTGAAAGCTTGCGTTGAGCTTATAATGTTACACACGTAAGTAAATCATTATACTTGATTTCAGAATCAAAGATAGAAATGTATTAGATTGGACACAATCAAACAAAAAAAGAAATAGAAAAATCAAAGAAATAACTTAGGCATTACGCCATCAATGCAATTGTTACAGGGTTGCCTTCCTAACTCTTCGGCTTCTCGATACTGTAGCATGTGTCAAGTGTAGAAATGAATTTTGATTGGATCTGAATTTTTTTGAACAACCTAAATATTATTTAACATATTTGTCATTGTTCCTTTGACCTCGTACTGCATCGTTCCGTTTTGGGTCCAAACTTTCTTCGTGTGTTGGATAATTTCTTCGGTTTTGTAGTGCATCTTTCCTTCATGTGTTGGATAATCTCTTTAGTGCATCTTTAATCGAAAGATCAGATTGAAGGCACCAATCTAACTATTTTAGAAGGGTTAAAAAGAGTAATCGAGATAAAAAAGCCTGGATAAATGAACTCCTAAGCATCCTCGAGCAATCAAACTAGAGTCTCCCCTTGCCTACAGAACCGAAGCTATCATTCTAGAGATTGTCTTTTGGGTAATCAAGACCCAAAACTATGATAAGGTGTTAGTCTAAGGACTATGGGCAAACCACGATCTAATTGACGAGACTTGACTAAGAGCTCATCTACAAAGTTTAATCTACAAGCATTCTTTGGTAAGGCACTACAATTGAAAAGTTCGACACCGATACCTAAAGGCGCATATTTTAGAAGATAATATCCATAAGGGAGATTTGGTCTCTGAAGTCTAACAGAGAATTCATTCATTCTTTGAAAAAAAACTGTTCAGTTATTTATCGGATTCTCCTTCACATATGAGACTTAACAAAAAGGTGGAGAGACCTTGACGGGCTCCGTTGTCTCCTCCTTTATTACCCCCTTGACTTCTTCCTCGGGTTTGATGAGATCAAAAACATCGTTGGCTGCAACTGAGACTGACAATTCATTACTGTCGTCAAGGCCATTGTTCTCAACCAACACCACTTGGTTGTCAGAGAGGCGTTGATCAATAGGATCATCGAGGATCGTTAATCTCGTATAGTCATGGAGGACTTAAGAAATCATCAATTGGTACCCATTGTTACAGGTGTTGAAGCCTAATCCAGTGAATCTCCTTGACTTCTTATACTCGATAATGCCCTCCACTTGCACTCGAGGTGGCGTGCTTCCTCTGCACCTCCAAGGAGTCCCCAGTGCTTGTACTTGACGATACCGCTTAGGTTGTTGTTCACGGATTGGGCCCTCAGTGTCATCCCATAGTAGCAATGTCGCTATGATCAGACTTCACTCGTCGGATGCCTCCACCACAAGCTACTACTATAGCTTCAAGAACCTTGCAATTATCGAGGCACTCGTCTACTCCGACTCCTTCGATCAAACTTGGAGTCAAGCAATTTGCTCCTTGGTTCCAATTTGCCTCAACTGCCTTATTCTGGAGTATCTCACACTCTTTTAGTAGGACCATCATGTGCGGCTGAGGCATTGCGGGCTTGGTAGAGCAACATAGAAAGAAACTAGATTCAAAATTAGGATGGAAACTAAAAGCGAAGTAACCAAAAAGGCTTCGGATGCTCACTGTCACAATATGTTTGTGTGCCTCATTCAGAAGGGATTCTATAAAGACTGGTGGATAGTCCATTTCACTAATATGAAATTATGGATGCATTACTCTATAATTCCATTTAATTGTTTCTAATGGAATCTCCCATAGGCAATTATCTATCAAGAGCCCCCCATTCAACCTCCTCATGAAGCCATTTATGGGCTCGAGCAGGTAGACCACCAACTCATCTAGGAATGTGTCTCGTTTGATGGGCAAAGTTCGTATATCGAGATCTTAGGGAACTTGGATGCCCTGAAGGTGGAGTGTCGGGCTCGTGCTCGAGTTTCATACATGTAAAATTATAATTAGCATGTCAATACAAGTACAAATTATATATATATATATATATATATATATATATATATATATATATAGTTTTTCGACTTTTAAAATTAAAATATATAGTTTTTAAACATATCATTTTCAGTGTTCTACCAAAATATAGGTTGAGCATGTATAAGTATTAATATTTACATTAAGTATAGTGCAACGAACCAAAGTATGCTAGGAGATATAAATATAAGGTTAAGTTATAATAATAAGTATGCATAGATTAGAAGTTGTGATTGAATTTTAATCGACCTTAACTGAATCTTAATGCTTGAATAAGGTTCAAGCTACTTATGTTAGGATCAATACAACATTAAGAGGGGGAGGGGGGTGAATTAGTACAGTAATAAAAATTTTATTGATTTGAAAATTTTTGTTCGATACAATTGTTTTGACAATGCTCGTATCGGAAAGTAACGACTTAGAGTAAATGTAAAGTGTAGAGTGCAGCTAAGTAATGAAATAAAATAGTAAGGAAAGAACACACCAGATTTATAGTGGTTTGGTTGTTGTGACCTATGTCCACTTTTGATTCCTCCTCCGTCGAGGTTACCGGTGTCCACTAATAGTCTTCCTTCAATAGACAATGACCAATCACCTTCTTATAAAGCTTTTTCCTTTTCACAGGTTTAGGAAACAACTCTTACAAGCCTCACACCTCTTCTCTAATGATTACAAAGCTGAATAAAGAGGAGGATCCTTAGCACTTTTTACAATACTTTTATACCCCAACACTTAAAGATTTTTTCACACTTTGTTGCTCTTTTTGTTTCCCTTTCATGCAGAAAGGAATGAGATATTTATAGGCCCCAAAGGTTTTAGAATTGTAGCAAAAAAGTGTCTCATCCCAAATTTTTGAAGTACTAGTGGTACCATCGCCATTACTTTGACACTGGATGGTACCACTACCCAGTCTGGTGGTACTATCACATGATAGAACCTCGGAGACTAGGCTCTAGTGGTACCATCGCTTGATAGGGTGGTACCATCGTCTGGTAGCGTTAACTGTTGACGGTTCCACCACCCACCTTGGGCGGTGCCACCGCTTAGCATAGCTCCAAGTGGCCAAGTGGGCCTTTTATCTGGCCCTACTTAGCCCAAAATCAGACCCAATTGGCCCTAACTAAGTTAGTGGGATTACCTACCAATCCTAAATCAATCTAAGTTCTGTTAGGATCGGAGTGGCACTAAGAGGGGGGGGGAATTAGTGCAGCGGATTAAAACGTTGATTTCGACAAATTTTTTGTACGATAAGAACGGAACTTGAAAAGCTTAACTTGAAAGCGTATTCTTAAAGTTGCGCAGCAAAGGTAATGATGAAACAAAGCAAGTAAGAAGATTTGCAGTAATGTAAATGACAATAAGAAATGCAAACCAGAGATTACGCTGTTTTTAAAGTGGTTCGGTCAAGTGACCTACATCCACTTGCGAGGCCCCTCTTCGATGAGGCTTCCACCTTCCACTAGCAAATCTCTTGAAAGTGAAGGGTGAATACCCCTCTTACAACTTTTACAAGCGGTTCACTCTCTTACAGATTTTTAACAAGAAAGAAGGAGGTGAACACTAGCAAATTGAAAACAAGACAAGCTAACACTTTTCTAAGGCTTTTCTCTCAAACACTTGCTGCTCAAAAAGTTGTTCTCTCAGCTGAGATTTGAGGGGTATTTATAGGCCTCAAGAGGATTCAAATTTGGGCTTCAAAATTTGAATTCTCTTTGGGTTCCCGCTGTTGGAGGTGCCACCGCCCAGCCAAGCGGTGCCACCGCCCAGCCAGGAGGTGTCACCGCCCAGCTCTCGGGTGTTGGGCGGTGCCACCGCCCAGCTAGGCGGTGCCACCGCCTACAGTGTTTTCAGCCCGACTACAGTGTTTTCAGCCACTAGTTGGGCTTCAATCTTGGCTCTCTAGTTCGCTGGTTTAGCTTAATTTTTAGCCTAAACCAACTCTGACTTTGGGCCCAGTTGGCCCCTAACCAGGATATAGGATTATCTCTTAATCCTAATCCTAATTACAAGTGGACTACATAACCAAAACACATCCTAAGCAAATTTTCAACCGCGAACGTCGAGTCTTGTTCTGGCGAGCTTTCCGACGAACTTTCTGCTGACGGGCTTCTAGCAAGCTCCCGAACTTGTGATGACTTTAATGAGTAGCCGAGCCTTCTCGGTGATCTCCGTGAACCTCCGACGATCTCTTCGGCGAACTTCCGAAAATTCCGACAAGTTCCCGATTTCTTCTCGGTTGGTTCTGGCAGCATCTCCGACGATTCTTCGGACTCTTAAACGTCCATCGAACTTGACTCCGGTATTCTCGCTTTGTGTTTTCTGGTTATCGTAGTTAATCCTGCACACACAAGCAAATACTCTACTCCGATCTAGACAATTATTATAACGCAAATTGACATTCTGTTGCCCGGCACGTCATTGGTTGGCGCTTCACCCGATTCTTCGGTGCATCGTCCTCTCTTGCGGCTTGTTGCCCAATCGGCGGTTGACCTCCGCAACCCCGATATCCTTGGCGCAATTTCGCTCTCCTTGGCCCGATGCCCGACGCCCGAAGCCTTCTGCCATCCAATATCCTGACGTGATCTCCTTCGACGCAACGTCAATTCCTCCTGCGTTAATTGTCTAATCCTGATCGAGTAGACCTGTATCACTCAAAATGTAGTCAAACATTTAAACACAATCAATTAGTTTCATCATCAAAATCCGAGATTCAACAATCTCCCCCTTTTTGATGATGACAACTAATTGATGACTAACGGAGTTAACCTTAACTCCCCGGAGTTTAACTAAACTCCCCCTATCAATATGCCATTGATAGAACACTTGGATTATCCCAAATCCAAGTAACATTCATCACATGTTATGAAAAACATTTAAACTATCATGCAAATATAAAATATTTAATTCAATGCATGAAGTCATCAATATACTTCTCCCCCTATGTCATCAACAAAAAGGAGAAGTAGCTCTAGCTATTTTAAAAGATATGCAAGTTTTTGCAACATAAAGCGAGATTTTCATCACAACATATAAGCACAAAAGTATAGCAAGATTCTTAAGTTCAATCATGGCAATTCAACACTTGCTTCTTGTGCACGATTGCACTTTGCTTTTCTTTACAATGTGCATGATAGTATTTCTTTGTAATATTCAAAATAGCAAATTGTACATCATGCTAGCTAGCATATTAAAGATGTTCAAGACAGTAAGTTTTTCTTCTCTTTTGAGAAGTGTTATTTTTGCTTCCTTTACAAAGTGCAAGCTAGCAAAGTATTTGAAAAAGTGAGCAAGTTTTGTAACATACAAGCTAGTAAAAATGTCAAAAGCAAATACAAGATAGCTTTCTTGTTGAAGTGTGTAAGCTATCGATTCTTACTTCCTATTGCAATGTGCAGGTTGCAAGTCTTGCTTCTTGAGATGGGCAAGATAATGATGTTCAAGAAGACAACTTTTGCTTCTTGAAATAAGCAAGTTAGCAATCTTTGCTACTTAAGATAGGCAAGCAAGCAATCAAGTTTTTGCATCTTCTTGACTTGTGCAAGCAAGCTATCTCCCCCTTTGTCATTGTCAAAAAGAAGGGAAGACCCATTACATCAATTATGACAAAGGTAAGTATCAATCTTAATTGTGCATCATCATATTTTCAAATTAGAATATGCACATTTTCAAAAACCTTATATTCATTCATTCATGATATTGAATAAATCGATCAACATTATAAGGATATCATACATGATACTAAAATTTTTAACTATTTGTCAACATTTTGATCATGATACCAAATATTCATCATTTAGAGTATTCATGATACAAAACATTAAATCAATATTTATAATACATCATTTTAGCGACAACTCATAGTATTTTAAATCATGATTTACATCATATGTAATACATCACATCATAATTAAAAAGCACAAGTATTGCATATATCATTGCAAATCATAAATGTTTCATATCATGATGGTATCAATTTGTCAAATTATATCCTACCAAAAACTTATCCCCATTTGTATTTCATGCATAATTTCACTTCATCACATTAGGAGTATCAAGAGGAATTAATTGGGTGATGAGATTAATATTTCACGAATACATGGAATTGTATAAAAAATCATATCATAAGTGTTTCATACATTCATATCATCACATGAAGGAATATAAACAAAAATTAGTGATGAGATCTTACTTCATGAATACAATAAAATTCATATAGCATATCATGGTTTATTAGAATTAGTCTTCCTTTTGGTGAATAGCAAAAAGAGTGGTAGGAGAGCAAGATCTCAATTCATGCATATCAAATATTCAATCATCAAAATCATGAACCATCTAGAAAATTCTCCTCTTTAAATATTCAAAGAGAGAATCATGATGAACATTCTTGGTTTACATAAAGTTTCAAAACATAATTGTCAAGATTATGAATACTAAAAGACTATGAAACATTTCGACAAATCTCCTTTTAAATAGAAAAGAAAATGTTGATTCATAAAGGATTTCATGTTATGAATTTCAAGAGATCAAGATCATGATTTCAATAAAAAATTATTTAAATTTAAATCATCAAAATCATTATCAAAATCCAAGAGATTCACAAAGATGATACAAATGGATTCATCAAAATCAATAAGATTGAGCAAAATAATTTTCAAGAATGTTATCCTCTTTTCGATTATTTCAAAACATATGATTTTGTTTCATTTATACCAAATAAAAACATTTATCATGTTTAAAACCGAAAGAGTAAGATTTATTACAACAAAAATCAATAAGGTACTTTCATTATGGTAAAAATCAATGATCCATAAATCGTAAAAGATTCATCATCCATAATTTCGAAATTTATTAAGCATGATCATTAAGCATAACACTAAAACATGGTTTCAAAATGTTTAATATTTTCATGCATATCAAATATTTTCAAATTCGAACATGCAAAATTTCAAAACTATATCTTCCATTTTTCATAAATAACTCAATCATCATTATGAGCATATTGTACATGATATTCAAGTCATAAATTATCAAGATGTCAAATAGAGTAGGTTAATTTGAATGTATCATTTTTAGTGAATACCAAGAAGAATCACATCATGAAAGAATTTTGATTCATGGAAAAATTTCATGTATCGAATATCGAGAAATCAAGATGAAAATATATATGTAAAAATATTACAAGTTGTATTCAAGAGAAAAATCATCATTTGTTTACAACTCATTCAATTTTGTCAAATCAATATCATGATTTTGATATAACTCATTTCTAATTCAAATCATCAAACCAAAATCATTTTCAAGGGATTCATATAAATCAACAAGATAGAGAAAAATAATTTTCAAGAACAATGCTTTTCTCTTTTTAGTTATTTAAATTCATGTCATTTATGCTAGATAAAAAAGTGCATCAACATTTAGGATCGAAAAATGAATTTTATCATAAAAACCATCAAGACCAATAAATCATAAAAATCATCATGTATAACTTTACAATCTCATGCATAAAATCATCAAATCATAGCATCAAAACTTTCAATGGTTTCATTACAACATCAAGTAAGGTTTTATTGAACATAATTTTGAATGATTCTTATAGATATTTAAAATTTCTTTAGTTTTACTTTATATGATTGACTTTATATTAGCATGCTTCAAATTTTTGTTCTTATGTCAAAACTATACATCATGTTTGAAAACCAAAGATAAGGTTCATAAAAAATCATCAAGCCTTCCATTCAAAAGTCATGCATCGTCATTGAAAATCAATATGGAAATCGTCAAAATACAAATTCTTGCTTCTCAAGCACATATATAAGATTAATCTTACTAGGTGTATAAGCATTAGATTTATATTTAACATTTTACTGCATTAACATAACACATGCAATTTTCAAGAAAATTAATCCTAAACTAAATTAAAAATAACTCAAGAAAGTATTATGTAATTTCGAAATAAATTAGTGGGATTTTGATTACCTCATTGTTGTAAGAGGGTGAGGCATAGTTTGCCACCTCGCCTTTCTTGATTTTCTCCTCGTCTTCAGAAGAGCTCAATTCATCCCAACTTTTGTTCTTCTTACGTTCAAAGCAAGTAGTTCCATTCTTTTTGCTTTTTAATTTTTGTTTCATTTGTAGTTTAAGTTCACCATCACTTGAGCTTATGCTCGAGTGGTCTTCATGTGTTCTATGTCCCAAATCCTTCCTATCATTTGGAAGGTTGTTCTCGAGTTTCTTTTTTGTCACATTGTTCATTTCGTAGGTCATTAGAGACCCAATAAGTTCTTCGAGAGGGAATGTTTTAAGGTCCTTGGCCTCTTGAATGGCCGTAACTTTTGGATCCCAACTTTTTGGAAGGGATCTTAAGATTTTAGTGACTAGTTCAAAATTAGAAAAACTTTTACCAAGAGCTTTGAGTCCATTGATGACATCCGTGAACCGGGTGTACATGTCTCCGATGGACTCACTTGGTTTCATCCGGAAAAGTTCGTAAGAATGCACAAGAATATTGATTTTGGACTCTTTCACTCGGCTAGTGCCTTCATGAGTGACCTCTAGAGTTCTCCAAATATCAAAAGCTGAGTCACACATCGAAACGCGATTAAATTCACTTTTGTCAAGTGCACAATATAAGGCATTCATAGCCTTTGCATTTAAAGCAAAAACCTTCTTCTCCGATTCATTCCATTCGCTCATCGGAAGAGAAGATTTTTGAAATCCATTCTCGACAATAGACCAAAGCTCAAAGTCCATAGAAATGAGGAAGATTCTCATGCGAGTCTTCCAATATGTGTAATCCGACTCATTAAACAAAGGTGGTCGTGCAATAGAATGGCCCTCTTGCATGCCGGAGTAAGCCATCTCTCTTGGGTATTAAACCAAATATGAGAGATAACCTGGCTCTGATACCAATTGTTAGGATCGGAGTGGCACTAAGAGGGGGGGGTGAATTAGTGCAGTGGATTAAAACGTTGATTTCGACAAATTTTTCGTACGATAAGAACGGAACTTGAAAAGCTTAACTTGAAAGCGTATTCTTAAAGTTGCGCAGCAAAGGTAATGATGAAACAAAGCAAGTAAGAAGATTTGCAGTAATGTAAATGACAATAAGAAATGCAAACCAGAGATTACGCCGTTTTTAAAGTGGTTCGGTCAAGTGACCTACATCCACTTGCGAGGCCCCTCTTCGATGAGGCTTCCACCTTCCACTAGCAAATCTCTTGAAAGTGAAGGGTGAATACCCCTCTTACAACTTTTACAAGCGGTTCACTTTCTTACAGATTTTCAACAAGAAAGAAGGAGGTGAACACTAGCAAATTGAAAACAAGACAAGCTAACACTTTTCTAAGGCTTTTCTCTCAAACACTTGCTGCTCAAAAAGTTGTTCTCTCAGCTGAGATTTGAGGGGTATTTATAGGCCTCAAGAGGATTCAAATTTGGGCTTCAAAATTTGAATTCTCTTTGGGTTCCCACTGTTGGAGGTGCCACCGCCCAGCCAAGCGGTGCCACCGCCCAGGGTTCGGGTGCTGGGCGGTGCCACCGCCCAGCCAGGAGGTGTCACCGCCCAGCTCTCGGGTGTTGGGCGGTGCCACCGCCCAGCTAGGCGGTGCCACCGCCTACAGTGTTTTCAGCCCGACTACAGTGTTTTCAGCCACTAGTTGGGCTTCAATCTTGGCTCTCTAGTTCGCTTGTTTAGCTTAATTTTTAGCCTAAACCAACTCTGACTTTGGGCCCAGTTGGCCCCTAACCAGGATATAGGATTATCTCTTAATCCTAATCCTAATTACAAGTGGACTACATAACCAAAACACATCCTAAGCAAATTTTCAACCGCGAACGTCGAGTCTTGTTCTGGCGAGCTTTCCGACGAACTTTCTGCTGACGGGCTTCTAGCAAGCTCCCGAACTTGTGATGACTTTAATGAGTAGCCGAGCCTTCTCGGTGATCTCCGTGAACCTCCGATGATCTCTTCGGCGAACTTCCGAAAATTCCGACAAGTTCCCGATTTCTTCTCGGTTGGTTCTGGCAGCATCTCCGACGATTCTTCGGACTCTTAAACGTCCATCGAACTTGACTCCGGTATTCTCGCTTTGTGTTTTCTGGTTATCGTAGTTAATCCTGCACACACAAGCAAATACTCTACTCCGATCTAGACAATTATTATAACGCAAATTGACATTCTGTTGCCCGGCACGTCATTGGTTGGCGCTTCACCCGATTCTTCGGTGCATCGTCCTCTCTTGCGGCTTGTTGCCCAATCGGCGGTTGACCTCCGCAACCCCGATATCCTTGGCGCAATTTCGCTCTCCTTGGCCTGATGCCCGACGCCCGAAGCCTTCTGCCATCCAATATCCTGACGTGATCTCCTTCGACGCAACGTCAATTCCTCCTGCGTTAATTGTCTAATCCTGATCGAGTAGACCTGTATCACTCAAAATGTAGTCAAACATTTAAACACAATCAATTAGTTTCATCATCAAAATCCGAGATTCAACAAGTTCTGCATGTTATAGGTGTCCAACAAGCAAATCACGTGAGTGATAGCACATGTGACTTGACACGTAGTCTTTTTACTTATTATATTTTAGCATTTATCACTTTATATTGACTATTGTATATATGCATGTATATATTGTGATGTCCTTGGATTTGTGCAATGGGAATCGGATCGTGATGAGATCACGATAATGAGACCGATTCACCTTTAGACATATATCCTAAATAATCCCGATCATTGGTTACTCGAGAGGGACATCGAGATAACCAGATAGACTGGTGTGCTATATACCCATCCATATGATAGATGTAGTTGGTCCAATAGCTGCTCGTGTGGGGATACTAGGGATACAGTACAAGTGCTCATTGGAGAATGAGTTCACTGATTGATCCGCTTATAGAATGCTGGATGGTTGATAAAACCTTATTATCAAACAGCGATTTCGTAGTCCTTGTGATGTATATGGTCCTTAGACTTGAGACACCAAGGATGTCCTATATGAGTGCTTTATTCTTTAATATCAGACTTATAGGTTTAGATGTCCCAAATCTAGTACAGTTGGTAATCGAGAGTGGCAGTCAACATTACGAGGGTTATTGAGTATCGATAGAGGATCATCCACTCTCAGTGTCATGAGAAGAATATTCCATGTGTTCTTGATCAAACAAATCCCTAGCCAGGGTTATTCGGATTGAGAGAGAAAGAGTTCTTCGAGAGAATGCGATTAGATTAGAAATTGTATGGGTTTGACAGCACCATGCTTGGTATATGGTCTCTGGGATATTAGATAGATGAGGGACTATAGGTACATGGTAACTGAGGACAGATAGGTTCAATAGATCATATTCCCTTGTATCGTTTGGGGACTGCGGCGTAGTGGCCTAGTATGTCCGCAATCGATAAGTCGAGTAAATTATTATAGAGATAATAATTCACTGAACCAGAAGGAGTTCTAGCAGGTATGACTCACAGCCAGCTTGATATTGGGCCTAGAGGGTCACATACATATAGTAGGCATTGCGATGAGTAGAGGTTCAGATATGAGATATCCGCCAGACCCCCTATCTTATTGGATATCCAATAAGTCCCTGAATTATTGGATCCTATGGACGAGATCCAATAAAAGCCCATGAGAGATTATTGGATAGAGATCCATTAATCTAAGAGGCTTGGGTAGTGTTAGAACCCTTGCAGATTCTAAACTTGGGGTTGATCTTTTTAGGGGATCAGCCTCCTTGGAACTCTATAGGGGTTCCTCCCTCCAAGTTGCTGCTCAAAGGCTGCAGAAAAGATTCATCTATTGCTTAAGAAAAGAGAAGGAATACATGGCTATTTATAGGGCTTCTAAACCCTAACTCCTAATAGGACTCCTACTTAAGACTCTTACTTCTAACCAACTCCTAATATGACTCATACTCAAGACTCCTATTCCCTTACAACTCCTAATTCTTCTCAAAGAAAAAACCTTATAACAGAATGTCCCTCTCAATTAGGACTCTCATAGTTAGAGTCCTAACAGAGTGTCCCTCTCAATTAGGACTCTCCTAGCTAGAGTCCTAACAGAATATCCCTCTCAATTAGGACTCTCCTAGCTAGAGTCCTAACAGACCCGCCCTCTTCAAATCAGCCTTGTCCTCAAGGCTGAGATTCCATGAACTCAGGGAATCGGGTCTTTAGCTCCTTATATGGTTCCCATGTGGCGTCTTCAAGTGGTAGATTATTCCAATGCACTAGTACTTTAGTAGAGGGATGTTGGCGACGCATCATGATCCTACGATCGAGGATGGCCTGTGGTTGGGCTTAAATAACTCCATCCTCAGTTGTGTTGGGCAGTTGGATCTAGGGTGACTCGTGTTCTCCCAACTTGGGCTTTAGGCATGATACGTGGAAGACAGGGTGAATTTTGGCATCTTCAGGTAATTTAAGTCTGTATGCCACGGCTCCAATACGCTCTGTGATCTGATAGGACCCATAAAAACGTGGGGATAGCTTCATGGAGGCTCGAGTGTTGATAGAGAGTTACTTGTATGGTTGTAGGCGAAGATAAACCCAATCTCCCACTGAAAATTCTCTTTCACTTCGTCGTGTGTCGGCTTACTGCTTCATTCTGGCTTGAGCGGTAGAGAGATTATCTTTTAACAGTTGTAAGAGTTTATCCCTATCAATCAATTCTTGGTCAACCTGATCTACTTGGCCGAGCCAATTACATACTTTGGAATCACAAGTGCTGGTCGACCATACAATGCTTCATAAGGGGCATATTTTGTAGATGAATGATATGTAGTATTATACCACCATTCGGCCTAAGGAAGCCATTTCGCCCACTCTTTTGGTTGGTCGCTAGTGAAACACCGGAGGTACGTCTCTAAGCACCTATTTACCACCACTGTTTGGCCGTTAGTTTGTGGATGATATGTTGTGCTCATCTTGAGTTTGGTGCCTTGTAACTGAAATAAATCGGTCCAAAATTTACTAGTGAAAATCCTGTCACGATAACTTATGATAGACCTTGGCATCTCATGCAGTTTAACAATATTTTCTATGAAAATATGAGCAATACTAGCAGTAGTGTAGGGATTTCTCACAGCACAAAAATGAGCATATTTCGTAAGTTGATCAACCACCACAAGAATCGTGCTTTTACCTTTGGAAGATGGCAGCCCTTCAATGAAGTCCATGGAGATGTCAGTCCACACTGAGTCTGGTATGGTTAGTGGTTGTAGCTTCCCTGGATTTGCCACAGTTTCACCCTTGTGCTGTTGACATACATCACATTGTGCCACATATTCAGCAATAATTTTTTTCATCCCTCTCCAATAAAAATTTTGCTTCACTCTTTTGTAGGTTCTTAGGAATCCAGAGTGTCCTGCTGAAGGTATAGAGTGCATCTCATGCAAGATGATTGCGATGCAAGAGGAGTCAAGTATAAGCACAATGCGACCTTTGTAGCGTAAATCCCTCGAATCCCAAGTGTAGTGGGCTATTGCACTTGGATCCTCCTCCAATTTTTTTATGATGTTGCTCATCTCTGGATCCTTCTTCCATTCTTCCCTAATGTCCTCGAGGAGACCGGTGGTAGGAAGGGAGATGGCTGAAACCTTAGCTTGTTCAGGTAGCCGTGAGAGTGCATCTGCAACAACGTTTTCTTTCCTCTTTTTGTAAATAATTTCATAATCAAATCCAAGAAGTTTGGTTACCTATTTTTGCTGCTCAGGGGATGATATCTTTTGCTCTAAAAAGTACTTGAGGCTTTTATGGTCAGTTTTAATTTGAAATCGCCGACCGATCAGGTAGGGTCTCCACCTCGTTACTGCGTGTACAATGGCAAGCATCTCCGTATCATATACTAGCATATTTTGATGGGAGGGAGATAATGCCTTGCTAGTGTATACGAGTGGTTGACCATTTTGCATGAGAACGGCTCCAATTCCGACTCCAGATGCGTCGGCCTCAATGATGAAGGGTCTATTGAAATCTGGTAGCGCAAGCACCGGCGTCGTAGTCATGGCTGCTTTAAGTTTGTCGAAGGCAGTAGAGGCTTTGTCCGACCATTGGAAAGCATCTTTTTTCAGTAAAGAAGTGAGTGGTGCACTGATATTCCCATAGTCCTTAACAAATTTTCGGTAGTAGTCCATTAGTCCAAGGAACCCCCGCAGTAATTTCACGTTTGTAGGTTTTGGCCAGCCTTGCATTGCCTCAATTTTTGTTGGGTCTACCGCCACTCCTTCTTTTGATATTATATGCCCAAGGTACTCTACTTTTTGCTAGAGAAAGCTGCACTTTGGTTGCTTAACAAAAAGTGTATTCTCCCGAAGGATCGTCAAAACAATTCGTAAATGCTGAAAGTGAGTCTCAAGAGAAGGGCTGTAGACGAGAATATCATCGAAAAATACCAGCACAAATTTACAAAGAAAGCTCCGAAATATATCATTCATGAGACTTTGAAAGGTTGAAGGAGCATTAGTGAGTCCAAAAGGCATTACCAAGAATTCATAATGGCCATCATGTATGCGAAATGCAGTTTTTGGAATGTCATCGTTACATACCCGAATTTGGTGGTAACCGGATCGGAGGTCCAACTTCGTGAAGACTCGAGCTCCTTTCAATTCATCAAGAAGTTCATCCACCACTGGTATTAGGTATTTTTCCTTGACGGTGATGCCATTTAAAGCTCGGTAGTCGATGCACATTCGCCAAGTTCCGTCCTTCTTGCGTACAAGTAGCACCGGTGAGGAATAGGGGCTGCAACTTGGTTGAATCACCCCTGTTTCAAGCATCTTCTTTACTCTTTTCAATTTCATCTTTCTGGAGGTGAGGATATCGGTATGGTCGAGTGTTCGCTGGTGGCTTGCCCGGAAGGATTGGAATTCGATTGTCATGTTACCGAGAAGGAGGAAGACCGCGTGGTTCAGCAAATATGTCGGCAAATTCAGTAAGCAATTGGGCAAGATTTTGATCTTCAAATTCTATTTTCTTCCCCTCTGGTTGCTGCTGGAGGTGCATAAAAAAGGCACCATTTACCTTGTATAAAACTTTCTCCATTCGTTGGGCCGAAACAGTGGTAACGTTGCTTCCGCGCTTCCCGCGTAGGATGATCTGTTTGCCCTTACAATAGAATTTCATAATTAATTTAGAAAAGTTCCAAGAGACATCACCTAGTGTAGTCAGCCATTCTATACCAAGCACTGCCTCATAGTCATCGATTGGTAGGAGGAAGAAATCAGTGATAATTTCTTGGTCTTGCAGTAATAGTTTCACCTACGGGCATCTTTGGTCGCACTTTAGGATTCTACCGTCGGCAACCTTTACATCGAACATGCTGCAACCTTCAATATGCAGTGTCATCCGAGTAACAACCTTACAATTCAGGAAGTTATTAGTGCTACCCGTGTCGATGAGAATAGTGATCGGCTGTTGTTTGAGAAGGCCTCCAACTTTCATCGTTTGCGGATTTGAATAGCCGGCTAGTGCGTGTACCCTAATGTCGGTCGGCTGTGGCTCTTCTTCCATATCTTCTTCTTCATGTTCAAGGCTCTCTTCTAGATGTTCAATGACCACTTCTTCTACTGGTTCAATCATAAGAAGTCTACCTTTTTTACAGCGATGCTCGCGGCTCCACGGCTCGTCGCAATGCCAACATAACCCCTTCGCAGATCGCTCCCGAAGTTCTTCTCTTGTTAACCTTTTCGGTGTAGGGACTCGGTTGATAGTAGGGGGGGCTGAGGGCTTTAGTATTGTAGGTCATGGAGTGATCATTGTCCTCCGGGCTTCATGGTTCAATCGCTCCTCTTGAAGTCGTGCGAAAGAGATGGCTGCCATAAGCGTGTATGGTTGTCGCGCCTTAACTTCTTCCCGGATCTCCGGCTTTAAGCCCTCAATAAAAATCCCCAATAACTATTTTTCAAACCAATCACGAGTTTGATTAGATAACCCTTCAAACCTGGTTTGGTACTCCTGAATGGTGGAGGTTTGTTGGATCTTTGCTAGTTGTCCGTCAATGTTCTGGTAATAAGTTGGTCCGAAGCGGATCAGTAGTCTTTCTTTGAATTGTCGCCATGAAAGGGCTCCATAAGTGTGTTCAAACAAGTCAAACCATTGTATGGCATCCCCTTCAAGATGTATAGCTGCAATTTCCACCATGGATGCATCCACAGTTTTATGGTACCGAAAATATCGCTCAGCGCGCGATATCCAACCAATTGGGTCTCCTTCTTCCCATCTAGGGAAGTCCACTCTCATGCGCGAATAGTTGAGGTCGGTCATAGAGCCTCCCCTCTCTTGGAAGTCATCTCTTTGGGCATGATGTGATTGATTAGAGCTCTCTCCTTGATGTGATTTCTTTGGGCTTGGTGGTCGGCCCAAACTGAATTCGGTAAGGAGAGTCCGAATCTTATCCTCCATTCGTGCCTCAAAGGCTTCAAATTTAGCATTGATTGCCTCCTCAGATGCCATAGTATATGACTCCAAATCTGTGATGTTAAGATCTCTCTTTTGTTGACGAGTTAAAGGCATGTATAGGTTTGATAGAAATCAATGAAAGTTTGCTGCAGAATTGTGTTGTCTTGTAAGAGCAGAATTATCATTGAAGAAACAGCGGTTTCTTGACGAAATCTCCACAAAAAATTTGAGAGATTTGAGGAGAGAGTTGACAGCAATATCTCAGTATATATGACAGCAAGGATGTCCATCAAGAAAATTTCGGCAGTAACAGCAAGAAAATTGGTATAAGTTGCAATAGCAGAATTCTCGTCGAAAAATTTCAGCAACTTAAAATGAAAATTTACAGCAAAATAGGAACGAATTTTTTTTTTTTTGGATTTTCGGATAGGGATAAATAAATTGCAGTAGTAGTAAGGTAGGAAACCAGAACCTATTGCAATTCACGGGGAGATCAAAGGATGATCTACGGTGGTGGAGATGATGGCGGAATTCAGCGACGGTCTTTTAAGCAATTGTGGGAATTGCTTTGGATGGTTATGGAGGGTTGATGGATGGTTGTGGAAGGGCAGCGAGATGCCAAGAATGCTGCTCTGATACCAGGTGTTAGAACCCTTGCAGATTCTAAACTTGGGGTTGATCTCTTTAGGGGATCGGCTTCCTTGGAACTCTATAGGGGTTCCTCCTTCCTAGTTGTTAGGAAATCATGGGGGCGACATCACATGCGCAGCAGAAGAACAAGAAAACAAAATCCCCGATTCCCAAAAAGTTGTTCGTCGTCGTGCGAAGATTGGTGCGAAAAAATCCGCGAAACTTAAAACTGCATATAAAGTAGGTTGTGTTACCTAGGGAGATCGTATATCCCTGTTTCCTTGCAGATCCTTAGGAGAGGGTAAAGGAGGTCAAGCGTCCTCCTCTCTAGCGGTGATCCACACAGCACGGTTGCGACGACGCTCCTCAAAAACTCCAGGCCTCATCTGAGGTGGAGAGGAAGAGGATAATAGGAAAGGCAAGCAAAGGCCTATGAGGCTCTGAATCCCTCCTATTTATAGAGGTCCCCTGTCAAACCCAAATGGGTCCTCCCCTAGTGGGTATTGGATTTGCATCCAATAAGACAAGGGCTCCGTCGGATATCTCATATCCGAACCTCTACTCATCGCAATCCCTACCATATGTGTGTGACCCTCTAGGCCCAATATCGAGCTGGCTGTGAGTCATACCTGTCAGAACTCCTTCTAACTCAGTGAATTATTATCTCTGTAATAATTCACTCGACTCATCGAGTACGGACGTACTAGGCCACTACGCTGTAGTCCCCAAACGATATAGGGGAATCCAATCCATTGGACCTGTCTATCCTCAGTTACCGTGTACCTATAATCCCTCATCCATCTAATATCCCAGAGCCCGTATATCGAGCATGGTGCTATCAGACCCATACGGTTTCTACTCGAGTCTCGCTCTAATCGAATTCTCCCGGAGAACTCTTTCTCTCTCAACCCGAATGACCCTGGCTAGGGATTTGTCTGAGCAAGAACACATGGGATATTCCTCTCATGATGCCGAGAGTGGATGATCCTCTATCGACACTCAATAGCCCTCGTAAGGTCGACTACCACTCCCAATGACCAGCTGTACTAGATCTGGGACAGCCAAACCTATAAGTCTAGTATCAAAGAGTGGAGCTCTCATACAAGACATCCTTGGTGTCTCAAGTCTAAGGACCAGATACACCACTAGGACTACGGAATCGCTGTCTAACAATAAGGCATCATCAACCATCCAGCATTCCGTAAGCGGATTAATCAGTGAACTCATTCTCCAATGAGCACCTGTACAGTATCCCTAGTGTCCCTATACGAGCAGCTATGTGTTAGAACCCTTGCAGATTCTAAACTTGGGGTTGATCTCTTTAGGGGATCGGCCTCCTTGGAACTCTATAGGGGTTCCTCCCTCCAAGTTGCTGCTCAAAGGCTACAGAAAAGATTCATCTATTGCTTAAGAAAAGAGAAGGAATACATGGCTATTTATAGGGCTTCTAAACCCTAACTCCTAATAGGACTCCTACTTAAGACTCTTACTTCTAACCAACTCCTAATAGAATTCCTACTCAAGACTCCTATTCCCTTACAACTCCTAATTATTCTCTAAGAAAAAACCTCCTACATGAATGCCCCTCACAATTAGGACTCTCCTAGCTAGAGTCCTAACAAAATGTCCCTCTCAATTAGGACTCTCCTAGCTAGAGTCCTAACATTTTTACATGAATGTCCCTCTCAATTAGGACTCTCCAAGCTAGAGTCCTAACAGACCCGCCCTCTTCAAATCAGCCTTGTCCTCGAGGCTGATGATTCATGAATTCTGCGAATTTGATCTTCAAGTCGTCATAGTTCTCCCAAGTGGCATCTTCTTTTGGTAGGTTCGCCCACTGTATTAGCACTTCATTAGTGGGTCGTCGTCGTCGAGTCACGATCCGTCGATCAATAATGGCACTTGGCTGGGTCTGGAGTTCTCTTTGGGTAGTCATATTTGGTGGGTGGCTTTGGGCTGTCTCCAAGCACCTGTTTAAAACTTCCGGTTGGCTGTTGGTTTGTGGGTGATATGTCGTACTCCTTTTCAATTTAGTACCCTGCATATAGAATAACTTTGTCCAAAATCTGCTATTGAAGATGCAAGTAGAATTTATCACAAGCACAATGCGTCCCTTATAGTGTAATTCTTTTGAGTCCCAATTGTAATGAGCCATGGGGCTTGGTGCTTCCTCCAATTTTTTTATAATCTTACTAGTATCTGAATCTTCCTGCCATTCCATCTTAATATCCTCAAGGAAGTCGCTGGTCGGAAGTGAAACGGTCGAAACTTCAACTTGCTCGGGTAGCTGCGAAAGCGCATCTGCAAGAACATTCTCTTTCCCCTTTTTGTAAGTTATTCCAAAATCAAATCCAAGAAGTTTTGTTACCCATTTTTGCTGCTCGGGGGAAGATATCTTCTGCTCCAAGAGATATTTTAGGCTTTTATGGTCGGTCTTGATTTGAAAGTATCGCTTGATCAAGTACAATCTCCACCTCGTTGCTGCGCGCATAATGGCGAGCATCTCCTTATCATATGTTGACATATTTTGATCGGAGGGAGATAATGCCTTGCTAGTGTATGTGAGTTGTCGACCATCTTGAATGAGAATGGCTCCAATTCTGACTCCAGATGTGTTGGCCTCAATAATGAAGGGTCGGTTGAAATCTGGTAGTGTTAGCACCGGCGTCGTCGTCATGGCTGCCTTAAGTTTGTCGAAGACAGCGAAGGCTCTGTCCAACTATTGGAGGACATCTTTTTCTAGTAAGGAAGTAAGTGGTGTACTGATCTTTCCATAGATTTTCACGAACTTGCGGTAGTAGCCTGTTAAACCCAAAAAGCCATGTAGCAATTTTATGTTTCTCGAGGTCGGCCAGTTTTGCATTACTCCAATTTTGAAGGGGTCCACTGCCACACCTTCCTCTGATATGATATGCCCAAGATATTCCACCTTTTGTTGAAGAAAACAAAAATTCGTGGTTGTTGTGTGTTCAAAAGGTGGTTTTCCGTATGTCTTCTTCGCATGCTCGTATTTGTTGATACCCGGATCAAAGGTCCAGCTTTGTAAAGATTTGTACTCCCTTTCATCTAGCAATTCATCTACTATTGGAATAAAGTATTTGTCCTTGATGATTATGTCATTGAGAGCTCGGTAATCAACACATATTCGCCTTGTTCCGTCCTTCTTGCGTACAAGTAGCACCGGCGAAGAGTAGAGGTTGCAACTTGGCCGAATAACTCCTGTTTCGAGCATCTCTTTTATAATCCTTTCTATTTCATCCTTCTGGAGATGTGGATACTGATATGGCTGAGCATTTGCTGAAGATTTGCCTGGAAGAATCATTATACAATGATCATGCCGACAGGTAAGAGGTAGGTTGCGCGGTTCGTCAAATATATTTGAAAATTCAGTAAGCAAAGGAAGTAGATTTGGATCTTCAAATTCTGTTGGCTCTCCCTTAGTTTGCTGCTCAAGTTGTACCAAAAAGTCACTGCATGCTTTATGCAAAACATTCTCCATTTGTTGTGTGCAAATCGTTGTTATGTCGCCCCCACGTTTCCCGTGCAATGTCACCTGTTTCTCCTTACTGTAAAATTTCATAATTAGTTTCATAAAATTCCAAGAAATATCACCTAATGTCGTCAACCATTTAATTCTAAGCATGGCCTCATGATTGTTAAGAGGGAGAAGGAAGAAATCTGCAATTATCTCTTGGTCCTGCAGCAATAGTTTCTCCTGCAAGTGCCTATGATCACAATTCAAAATTCGTCCGTCGGTGACCTTAACATCAAACCTGCAGCGATTCTCGATAGGTAATGATATCCGAATAGCAAGCTTACTATTTAGGAAGTTAGTAGTACTGCCCGTGTCGATGAGAACAGTGATTGGTTGTTGTTTGAGAAGGCCTCCAATTTTCATCGTTTGCGGGTTTGAGTAGCTAGCTAGTGTATGTACCGTAACTTCGGTCGGTTGTGGCTCTTCTTCTGCATCTTCTTCTTCATGTTCAAGGCTCTCTTTTGGATGTTCAATGACCTCTTCTTCTATCGGTTCAATCATAAGAAGTCCCCCTTTACTACAGCGATGCTCACGGCTCCACGGCTCGTCACAATGCCAACATAACCCCTTCGCATATCGCTCCCGAAGCTCTTCTCTTGTTAACCTCTTTAGTGTAGGGACTTGGTCGACAATAGGGGGGGCTAAGGGCTTCAATATTACTGGTTGAGGAGAGACCCTAGTCCTCCGAGCTTCATGGTTCAATTGCTCCTCTTGATGTCGTGCGAAAGAGATGGCTGCCATAAGCGTATACGGTTGTCGCGCTTTAACTTCTCCTCGGATCTCTGGCTTCAAGCCCTCAATGAAGGTCCACAATAGCTGTTTTTGAGACCAATCATGAGTTTGATTAGATAACCTTTCAAACCTGGTTTGGTACTCCTGAATGGTGGAGGTTTGTTGGATCTTTGCTAGTTGTTCGTCAATATTCTCGTAATCGGTTGGTCTGAAGCGAATCAACAGTCCTTCTTTGAATTGTCGCCATGAAAGGACTCCATAAGTATGTTTAAACCAGTCAAACCACTGTATAGCATCCCCTTCAAGATGTATAGCTGCAATTTTCACCATAGATACATCCACAGTTTTGTGGTACCGAAAATATCGCTCCGCGCACGAGATCCAACCAATCGGGTCTCCTTCTTCCCATCTAGGGAAGTCCACTCTCATGCATGGATAGTTGGGGTTGGTCATAGAGCTTCCCCTCTCTTGGAAGTCATATCTTCAGGCTTGGTGTGATTGGGCAAAGCTCTCTCCTTGATGTGATTTCTTCGGGCTTAGTAGTCGGCCCAATTTGAGTTCGGTAAAGAGCGTTCGAATCTTATCCTCCATTCGCGCCTCCAAGGCTTCGAATTTAGCATCGATTGCCTCCTTAGATGCCATAGTATATGCCTCCAAATCTATGATGTTAAGATCTCTCTTTTGTTGTCAGGTTAAAGGCATGTATAGGTTGAGAGAAGTGATGGTCGAAAGGGTTGGTGGATTGGTGGATGTAGGCTGCGGTTTAGGCTTGTTTTGTGGCTGTTTTGGGTGCAGTTTGAGGGTGTGGTTTAGTAGAGTTTTAGGGCTGTGGATGAAAGTTTTGGATCTGTGGTAGATGGTAGCAAAGGTTTGACAAAAATCCGTGGAAGTTGCAGCAAGTATGTGTTGTCTTGTAAGAGTAGAATTGTCGTCGAAGAAACAACGGTTTCTCGACGTAATTTCCACCAACAACTTGGGAGAATTGAGGAGGGAATTGATAGCAAAATCACAGTTTATATGACAGCAAGGATATCTAATTTAATCAAGAAAATTTTGGCAGTATAACAGCAAGGAAATTGGTGCAAGTTGCAATTGCAGAATTATCGTCGAAAAATTTCAGCGGGTTACGATGAAAATTTGCAGCAACATAAAATCGTTTTTAGAGATGAATTTTTTAATAGATCAATCTTAGATGGAAGCCAAGATGATCTATGAAGTGTATAAGAAATTTCATTCAAAAAGATTGCAAATAGATGGGTTAAGGCAACGATATGCAGTTGAAATTTTCTGTAGCATAGATTTTCAAGTGTAGCAGATTGGACATAAAAGATCAGTAGTTTATATTGAGAATTTTTTGATGAAACCAAAGGGAAATATACTGTTAGGAAGTGTCAAAGATTTCATAAAAATTTCGTATAAATTTGGATAGAAAAAGCACAGTAGCAAGATCAAACAGATGGTGCTATGCGGCTTGAATTCTGTAATTCAAGTGCAGCAGATTGGACATAAAAGATCAGTAGTTTATATTGAGAATTTTTTAATGAAACCAAAGGGAAATCCACTGTTAAGAAGTGTCAAAGATGTCATAAAAATTTCGTAAAAATTTGGATAGAAAAAGTATAGTAACAAGATAAAAAAGATGGTGCTATGCGGCTGGAATTCTGTAATGTATCTTTCGTCGTAGAGATGAAAACTTTGCGACGAAAAGTTTATGCAGCAATATAGGAATGTTTTTTTTTGGATTTTCGAATAAGGATAACTAAATTGCAGCAGCAGTAAGGTAGGAAACCAGAACCTGTTGCAATTCGCGGGGAGATCAAAGGATGATCCGTGGTGGTGGAGATGATGACGGAATTCGGTGACGATCTTTTAAGCAATTGTGAGAATTGCTTTGGATGGTTGTAGAGGGTTGATGGATGGCTGTGGAAGGGCAGCGAGACGCCAAGAATGCTGCTCTGATACCAGGTGTTAGAACCCTTGCAGATTCTAAACTTGGGGTTGATCTCTTTAGGGGATCGGCCTCCTTGGAACTCTATAGGGGTTCCTCCCTCCAAGTTGCTGCTCAAAGGCTGCAGAAAAGATTCATCTATTGCTTAAGAAAAGAGAAGGAATACATGGCTATTTATAGGGCTTCTAAACCCTAACTCCTAATAGGACTCCTACTTAAGACTCTTACTTCTAACCAACTCCTAATAGAATTCCTACTCAAGACTCCTATTCCCTTACAACTCCTAATTATTCTCTAAGAAAAAACCTCCTACATGAATGCCCCTCACAATTAGGACTCTCCTAGCTAGAGTCCTAACAAAATGTCCCTCTCAATTAGGACTCTCCTAGCTAGAGTCCTAACATTTTTACATGAATGTCCCTCTCAATTAGGACTCTCCAAGCTAGAGTCCTAACACTATGAGACCAGCTGCATCCATCATATGGACGGGTATACAGCACACCAGTCTATCCGGTTATCACGATGTCCCTCTCGAGTAACCTATGACCGGGATTATTTAGGATATGTGTTTAAAGGTGAATCAATCTCATTATCGTGATCTCATCACGATCCGATTCCCATTGCACAAATCCAAGGACATCACAATATATATATATGCACATATGCAATAGTTATAAAGTGATATGCATTGTTATCGCAATATAAGGAAATCGGCTCCTCGCTACCTGGCACGACTCCCAAATCTGTGATGAACTTCTTCACCCAGACTCCCTCCTTTACTACATCTAATGCAGCAATGTACTCCGCCTCTGTGGTCGAGTTAGCAGGGGTATCTTGCTTGGAACTCTTCCAGCATACTGCTCCTCCATTCAAGGTGTACACATACCTTGAATTCGACTTGCTATCATCGACATCAGACTGAAAACTTGAGTCTGTGTAGCCTTCAACCTTAAGGCTATTACCTCCATATACTAGTAAAAGATCCTTAGTCCTTCTCAAGTACTTAAGGATACACTTTACTGCTTTTCAGTGCTCCAAGCCTGGATCCGCCTGATACCTGCTCGTGACACTCAGAGCATGCGCTATATCAGGCCTAGTATATAGCATGGCATACATGATAGATCCTATTGCTGAGGCATAAGGTATCATATCCATGTTCGCCCTTTCTTGGAATATTCCATGCCAAAATTTTTGACAATGGTTTCTATGTACTTGGACTGGGACAAGTCAAGCATCCTTTTGGATCTATCTCTATAGATTCTAATCCCTAAGATATAGGATGCTTCCCCTAAGTCCTTTATGGAGAAGTGTCTAAATAACCAAGCCTTTACTGTGGATAGCATTCCTACGTCATTCCCAATGATGAGGATATCATCCACACATAACACCAAAAAGGTGATAGCACTCCCACTTACCTTCCTGTACACATAAGGCTAATCTTCGTTCTTAACGAAGTCATAAGATCTTATTGCCTCATCAAATCTTATGTTCCAATTTCAGGAAGCTTGCTTTAGTCCATAAATGGATCTAAGCAACCTACACACCTTATCTGGGCAGTTCTTGGACACGAATCCCTCAGGTTGCATCATATACACCTCCTCCTTGAGGTTCCCGTTGAGGAATGCGGTTTTTACATCCATCTGCCAGATCTCATAATCATAGTGTGCTGCAATAGCCAATAGAATTCTGATGGATTTTAGCATTGCTACGGGTGAGAAGGTTTTGTCGTAGTCAACACCTTGCCTTTGACGATACCCCTTAGCCACTAGCCTTGCTTTATAGGTCTCTACCTTTCCATCTACTCTGATCTTTTTCTTAAAGATCCACTTGCAACCGATGGGTACAATACCTTCGGGCGCATCAACTAGGTTCCAAACCTTATTGGAGTACATAGAATCCATCTCAGAATTCATGGCTTCTTGCCACTTCCCGGAGTCTATACTTATAATAGCCTCCTCGTAGGTCTGAGGATCAATATCCTCTACATCCTCTCCTCTAATATGTCCCACATATCCTTCAGGAGGATGAGATACTCTATCAGACCTACGTAAAGTTGAAACTTGTGTATTAGGTACCAAAACAGACTTGGGCTGTAGAGTGGTGCTTGAGCTTGGTTCTCCAACCTCGCTCAACTCTATCATTCTCCCACTATCTCCGCCAAGAATGTATTCCTTCTCAAGGAACACTGCTCTCTTAGCTACAAAGACCTTTTGGTCCTCGAGATGATAGAAATAATACCCATAAGTTTCCTTGGGGTATCCCACAAATTTGCATCGCTCTGTCCTTGATTCTAACTTATCGGGGTTGTGTCTTTTAATGTGGGCAGGGCAGCCCCAAATCTTAACAACCTTAAGATCAGGCTTCTTCCCTTTCCATATCTCATATGGTGTAGACACTACCGACTTAGTTGGAATTCTGTTCAGAAGGTAAGCTGCGGTTTCTAGGGCATATCCCCAAAATGAGATGGGTAGGCCAGCGAAACTCATCATGGACCGTACCATATCTAATAACGTACGATTTCTCCTTTCAGAGACACCATTGAGCTGAGGTGTGTAAGGAGGTGTCCATTGGGATAATATCCCATGGTCCTTGAGGAACTGAGTAAACTCTGTACTTAAGTACTCACCTCCTCGATCTGATCGAAGAGTTTTGATACTCTTTCCAGTTTGGTTCTCCACCTCATTCCTATACTCTCTGAATTTCTCAAAGGCCTCGGACTTGTACTTCATTAAGTACACATATCCATACCTTGAGAAATCATCAGTAAATGTAATGAAGTAGGAGTAACCTCCAATGGCATGAGTTGACATGGGTCCACATACATCACTATGTATGAGTTCCAACAACTCAGTGGCTCTCTCTCCAGTTCCACTAAATGGAGAGTTGGTCAATTTTCCACGAATGCAAGGTTCACAAGTTGCATATGCCACGTAGTCGAATGGATCTAGATATCCATCATTTAGTAACTTTTGAATCCTTCTTTCATGGATGTGACCTAGCCTACAATGCCACAAGTATGCACTGTTCACCTCATCTCGTTTCCTCTTAGACACATTTACATTCATGATATGTGGAGTAGTGTCTAACATAAATAAACCATTATGCAATGTTCCTTTCATGATGATCTTATCATCTAATAATATCGAACAACCATTGTTCCCAAAAACAAATTTATATCCACTAACTATTAAACATGAAATGGAGATAATATTTTTGATAATAGAAGGAACAAAATAACATGCATCTAATGCAATAAAAGCTCCACTAGGCAGATGTAGGGCGACCTCGCCAACAGCTACTACAACAACTTTTGCTCTATTACCCATCTTGAGGTCCATCTCGCCTCTCTCTAGTCTCCTAGGCCTTGCCAGAACCTGCAACGAATTGCATATATGATAAGCACTACCGGTATCCAATACCCATGTGTTATCATAAGAGTCTAACAAATGGAGACTGATCATGAATGTACCTGAAGCTTCATCAAGCTTTTGTTTTGCCCTTTCTGCAAGGTACTCTTTGCAGTTCCTCTTCCAATGCCCATCTTTACCACAGTGGAAGCATTGGCCTTTGTCCTTTACTAGGTCTTTCTTAGTAACTTTTGCTTTACCTGGTCTGCCCTTGCCCTTTCCCTTCTTAAGGGACCTTTCTGCTTTCCTTTTCTTTCTAGTCTCACCAGTATAGAGAACTGGTTTCTCTTTCTTAATAGTACTCTCTACTTCCCTCAACATATTGAGGAGCTCTGGGAGAGTCACCTCAAGCTTGTTCATATTAAAATTCATTATGAACTGTGAAAAGGAATCTGGTAGGGACTGAAGCACAATGTCCACACACAAGTTATCCTCTAAGACCATTCCTAGACCTGTGAGTTTCTCTATCCACTCAATCATCTTTAGGATATGGTTCTGAACCGGTGTCCCCTCAGTCATCCTAGCGCGGAAAAGGCTCTTGGATATCTCATATCGTTGAGTCCTTCCCTGTTCCTCAAACAATTTACGAACATATAGGAGAATGGATCTGGCATCCATCTTTTCATGTTGTCTCTGTAACTCAGGAGTCATAGAGCCCAACATATAGCACTGAGCAAGAGTGGAGTCATCAATGTACTTCACGTAGCGAGTGATCTCATCCTCGTTTGCCCCTTCTTCGGGCGTAGGTATCACTGTATCAAGGACGTACACGATTTTCTCCGCTGTGAGAACAATTCTCAAGTTACGGAGCCAATCCGTATAATTTGGACCAGTGAGGCGGTTGACAACAAGTATGTCACGTAAGAGATTTGAAAGCAACATTTTCTGAAAATAAAGATGCAGCAGAAATGAATAACATGCAGATTTTGCAAGAAATAAACTATCAAGATATGGACTTCTATCTTAATATGCTCCCACTATTTTACTAACGAGTCACGTGACACCCTCAGCACATGAAACGGAAGTCTCCGGCAGACTTCTAGTAGGGATCAAGATCCAATCAGCGTCTTAGTGTAACCTCGAGGGACTCGACCAATCACACTAAGCCTAAAAGGTAGGCAACTCTTGCCGATCACAACTCCTTGTGATTCCCGTCCTGTTCGGCCTCTGAATCACCATGGCCTCGAGGGACTTGACCAACCATGATGCTCGGTTAAGTCAACACCTTCGTTACAAGATGAGTCTGATTTGATGATATACCCTCGAGGGACTCGACCAAGTATACCATGCCCTCAGGTCACCGGTGACATCTCTATGTCGTAAGCAAGATAGCGAATCGTGATATAGGTGAGTCTCGAGGGACTCGACCAACTCAACCTACACTAGGAATCAGTTCCTACTTATAACGATGGAAGGTCACGTGGGTCAATCTAATTGCCTCACGTTTACCGACTTAATATTATCGAGAGATGTTTCTAAGATTTAGTCTCCTAATATGACATGTCACATATATACATATTTAATATATATCTACATCGCATGCAAATATATATACTTATATAGTATGTGTATAATCAATTACACCAGATGATCATGGACCACAACCTAATGTGATTAGGCCCGAGCTAGTAGGCTTAATCACTCACATCAAGATCTATGTGTGCAACGGTGCATCTCCATGCCTTGTGATCGTCCATCTCGTCCTCGTTGGTTCCGTCGACATCTTGATGCATCTTCATGCATCGCGATCGTCCGTCTCGTGGGTCCCGCTATCGCATCCACGCTCCTGCTCCGCCTCCTCATGTGATTACAACTTAATCATAGGCACGCAGGCCCAACAATAAATGAGAAATATAATGGAGGCTCGCAGATCTCAATAATAATAATCACAAGCACACACATCACACGGTCCATGATCATCCGTTCACACATCATACATCACATGTATAAATAATCATCATCATGTAGGACTACTAGATAATAATAAAAATAATAATCAACTAAAACTTTTAATTAATTAATATTTTCAGAAATCAGGGACATGTAGGGAATTTCTGAATTCATAGGGGTATTTTTGTAATTTGGACAAAAGACAGAAATTGGAATTCTCAAATTTCGAGGGGCAAAACTATCTTTTTCCTAGAAAACCCTAATGCCCTTTCCCCCTTTCGCTGCTGCTGCCGTCGCCACCCTGCCGGCGGCGGCCTGTGCGGCGGGGCGAGGGCACTGCCCTCGCCTGCAGGCGGCACGCCCACTAGCGGCGATGCCGCTGTGGGTGGGCGCCCCCTTCGGGCGTCGCTGCCTCCGCAGGCGGTGTTGTCCCGCCGGGCGGCCGCCCTTGTGGGGGGGGTTTCGCCCGCGGGAGCAGCGGCGGCAGGCACCGCTGCCCTGCGGCGGCAGGCGTCGCGCGTCGCTGCCCTGCGGCGCCTCTGCCCATGGGGTGCCAGCCCCGCCGGCAGCAAGCCTGCTGCAAGCAGGCCGCTGGCCGGCTGCTATAGACGCAGCCCCTGTGCTGCCCGCCTTCGGTTGCCATTCACGCACGCAGATCGAGGGTAGCAACTGTTGCTGCCCTTTCTCTCTATTGCGTCAACGATTTTGACATCAAAATTCTTCCTAAACACAACACACGCAGTTCAAAACCAATCATTCGCACAAACAACCTAGCTCTGATACCACTGTTGGGAAATCATGGGGGCGACATCACATGCGCAGCGGAAGAACAAGAAAACAAAATCCCCGAATCCCAAAAAGATGTTCGTCGTCGTGCGAAGATTGGTGCGAAAAAATCCGCGAAACTTAAAACTACGTATAAAGTAGATTGTGTTACCTAGGGAGATCGTGTATCCATGTTTCCTTGCAGATCCTTAGGAGAGGGTAAAGGAGGTCAAGCGTCCTCCTCTCTAGCGGTGATCCACATAGCAGGGTTGCGACGACGCTCCTCAAAAACTCCAAGCCTGATCTGAGGTGGAGAGGAAGAGGAGAATAGGAAAGGCAAGCAAAGGCTCTAGCCTATGAGGCTCTGAATCCCTCCTATTTATAGAGGTCCCCTGTCAAACCCTAATGGGTCCTCCCCTAGTGAGTATTGGATCTGCATCCAATAAGACAAGGGCTTCGTCGAATATCTCATATCCGAACCTCTACTCATCGCAATCCCTACCATATGTGTGTGACCCTCTAGGCCCAATATCGAGCTGGCCGTGAGTCATACCTGTCAAAACTCCTTCTAACTCAATGAATTATTATCTCTGTAATAATTCACTCGACTCATCGACTACGGACGTACTAGGCCACTACGCCGTAGTCCCCAGACGATACAGGGGAATCCAATCCATTGGACTTGTCTGTCCTCAGTTACCGTGTACCTATAATCCCTCATCCATCTAATATCCCACAGACCGTTTATCGAGCATGGTGCTGTCAGATCCATACGGTTTCTACTCGAGTCTCGCTCTAATCGGATTCTCCCGGAGAACTCTTTCTCTCTCAACCCGAATGACCCTGGCTAGAGATTTGTCTGAGCAAGAACACATGGGATATTCCTCTCATGATGTCGAGAGTGGATGATCCTCTATCGACACTCAATAGCCCTCGTAAGGTCGACTACCACTCCCAATGACCAGCTGTACTAGATCTGGGACAGCCAAACCTATAAGTCTGGTATCAAAGAGTGGAGCACTCATACAGGACATCCTTGGTGTCTCAAGTCTAAGGACCATATACACCACTAGGACTACGGAATCGCTGTCTAACAATAAGACATCATCAACCCTCCAGCATTCCGTAAGCGGATCAATCAGTGAACTCATTCTCCAATGAGCACCTGTACTGTATCTCTAGTGTCCCTACACGAGCAGCTATGAGAGCAGCTGCATCCATCATATGGACGGGTATACAGCACACCATTCTATCCGTTTATCACGATGTCCCTCTCGAGTAACCTATGACCGGGATTATTTAGGATATGTGTTTAAAGGTGAATTAATCTCATTATCGTGATCTCATCATGATCTGATTCCTATTGCACAAATCCAAGGACATCACAATATATATATGCACATATGTAATAGTTATAAAGTGATATACGCCAAAATATAATAAGCAAAAAAGATTCTGTATCAAGTCACACGTGCCATCACTCACGTGATTGGCTTGCTGGGCACCTATGACTAGCACAAGTTGCTGCTCAAAGTCTGCAGAAAAGATTCATCTATTGCTTATGAAAAGAGAAGGAATACATGGCTATTTATAGGGCTTCTAAACCCTAACTCTTAATAGGACTCCTACTTAAGACTCTTACTTCTAACCAACTCCTAATATGACTCATACTCAAGACTCCTATTCCCTTACAACTCCTAATTCTTCTCTAAGAAAGAACCTCATAACAGAATGTCCCTCTCAATTAGGACTCTCCTAGTTAGAGTCCTAATAGAGTGTCCCTCTCAATTAGGACTCTCCTAGCTAGAGTCCTAATAGAATGTCCCTCTCAATTAGGACTCTCCTAGCAAGAGTCATAACAGGTAGTTAGATGAAGATCCAATACCCAATAGAGGAGGATCCATTAGGGTTAAGTTGACAGGGGACCTCTATAAATTCGAGTTCATCCCACAAGGATCAGAATGCAATAGAGATGTCACCAGGAGGCGACATGGTGCAGCGGATCATGGTGGAACAGTTCGTGGCAATGCGATACACACAACCTAGTCCCGTGAGCGACTAGATCATATGGAGGTATGATCGGGAGCTACTGGAAGCTCTACTTCAGTGAACAACATGACGACAAGAAAGGCTATGGATTCAAGGAGTGAAGGCCATGGTACCGTAGAGGCGGGTCTTCTGTGCGTGCATCGAATGAAAACCTTGGTCATCAGCACATGGGGGCTGGGTTCCACCAAGGGAAAAGTTCGAATGCAAGTACCAGTGAGTCCCATGGGAGGGACTTGATCATACAGAGGTATGATCGAAACAGCTGGAGTGTTAGACTGCTCCAGAGCCCATATTCGCTTAAGGGTGCCCGGCAAGTCAGAGGACAAGGTCGAGTAAGCGAACGTTACTACTAAGGAAGTTAAGGAGAATAGAATCGGTGCAAACCCTTTAATGCGATGGCAGAGGCCATGCATGGGAGTTGCAGTCTGTCTTTCCATCGACCAAAGGGAGCTGCTTGGAGAACACAGAGGTGTTGAAGCAGGGGGTCGAAAGGGTCATCTGTCACGGCCTTAGCTGGTTTTGCCTAAGTCGTGCGGCACCCTTGCATGTCCGTCCGCAAAGGTCAGCCTCCCCGAAGCCTCCCATGGTCCCTTAGGACCCACAAAAGAGAGAATAGGATAGAGAAAATGCCTCACTCGGGATCCACAAGCAAACATCTCCGAAAACACTTTATAGACAATGCAAATTGCAAACAGACTTTACAAGCTCTAAATAGTTACACAATAAAGGGTAAAATGGTCTATTATCGATCGAAAATCTCTCACACGTGTCCACATGACACAACCTTTATTTACAAGCCTAAAGCGGCCACCAACCTAACTAAAATGAGACTATTAAGCCTTCAGCCGTCCCTCTACATGCTGTATAAAGCATGAACATACCAAAAGACATGAATATACATAAGCATTACATCAAACATCCTATTTAGAAGTTTGTCCATGATATTCTCCCCCACTTATTCCTTCGACGTCCTCATCGAAGCCTTTGTCAACACTACAACTCCTCGCCTTTGAAGAATCTTCAATCTTCTGCTCTAGTTGCATTGCGTCTCTTGGCTCCCAGTTGCTCTCCGTTGCTGTTTTTTTTTTTTTTTTTGAGTAGTCGAACCTTTGATCCGCCATGCTGCATCAACTCGCCAATGACTCTAACTCTAGTGTGGGGTTGGCTGAGTTGTGTTGATTCCTGTTGGTTCTTACAGATCCTCCTGATGAAGGAAAAGACCATCCTTACTGCGCTAGTCTCTCAAATGCCTCATGCTGCTTGAATTGGGAGGATGCTTGTTGGAGCTTTAACGAGCATCGTCTCGCAAACTTCTGAAGTTTTAGGTCCTTCCTCCATGAAATTTGCTCATTGACTCTTCTTTCACTTAGTTGTCACATCCAAGTAGGTTCGCATCACTTCCGCTTTCGATTGGTATTTCGTTGGGAAATGAAGCGGACAATCTACTCTCAATAACACTGATCACCGTTGGTGAGGATTTGACAACTATTGTCTTCCATTATCTTCGAAGGGTCTTTGAACATATGCAAAGCTCCTCTATTGGATAGATAAGAGAATTGGGGTACTCGGTTTTGCCCATTCTCTTAAGAGTTGAGAAGGTAAAAGTTACTTGACTTCGCTCGCCTCCTCGAGGTTGTACTCCATGCATCGAGTTGGTTACTAGCCTTCGCCTGCTCTTTGCTCACACTTCTGAAGCACTTGAAGTGTTTGCACTCCTTGCGTTGAGTAAGTTACTGTGATTCACCTTCTCAATTCCATCGAACTTCTGGAATGCAAGAAGTTTTCACCCCAACTTAGAGTAATTCTCTCATAGGTTTGGTCGCCTCTGGGATTGTACCGTCTTCTCCATCAACCTTGCCGCCTACTCCCCTAAGTAGTAAAGGTACAACACCATATATTGCTTGCTTCGTTCCTTGGTCGTGCACTCTTGCAAGACCCAAAGTCCTTCACTTTCGGCTATCTTGATGAGAAGCTCGTTGACACTAGTCTTATGAAGTTCCTCGGCCTCTGACCTTCAGCTATGTCTCGGTACTTGGAGTTTGCCTCTGCATGCTCCACCTCCTCGGCCCCTTTCACGATCAAGCGCTCTCCCTCCATAAGAACAAGGGATCAATGACTTTCACGGAAGTCCCGCCTCTGCGGTACCATGGCATTGCCATGCCCATGGCACTACTATCCGTCGCCATGCATCTGTATCCCTTTTCTTCACAATCAGTAGATATGTCTCTGTGGCACTCCTCCGAGTCCACCTCCATTCTAACTGATGCTTGATTTTTGGTAGCTAAGTCCCTCTGGACTCATCGTCGCTTCCTCGCCCCTTTCAACCCCCGGCTTCAACACCTCTGTGTTCTCCAAGCAGCTCCCTTTGGTCAATGGAAAGACAGACTGTAACTCCCATGCATGGCCTCTGCCATCGCATTATAGGGTTTGCACCGATTCTGTTCTCCTTAGCTTCCTTGGTAGCAACGTTCGCTTACTCGACCTTGTCCTCTGACCTGCCGGGCACCCTTATGCAAATATGGGCTCTGGAGCAGTCTAACACTCCAGTTGCTTCGATCATACCTCTGTATGATCAAGTCCCTCCCATGGGACTTACTAGTACTTGCATTCAAACTTTTCCCTTGGTGGAACCCAGCCCCCATATGCTGATGACCAAGGTTTTCATTCGATGCCAAATTCGATGCACGCACGGAAGACCCGCCTCTGCGGTACCATGGCCTTTACTCCTTGAATCCATAGCCCTTCTTGCCATCGTGTTGTTCACCATAGTGGAGCTTCCAGTAGCTCTCGATCATACCTCCATATGATCTAGTCCATCACAGGACTAGGTTGTGTGTATCGCATTACCACGAACTATTCCACCACGATCCGTTGCACCATTTTGTCTCCTGGTGACATCTCTATTGCATTCTGATCCTTGTGGGATGAACTCGAATTATGAACCCTTCATGTGTGGCCTCTGTCAATACATCGTAGGGTCTCTTCCACCTTCGAATTTGTTCGCTCCTTTGGCAATCGACCTTCATCCACCCACTCTTGGGTCACACCTAGATGAAGCACCACTCTAGGATAGGCCGTCGCCTAGTAGCTCCTGAAGTTCCCCGACTTCGCTACAATTATTGCACCATTGTCTGGACCTTGGGCCTCTACCCCTACTAGCACAATCTTCGCTGCGAACCGCTTCCCTCATAGCAACTTGAATGGCAATACTGTGACATATTCTTCAGGAGTACCCACCTCTGCGTCCTCTTGCCCAGTGCTAAGGCCTTCTGAAGCCAACTTCGCCTCCGCAAATTGAGTCACCTTAGTTCCTCCATCAAATGCTCCTCTGAGATAAGGTGCATTGTTAGAACCCTAGCAGATTCTAAACTTGGGGTTGATCTCTTTAGGGGATCGGCCTCCTTGGAACTCTATAGGGGTTCCTCCCTCCAAGTTGCTGCTCAAAGGCTGCAGAAAAGATTCATCTATTGCTTATGAAAAGAGAAGGAATACATGGCTATTTATAGGGCTTCTAAACCCTAACTCCTAATAGGACTCCTACTTAAGACTCTTACTTCTAATCAACTCCTAATAGGACTCCTACTCAAGACTCATATTCCCTTACAACTCCTAATTCTTCTCTAAGAAAAAACCTCCTATATGAATGTCCCTCTCTATTAGGACTCTCCTAGCTAGAGTCCTAACAGAATGTCCATCTCAATTAGGACTCTCTTAGCTAGAGTCCTAACAGTCCTAACAGAATGTTCCTCTCAATTAGGACTCTCCTAGCTAGAGTCCTAACAGACCCGCCCTCTTCAAATCAGCCTTGTCCTCATGGCTCAGATTCCATAAACTCAGGAAAACGAGTCTTCAGCTCCTCATATGGTTTCCATGTGGCGTCTTCAAGTGGTAGATTATTCCAATGCACTAGTACTTCAGTAGAGGGATGTCGACGACGCATCATGATCCTGCGATCGAGGATGGCTTGTGGTTGGGCTTGAATAACTCCATCCTCAGTTGTGTTGGGCAGTTGGATCTGGGGTGACTCGTGTTCTCCCAACTTGGGCTTTAGGCATAATACGTGGAAGATAGGGTGAATTTTGGTATCCTCAGGTAATTTAAGTCTGTACGCCATGGCTCCAATACACTATGTGATCTGATAGGGCCCATAAAAACGTTGGGATAGCTTCATGGAGGCTCGAGTGTTGATAGAGAGTTGCTTGTATGGTTGTAGGCGAAGATAAACCCAATCTCCCACTGAAAATTCTCTTTCACTTCGTCGTGTGTTGGCTTGCTGCTTCATTCTGGCTTGAGCGGTAGAGAGATTATCTTTTAACAATTGTAAGAGTTTGTCCCTATCAATCAATTCTTGGTCAACCTGATCTACCTTGGCCGAGCCAATTACATACTTTGGAATCGCAGGGGCTGGTCGACCATACAATGCTTCATAAGGGGCATATTTTGTAGATGAATGATTTGTAGTATTATACCACCATTCGGCCCAGGGAAGCCATTTCGCCCACTCTTTTGGTCGGTCGCTAGAGAAACACCGGAGGTACGTCTCTAAGCACCTATTTACCACCTCTATTTGGCCGTCAGTTTGTGGATGATACGCTGTGCTCGTCTTGAGTTTGGTGCCTTGTAATTGAAATAACTCGGTCCAAAATTTACTAGTGAAGATCTTGTCACGATCACTTACGATGGACCTTGGCATCCCATGCAGTTTAACAATATTTTCTATGAAAATCTGGGCAATACTAGCAACAGTGTAGGGATTTCTCATAGCACAAAAATGAGCATATTTCGTAAGTCGATCAACCACCACATGAATCGTGCTTTTACCTTTGGAAGATGGCAGCCCTTCAATGAAGTCCATGGAGATGTCAGTCCACACTGAGTCTGGTATAGGTAGTGGTTGTAGCTTCCCTGGATTTGCCACAGTTTCACCCTTGTGCTGTTGACATACATCACATTGTGCCACATATTCAGCAATAATTTTTTTCATCCCTCTCCAATAAAAATTTTGCTTCACTCTTTTGTAGGTTCTTAGGAATCCAGAGTGCCCTGCTGAAGGTATGGAGTGCATTTCATGCAAGATGATTGTGATGCAAGGGGAGTTAGGTATAAGCACAATACGACCTTTGTAGCGTAGATCCCTCGAATCCCAGGTGTAGTGGGCTATTGCACTTGGATCCTCCTCCAATTTTTTTATGATGTTGCTGATCTCTGGATCCTTCTTCTATTCTTCCCTAATGTCCTTGAGGAGACCGGTGGTAGGAAGGGAGATGGTTGAAACCTTAGCTTGTTCAGGTAGCCGTGAGAGTGCATCTGCAACAACATTTTCTTTCCCCTTTTTGTAAATAATTTCATAATCAAATCCAAGAAGTTTGGTTACCCATTTTTGCTGCTCGGGGGATGATATCTTTTGCTCCAAAAAGTACTTGAGGCTTTTATGGTCAGTTTTAATTTGAAATCGCCGGCCGATTAGGTAGGGTCTCCACCTCGTTACTGCGTGTACAATGGCAAGCATCTCCTTATCATATACTAACATGTTTTGATGGGAGGGAGATAATGCCTTGCTAGTGTATGCGAGTGGTCAACTATTTTGCATGAGAACAGCTCAAATTCCGACTCTAGATGCGTCGGCCTCAATGATGAAGGGTCTATTGAAATCTGGTAGCGCAAGCACCGGCGTCGTTGTCATGGCTGCTTTAAGTTTGTCGAAGGCAGCTGAGGCTTTGTCCGACCATTGGAAAGCATCTTTTTTCAGTAAAGAAGTGAGTGGTGCATTGATCTTCCCATAGTCCTTAACAAATTTTTGGTAGTAGCCCGTTAGTCCAAGGAACCCCCGCAGTAATTTCACGTTTGTAGGTTTCGGCCAGCCTTGCATTGCCTCAATTTTTGTTGGGTCTACTGCCACTTCTTCTGATATTATATGCCCAAGGTAATCTACTTTTTGTTGGAGAAAGCTGCACTTTGGTTGCTTAACAAAAAGAGTATTCTTCCGAAGAATCATCAAAACAATCCGTAAATGCTGAAAGTGAGTCTCAAGAGAAGGGCTGTAAATGAGAATATCATCAAAAAATACCAACACAAATTTATGAAGAAAGCTCCGAAATATATCATTCATGAGACTTTGAAAGGTTGAAGGAGCATTAGTGAGTCCAAAAGGCATTACCAAGAATTCATAATGCCCATCATGTGTGCGAAATGCAGTTTTTGGAATGTCATCGTCACATACCCGAATTTGGTGGTAACCGGATCGGAGGTCCAACTTCGTGAAGACTCAAGCTCCTTTCAATTCATCAAGAAGTTCATCCACCACTAGTATTGGGTACTTGTCCTTGACGGTGATGCCATTTAAAGCTCGATAGTCGATGCACATCCGCCAAGTTCCGTCCTTCTTGCATACAAGTAGCACCGGTGAGGAATAGGGGCTGCAACTTGGCCGAATCACCCCTGTTTCAAGCATCTCCTTTACAATCTTTTCAATTTCATCTTTCTGGAGGTGAGGATATCGGTACGGTCGAGTGTTCACTGGTGGCTTGCCCGGAAGGATTGGAATTCGATGGTCATGTTGCCGAGAAGGAGGAAGACTGCGCGGTTCAACAAATATGTCGGCAAATTCAGTAAGCAATTGGGCAAGATTTTGATCTTCAATTTCTATTTTCTTCCCCTCTGGTTGCTGCTGGAGGTGCATAAAAAAGCCACCATTCACCTTGTGTAAAACTTTCTCCATTCGTTAGGTCGAAACAATGGTAACGTTGCTTCCGCGCTTCCCGCGTAGGATGAGATGTTTTCCCTTACAATAGAATTTCATAATTAATTTAGAAAAGTTCCAAGAGACATCACCTAGTGTAGTCAGCCATTCTATACCAAGCACTGCCTCATAGTCATCGATTGGTAGGAGGAAGAAATCGGTGATAATTTATTGGTCTTGCAGTAATAGTTTCACCTACGGGCATCTTTGGTCGCACTTTAGGATTCTGCCGTCGGCAACCTTTACATCGAACATGCTACAACCTTCAATATGCAGTACCATTCGAGCAGCAACCTTACTATTCAGGAAGTTATTAGTGCTACCCGTGTCGATGAGAACAGTGATCGGCTGTTGTTTGAGATGGCCTCCAACTTTCATCGTTTGCAGATTTGAGTAGCCGGCTAGTGGGTGTACCGTAATGTCGGTCGGCTGTGGCTCTTCTTCCATATCTTCTTCTTCATGTTCATGGCTCTCTTCTAGATATTCAATGCCCTCTTCTTCTACTAGTTCAATCATAAGAAGTCTACCTTTTTTACAGCGATGCTCGCGGCTCCACGGCTCGTCGCAATGCCAACATAACCCCTTCGTAGATCTCTCCCGAAGTTCTTCTCTTGTTAACCTTTTCGGTGCAGGGACTTGGTTGATAGTAGGGGGGGCTGAGGGCTTTAGTATTATAGGTTGTGGAGTGATCCTAGTTCTCCGGGATTCATGGTTCAATCGCTCCTCTTGAAGTCGTGCGAAAGAGATGGCTGCCATAAGCGTGTAAGGTTGTCGCGTCTTAACTTCTCCCCGGATCTCCAGCTTTAAGCCCTCAATAAAGGTCCCCAATAACTGTTTTTCTAACCAATCACGAGTTTGATTAGATAACCTTTCAAACCTGGTCTGGTACTCCTGAATGGTGGAGGTTTGTCGGATCTTTACTAGTTGTCCGTTAATGTTCTCGTAATAAGTTGGTCCGAAGCGAATCAGTAGTCCTTCTTTGAATTGTCGCCATGAAAGGACTCCATAAGTGTGTTCAAACTAGTCAAACCATTGTATAGCATCCCCTTCAAGATGTATAGCTGCAATTTCCACCATGGATGCATCCGTAGTTTTATGGTACCGAAAATATCGCTCCGCACGCGAGATCCAACCAATTGGGTCTCCTTCTTCCCATCTAAGAAAGTCCACTCTCATGCGCGAATAGTTGGGGTCGGTCATAGAGCCTCCCCTCTCTTGGAAGTCATCTCTTTGGGCCTGATGTGATTGGTTAGAGCTCTCTCCTTGATGTGATTTCTTCGGGCTTGGTGGTCGGCCCAAACTGAATTCGGTAAGGAGAGTCCGAATCTTATCCTCCATTCGTGCCTCAAAGGCTTCAAATTTAGCATTGATTGCCTCCTCAGATGCCATAGTATATGACTCCAAATTTGTGATGTTAAGATCTCTCTTTTGTTGACGGGTTAAAGGCATGTATAGGTTTGATAGAAATCAGCGAAAGTTTAATGCAGAATTGTGTTGTCTTGTAAGAGCAGAATTATCGTCGAATAAACAGCGGTTTCTCGACGAAATCTCCACAAAAAATTTAAGAGATTTGAGGAGGGAATTGATAGCAATATCTCAGTTTATATGACAGCAAGGATATCCAATTTAATCAAGAAAATTTCGGCAGTAATAGCAAGAAAATTGGTGTAAGTTGTGATAGCAGAATTCTCGTCGAAAAATTTCAGCAACTTACGATGAAAATTTGCAGCAATATAGGAACGAATTTTTTTTTTTTTTGGATTTTCGGATAGGGATAAATAAATTGCAGCAGTAGTAAGGTAGGAAACCAGAACCTGTTGCAATTCACGGGGAGATCAAAGGATGATCTGCGGTGGTGGAGATGATGGCGGAATTCAGCGACGATCTTTTAAGCAATTGTGGGAATTGCTTTGGATGGTTATGGAGGGTTGATGGATGGCTGTGGAAGGGCAGCGAGACGCCAAGAACGCTGCTCTGATACCAGGTGTTAGAACCCTAGCAGATTCTAAACTTGGGGTTGATCTCTTTAGGGGATCGGCCTATTAGAACCCTTGCATATTCTAAACTTGGGGTTGATCTCTTAAGGGGATCAGCCTCCTTGGAACTCTATAGGGGTTCCTCCCTCCAAGTTGCTACTCAAAGGCTGCAGAAAAGATTCATCTATTGTTTATGAAAAGAGGTGGAATACATGACTTTTTATAGGGCTTCTAAACCCTAACTCCTAATAGGACTCTTACTTAAGACTCCTATTTCTAAACAACTCCTAATATGACTCATACTCAAGACTCCTACTTCTAACCAACTCCTAATAGGACTCCTACTCAAGACTCCTATTCCTTAACAACTCCCTATTCTTCTCTAAGAAATAACCTCCTAACCCTAGCCGGCCTCTTCACCTCTTTAATAAGGGTCGGCTTAGGTAGGTTTTACATGAATGTCCCTCTCAATTAGGACTCTCCTAGCTTGAGTCCTAACAGACCCGCCCTCTTCAAATCAGCCTTGTCCTCAAGGTTGACAATTCATGAATTTTGGGAATTTGATCTTCAAGTCATCATAGTTCTCCCAAGTGGCATCTTTTGTTAGTAGGTTTGCCCACTGTATTAGCAATTCAGTAGTGGATCGTCGTCGTCGAGTCACAATCTGTCGATCAATAATAGCACTTGGCTGAGTCTGAAGTTCTCCTTGGGTAGTCATATTTGGTGGGTGGCTTTGGGCTGTCTCCGAGCACCTATTTACAACTTCCGTCTGGCCATTGGTTTGTGGGTGATATGTCATACTCCTTTTCCATTTAGTACCCTGCATATGGAATAACTTTGTCCATAATCTGCACGTGAAGATGTAAGTAGAATTTATCATAAGCACAATGCGTCCCTTGTAGTGTAATTCTTTTGAGTCGCAATTGTAATGAGCCATGGGGCTTGGTGCTTCCTCCAATTTTTTTATAATCTTGCTAGTATCTGAATCTTCCTGCCATTCCATCTTAATATCCTCAAGGAAGTCGCTGGTCGGAAGTGAAACGGCTGAAACTTCAACTTGCTCGGGTAGCCATTTTTGCTGCTTAGGGGATGGTATCTTTCGCTCCAAAAAGTACTTGAGGCTTTTATGGTCGGTTTTATTTTGAAATCGTCGACCAATCAAGTAGGGTCTCCACCTCGTTGCTGCGCGCACAATGGCAAGCATCTCCTTATCATATGTTGACTTATTTTGATGGGAGGGAGATAATGCCTTGCTAGTGTATGCGAGTGGTCGACCATCTTGCATGAGAATGACTCCAATTCTAACTCCAGATGCGTCGGTCTCAATAATGAAGGGTCGGTTAAAATCTAGTAGTGTTAGCACCGGCGTCGTCGTCATGGCTACCTTAAGTTTGTCGAAGGTAGCGGAGGCTCTGTCCGACCATTGGAAGACATCTTTTTTTAGTAAGGAAGTAAGTGGTGCATTGATCTCTCCATAGTTTTTCACGAACTTGCAGTAGTAGCCTGTTAAACCCAAAAAGCCATGTAGCAATTCCTCGGGGTAGGCCAGTTTTGCATTGCTTAAATTTTGAAGGGGTCCACTGTCACACCTTCCTCTAATATGATATGCCCAAGATATTCCACCTTCTATTGAAGAAAGGAAAAATTCGTAATGGTTGTTGTGTGTTCAAAAGGTGGTTTTCGGTATGTCTTCTTCGCACACTCATATTTGATGATACCCAGATCAAAGGTCCAGCTTTGTAAAGATTTGTGCTCCCTTTCATCTAGTAATTCATCCGCTATTGGAATAAGGTATTTGTCCTTGATGGTTAAGCCATTGAGAGCTCGGTAATCAATGCATATTCGCCATGTTCCGTCCTTCTTGCGTACAAGTAGCACTGGTGAAGAATAAAGGTTGCAACTTGGTCGAATAACTCATGTTTTGAGCATATCTTTTACAATCCTTTCTATTTCATCCTTCTGGAGATATAGATATTGATATGGCTGAGTATTTGCTGAAGGTTTGCCTGAAAGAATCATTATATAATGATCATGCCGACGGGTAAGAGGTAGGTTGTACGGTTCGTCGAATATATCTGAAAATTCAGCAAGCAAAGGAAGTAGGTTTGGATCTTCAAATTGTATTGGCTCTCCCTTAGTTTGCTGCTCAAGTTGTATAAAAAATCTGCTGCATGCTTTATGCAAAACCTTCTCCATTTGTTGTGTGCAAATCGTCGTTATGTCGCCCCCACGTTTCCCGTTCAGTATCACCTGTTTCTCCTTACTGTAAAATTTCATAAGTAGTTGCATAAAATTCTAAAAAATATCACCTAATGTCATCAACCATTTAATTATGAACATGGCCTTATGATCATCAGGAGGGAGAAGGAAGAAATCTGCAATTATCTCTTGGTCCTGCAGCAATAGTTTCTCTTGCGGGCGCCTACGATCACAATTCAAAATCCGTCCGTCGACGACCTTAACATCAAACCTGCGGCAATTCTCAATAGGTAAGGCCATCTAGATAGTAACCTTACTGTTTATAAAGTTATTAGAACTGCCCGTGTCGATGAGAACAGTGATCGGTTGTTGTTTGAGAAGGCCTCCAACTTTCATCGTTTCTGGGTTTGAGTAGCCGACTAGTGCATGTGCCGTAACTTCAGTCGGTTGTGGCTCTTCTTTTGCATCTTCTTCTTCATGTTCAAGGCTCTCTTCTGGATATTCAATGACCTCTTCTTCTATTGGTTCAATCATAAGAAGTCTCCCTTTACTACAGCGATGCTCACGGCTCCACGGCTCGTCACAATGCCAACATAACCTCTTCGCATATCACTCCCGAAGCTCTTCTCTTGTTAACCTCTTTGGTGTAGGGACTTGGTCAATAGTACGGGGGGCTGAGGGCTTCAATATTACTGGTTGAGGAGCGACCCTAGTCCTCCGAGCTTCATGGTTCAATTGCTCCTCTTGATATCGTGCGAAAGAGATGGCTGCCATAAGCGTATATGGTTGTCGCACTTTAACTTCTTTTCGGATCTCCGGCTTCAAGCCCTCAATGAAGGTCCTCAATAGCTATTTTTGAGACCAATCATGAGTTTGATTAGATAACCTTTCAAACCTATTTTGGTACTCCTGAATGGTGGAAGTTTGTCGGATCTTTGCTAGTTGTCCATCAATATTCTCGTAATCGGTTGGTCTAAAGCGGATCAGCAGTCCTTCTTTGAATTGCTACCATGAAAGGACTCCATAAGTATGTTCAAACCAGTCAAACCACTGTATAGCATCCCCTTCAAGATGTATAGCTGCAATTTTCACCATAGATGCATCCGCGATTTTGTGGTACTGAAAATATCGCTCTGCACGCGAGATCCAACCAATCAGGTCTCCTTCTTCCCATCTAGGGAAGTCCACTCTCATGCATGGATAGTTGGGTTCAGTCATAGAGCCTCCCCTCCCTTGGAACTCATCTCTTCGAGCCTGGTGCGATTGGGCAAAGCTCTCTCTGTGATATGATTTTTTCGGGCTTAGTGGTCGGCCCAATCTGAGTTCGGTAAAGAGCGTCCGAATCTTATCCTCCATTCGTGCCTCCAAGGCTTTGAATTTAGCATTGATTGCCTCCTTAGATGCCATAGTATATGCCTCCAAATCTATAATATTAAGATCTCTCTTTTGTTGTTAGGTTAAAGGCATATATAGTTGAGAGAAGTGATGGTCGAAAGGATTGGTGGATCGATGGATGTAGGTTACGATTTAGGCTTGTTTTGTGGCTGTTTTGGGTGTAGTTTGAGGGTGTGGTTTGGTGGAGTTTTAAGGCTATGGTTGAATGTTATGGATCTGTAGTAGATGGTAGCAAAGGTTTGATAGAAATTAGGGGAAGTTGCAACAAGTATGTGCTGTCTTGTAAGAGTAGAATTGTCGTCGAAGAAACAACGGTTTCTCAACGTAATTTCCACCAAAAACTTGAGATAATTGAGGAGAGAATTGATAGCAAAATCACAGTTTATATGACAGCAAGGATATCTAATTTAATCAAGAAAATTTCGGCAGTATAACAGCAAGGAAATTAGTGCAAGTTGAGATTGCAGAATTCTCGTTGAAAAATTTCAGCGGGTTACGATGAAAATTTGCAGCCACATAAAATCATTTTTAGGGATGAATTTCTTAATAGATCAATCTTAGATGGAAGCCAAGATAATCTATGAATTGTATAAGAAATTTCATTCAAAAAAGATTGCAAATAGATGGGTTAAGGCAACAATATGCGGCTGAAATTTTCTGCAGCACAGATTTTTAGGTATAGCAGATTGGACGTAAAAGATCAGTGGTTTATATTGAGAATTTTTTGATGAAACGAAAGGGAAATCCACTGTTAGAAAGTGTTAAAGCTATCATAAAAATTTTGTTGAGATTTGGATAGAAACAATGTAGTATCAAGATCAAACAAACAGTGCTATGCGGCTGAAATTTTACAATGCAGATTTTCAAGTATAGCAGATTTGACATAAAAGATCAATGGTTTATATTGAGAATTTTTTGAAAAAACCAAAGGGAAATCTCCTGTTAGGAAGTGTCAAAGATGTCATAAAAATTTCATAGAAATTTGAATAGAAAAAGCATAGTAGCAAGATCAAATAGATGGTACTATGCGGCTGGAATTCTGCAATGTATCTTTCGTCGTGAAGATGAAAACTTTGTGACGAAAGGTTTATGCAGCAATATCGGAATAGTTTTTTTTTTTGGATTTTCGAATAAGGATAACAAAATTGCCGCAGCAGTAAGGTAGGAAACCAGAACCTGTTGCAATTCACGGGGAGATCAAAAGATGATCTACGGTGGTAGAGATGATGGCAGAATTCGACGATGATTTTTTAAGCAATTGTGGGAATTGCTTTGGTGGTTGTGGAGGGCTGATGGATGGCAGTGGAAGGGCAGTGAGATGCCAAGAACACTACTCTGATACCAGGTGTTAGAACCCTTGCAGATTCTAAACTTGGGGTTGATCTCTTTAGGGGATCGGCCTCCTTGGAACTCTATAGGGGTTCCTCCCTCCAAGTTGCTGCTCAAAGGCTGCAGAAAAGATTCATCTATTACTTATGAAAAGAGGTGGAATACATGACTATTTATAGGGCTTCTAAACCCTAACTCCTAATAGGACTCTTACTTAAGACTCCTACTTCTAAACAACTCCTAATAGGACTCCTACTCAAGACTCCTACTTCTAACCAACGCCTAATAGGAATCCTACTCAAGACTCCTATTCCTTTACAACTCCCTATTCTTCTCTAAGAAATAACCTCCTAACCCTAGCCGGCCTCTTCACCTTTTTAATAGGGGTCGGCTTAGGTAGGTTTTACATGAATGTCCCTCTCAATTAGGACTCTCCTAGCTATAGTCCTAACACGGCCTCCTTGGAACTCTATAGGGGTTCCTCCCTCCAAGTTGCTGCTCAAAGGCTGCAGAAAAGATTCATCTATTGCTTATGAAAAGAGAAGGAATACATGAATGTCCCTCTCAATTAGGACTCTCCTAGCTAGAGTCCTAACACTGCCTCCTTGGAACTCTATAGGGGTTCCTCCCTCCAAGTTGTTGAATCTCGGATTTTGATGATGAAACTAATTGATTGTGTTTAGATGTTTAAACTGCATTTTGAGTGATGCAGGTCTACTCGATCAGGATTAGACAGTTGACGCAGGAGGAATTGACGTTGCGCCGGAGGAGATCACGTCAGGATATTGGATGACAGAAGGCTTCGGACGTCAGGCATCGGGCCAAGGGGAGTGGAATTACACCAAGGATATCGGGGTTGCGGAGGTCAACCGTCGATTGGGCAACAAGCCGCAAGAGAGGATGATGCGCTGAAGAATCGGACGAAGCACCAACCAATGACGTGCCGGGCAATGGAATGTCGATTTGCGTTGTAATAATTGTCTAGATCGAAGTAGAGTTTTAGTTTGTGTGTGCAGGAATAACTACGATAAAGATGAAGACATAAAGCGAAACAAAGTGTGGAGTCAAGCACGAAGGATTCGTTGGGAGTTCAAAAGTTCGACGGAAGTCCGAAGGTTCGTCGGGAACGCTGCCGGAACTAGCCGAGAATGAGTAGGGAGCTTGCCGAAGGGTTTTTCGGAAGCTCGCCGGAAGGTTCATGGGAAGTTCGCGGAGTTCGCTAAGAAAGATCGGAGCTTACCGAAGAAGCTCGTTGGAACTCACCAAGATCAAATCGTGAAGTCTAGGAGCTTGCCGGGAGTCCGTAGAATGGTTTCCGAGAGTTTATCGGAAGACCGCCGGAAGTTCGCCGGAAGCTCGCCGGAAGAAGTCTTGACTTACGGACTTTGTAATAGCTTATAAAATGTCTTTAAATTCGTAGTTAGTATGTTAATTGGGGTTAGGATTAGGTGTTAATCCTATAACCCAAGTAGGGACCAATTGGGCCCGAGTTCGGACTAGTTTGGGCCAAGATTGAAGCCCAACTAGTGGCTGAAAACACTGTAGTCGGGCTGAAAACACTGTAGGCGGTGGCACCGCCCAGCACTGTCAGCGCTCGACAGTGACAGGCGGTGGCACCGCCAGCATCGGGAACATAAGAGAATTCAAATTTTTGGAGCCCAAATTTGAATCCTCTTGAGGCCTATAAATACCCCTCAAGTCTCAGGTGAGAAAACAACTTTTTGAGCAGCAAGTGTTTGAGAGAAAGGCCTTAGAAAAGTCCTAGCTAATTTTGTTTTCATTTTGCTAGTGTTCACCTCCTTCTTTCTTGCCAAAAATTTGTAAGAGAGTGAACCGCTTGTAAAGAGTTGTATTTACCCTTCCCTTTCAAGAGACTTGCTAGTGGAAGGTGGGAGCCTCATCGAAGAGGGGCCTCGCAAGTGGATGTAGATCATTTGACCGAACCACTTTAAAATCGGCATAATCTCTGGTTTGCATTTATGTTTATGCATTTATCTTTCTGCAAACCTTTACTTTGCTAAGTTCACTGCCCTCATCTTATTACGTACGCTTTCAACGCAATTGAAACGGTTTCAAACGAAACATTATTTTTATCGTACGAAAGATTTTCTAAAACCGAAGTTTTAATCCGCTGCACTAATTCACCCCCCCCTCTTAGTGCCGCTCTGATCCTAACAATTGGTATCAGAGCCACGGTTTTCTACTTTGGTTTAACACCCAAATAGAAATGGCTCTTTATGGCTTTCAAGAGGGCTTATCGGTTGTTTGTCCACCGTTGTTTAACGGATCGGACTACACTTGTTGGAAAACTCGAATGTGAGTCTTCTTACTTTCTTTGGATTTGAATTTATGGCATATAGTCGAAAATGGATTTGAAATGTCTTCTCTCCCAATGAACCATTGGAATGATTTGGAGAAGAAGATGTTTTCTCTAAATGCAAAGGCTATGAATGCCTTATTTTGCGCTTTAGACAAAAATGAGTTCAATCGGATTTCTACGTGCGAAACGACTTTTGATATTTGGCGAACACTTGAAATCACACACGAGGGAACTAGTAGAGTCAAAGACTCGAAAGTTAACATTTTAATGCATGATTTCGAGCTTTTTCAAATGAAGCCGAGCGAAACCATTGTTGACATGTACACCCGTTTTACGGATGTCGTCAATAGTTTACAAACTCTTGGCAAATGTTTCTCGAATTTTGAACTTGTTAGTAAAGTTTTACGATCACTTTCCAATGTTTGGGAATCAAAAGTTACGGCAATACAAGAAACAAAAGATTTAAATATTTTTCCACTTGAAGAACTTATCGGCTCATTGATGACATATGAAATGGTGCATAATGTACATGATGAACACAATGAACACTTGAACCACCTTCCAAAGAATAGGAAGGATTTGGAACTTCGGACAAATGAATACCACTTGAGCGAATACTCAAGTGATGAGGACAATGATGAACTTGAACTTCGAACACTAACTCTTAATAAGTTCATTAAACAAAAATCTAAAATGAGCAATGAACATGAACGAAGGAAGAGGCCAAAGAAAAGGAAGGCACCCAAGGATGAATCAAGAACTTCCAAAGGTGAAAAGGCGAATTGGGCTTTGACGGGTTTCGACTACAAGGTAAGAAACTCAACTCTCTTGAATTATTTTGAAATTACTTGATGTTTTCCATGATGTATTTTCTCTTTTCTTTTGAATAATTATTTTTCTTGAAAATTGTATGTTTTATGAATAAAATGTTAGATTTAAATAATCATATGTATGTGCTTGAGAAGCAAGAATGTGTATTTTGATGATAGATGTGATATCATGATTTTTTTTTTTATGTGTTTGGTCTTGACGGCTTTATGATGAAACTTATGTTTTGACTTTAAATGATGATACAATGTTTTCACAAAAAGACTTGAACACCCTCACATGAAATCAATTATATGAAATGGAAATGTATTTTATATCCTATTGAGATTAATGAATTTAGTTTACCAATCTTGTGAATCTCATGAAATTAAACATGATGAATATTTTAAAAATAAATGAGTGTATCATGTATTTGGTCTTAATGATTTCTCTTAAACATTTTTTTTGAAATCATACTTGATGATGAATATCAAGATATTAAAAGGGATGTTATCATGGAATCATACTTGATGATTTGTTCTACGAAATTTACCTTTTTGTCTTAAATGTTGACACTTATTTTATTAAAGGTAAAGGAATGCTTATAAGAAGCAAATCACATGAATAGAAATTTATAAAAATGAAATATGATCCTCTATCTTATCGACTTTTCAATAAATCTATGCTTGTCATGTATGAATTTATTGAATGTAATTTTGAGGATGATTTCGGATTTCACAAATGCTTGATTCATACTTATGACATGAGACACATTTTAAATATGAATCATGTTCAATGCTTCAATCATATTATATCTCCCTTAATTCATTTTGTTCTCCTAGATTTATTTACGAAAGAGGAGAATCTTCCAAAAATATAATGATACAAATGAATCACTTATCGATATGTCTTTTTGAAATATCTTTTTAATGTGATGTTGATAATTTGAGATGCCTATTGGAATTCATGACATAAGATAATTGAATCCTTGACTTACTCTAGCTTGAAAATAGATGTTTAAAATCTTGCTTGATTAGTTGTTTTATAAGATTTTGCCCTTATGTCTTGAACTTTTATGCTTATCTTGATTTGGCATATAATGACTAAGGCATGCTTAGATGAAAAAGAATCACTTCAAAAAATGCTTTTCCCATCGGATCGAGATTAATGATTTCATGATATTTTGTGAATCTCGAAATTGATTTTGATGACTTGATTATGAGTTTCAAGTTACCGATTTGATTCGAATAAGTTTTATTTAAATCATAATCTTGATCTTGCAAAATTGGAATCACAAATAATATCTTTTGGTATTCATGAATTGATACTCACAATATGAAAGTATTGGAATTCATGACTTGAATTTAATTGAAACATTGCATGCTTAAATTAATCATTCTCCTATGTTTCAAAAATTCTTTAAAAGCCTTATGAGATGATTGAAAATTAATTTGCTTTATGATGAATCATGAATCATGACTTGATCTATGATATTGATATATTTTAATCATGATCCTTGGTTGTATAATTCTTTTGCTCTATTAAATGGATTTATTGAATGAATCATGTCCTTCTTGAATTTTCTTGATATCATGACTTGATTTTGTAAGTTGGCTTGTATAATGATTAAAATCTTTTGGCCATCGATTTCTCCCTTCTTTTTGGTAATGACAAAGTGGGAGAAATATATGAATTGATACTATAAGTGCCATATTTAAATTTGAATTATGTTAAGATATCAAAAGAAGCTTGCATCGAAATATATGGTAAATTAATAATCGAAATGCTATGATTGCCATATGCCATGTTTGCATCATATTAAGATATCAAGAATTAGCATTGTAATTTTACTTGCTGATATCTTGTCATATGAAGAAATGCTACGAATTGTTGCTAAAATGATGCATGCAACACTTATGCTTTTTATGTAATGTATTACGTATGATGTGAATCATGATTAATATTGCCTTAATTTGAATTCAAGGTTTATCTCAATTATGGAATTTTTAAATAAGATAATACTTACCTTTGTCATAATTGATGTAAAAGGTCTTCCCTTCTTTTTGACAATGACAAAGGGGGAGATAGCTAGTTTGCACAAGTCAAGAAGATGCAAAAACTTGATTGCTAGCTTGCCTATCTTAAGTAGCAAAGATTGCTAACTTGCTTATTTCAAGAAGCAAAAGTTGTCTTCTTGAACATCACTATCTTGTCTATCTCAAGAAGCAAGACTTGCAACCTACACATGACAAAAGGAAGCAAGAATCAATAGCTTACACACTTCTACAAGAAAGCTATCTTGTATTTGCTTTCGAATTTTTTGCTAGCTTGTATAATACAAAACATGCTAACTTGTTACGGAAGCAAAATTGCTAGCTCAAACATTGCAAAGGAAGCAAAAATATGCAACTTGCATATCATGAAAATTGCTAGCTTATAGTCTAAAGAGAAGCAATTTGCTAGCTTGCAACTTGCATATCATGAAAATTGCTAGCTTGTAGTCTAAAGAGAAGCAATTAGTTGTTATCTCAAGAAAGCAAACATGCTAAACTTACACATCTTTAATTGCTAGATTGCATGATGATAAAATTTGCTATATCAAACATCATAAATATTGTTACTTGAAAAAAAAAAAAACGGCAAGGTGCAATCTTGCACAACAAGCAAGTGTTGAATTGCTAGGATTGAACTTAAGAATCTTGCTATGCTTTTGTGCTTATATGTTGTGATGAAAATCTAGCTTCATGTTGTAAAAACTTGCATATCTTTTAAAATAGCTAGAGCTACTTCTCCTTTTTGTTGATGACATAGGGGGAGAAGTATATTGATGACTTCATGCATTGAATTGAATATTTTATATATTTGCATGATGGTTTAAATATTTTTTCATAACATGTGATGAATGTTACTTGGATTTGGGATAATCCAAGTGTTCTATCAATGGCATATTGATAGGGGGAGTTTGGTTAAACTCCGGGGAGTTTAGGTTAACTCCGTTAGTCATCAATTAGTTGTCATCATCAAAAAGGGGGAGATTGTTGAATCTCGGATTTTGATGATGAAACTAATTGATTGTGTTTAGATGTTTAAACTGCATTTTGAGTGATGCAGGTCTACTCGATCAGGATTAGACAGTTGACGCAGGAGGAATTGACGTTGCACCGGAGGAGATCACGTCAGGATATTGGATGACAGAAGGCTTCGGACGTCGGGCATCGGGCCAAGGGGAGTGGAATTACACCAAGGATATCGGGGTTGCGGAGGTCAACCGCCGATTGGGCAACAAGCCGCAAGAGAGGACGATGCGCTGAAGAATCGGACGAAGCGCCAACCAATGACGTGCCGGGCAATGGAATGTCGATTTGCGTTGTAATAATTGTCTAGATCGAAGTAGAGTTTTAGTTTGTGTGTGCAGGAATAACTACGATAATGATGAAGACATAAAGCGAAACAAAGTGTGGAGTCAAGCACGAAGGATTCGTTGGGAGTTCAAAAGTTCGACGGAAGTCCGAAGGTTTGTCGGGAACGCTGCCGGAACTAGCCGAGAATGAGTAGGGAGCTTGCCGAAGGGTTTTTCGGAAGCTCGCCGGAAGGTTCATGGGAAGTTCGCGGAGTTCGCCAAGAAAGATCGGAGCTTACCGAAGAAGCTCGTTGGAACTCACCAAGATCAAATCGTGAAGTCTAGGAGCTTGCCGGGAGTCCGCAGAATGGTTTCCGAGAGTTTATCGGAAGACCGCCGGAAGTTCGCCGGAAGCTCGCCGGAAGAAGTCTTGACTTACGGACTTTGTAATAGCTTATAAAATGTCTTTAAATTCGTAGTTAGTACGTTAATTGGGGTTAGGATTAGGTGTTAATCCTATAACCCAAGTAGGGGCCAATTGGGCCCGAGTTCGGACTAGTTTGGGCCAAAATTGAAGCCCAACTAGTGGCTGCAAACACTGTAGTCGGGCTGAAAACACTGTAGGCGGTGGCACCGCCTAGCTGGGCGGTGGCACCGCCCAGCACTGTCAGCGCCCGACAGTGACAGGCGGTGGCACCGCCACTGATAGGCGGTGGCACCGCCAGCATCGGGAACATAAGAGAATTCAAATTTTTGGAGCCCAAATTTGAATCCTCTTGAGGCCTATAAATACCCCTCAAGTCTCAGGTGAGAAAACAACTTTTTGAGCAGCAAGTGTTTGAGAGAAAGGCCTTAGAAAAGTCCTAGCTAATTTTGTTTTCATTTTGCTAGTGTTCACCTCCTTCTTTCTTGCTAAAAATTTGTAAGAGAGTGAACCGCTTGTAAAGAGTTGTATTTACCCTTCCCTTTCAAGAGACTAGCTATTGGAAGGTGGGAGCCTCATCGAAGAGGGGCCTCGCAAGTGGATGTAGGTCATTTGACCGAACCACTTTAAAATCGGCGTAATCTCTGGTTTGCATTTATGTTTATGCATTTATCTTTCTGCAAACCTTTACTTTGCTAAGTTCACTGCCCTCATCTTATTACGTACGCTTTCAACGCAATTGAAACGGTTTCAAACGAAACATTATTTTTATCGTACGAAAAATTTTCTAAAACCGAAGTTTTAATCCGCTGCACTAATTCACCCCCCCTCTTAGTGCCGCTCCGATCCTAACACAAGTTGCTGCTCAAAGGCTGTAGAAAAGATTCATCTATTGCTTATGAAAAGAGAAGGAATACATGGCTATTTATAGGGCTTCTAAACCCTAACTCCTAATAGGACTCCTACTTAAGACTCTTACTTCTAACCAACTCCTAATAGGACTCCTACTCGAGACTCCTATTCCCTTACAACTCCTAATTCTTCTATAAGAAAAAACCTCCTACATGAATGTCTCTCTCAATTAGGACTCTCCTAACTAGAGTCCTAACAAAATGTCCCTCTCAATTAGGACTCTCCTAGCTAGAGTCCTAACATGCATGTGCCTAGAAGCTCCCTTCGTCTTTGGCACCAAACAAGATGAGTCCACTCCGTTAGAATGAATGACCCATGGAACAGCATGATCTTGCTCTTGCCTTTGCAAGAGTTCATATCCTTGACCTCTGTCCAAGGAAAGCACTATGCCTCCGCTCTATGTTCCATCTTCTATACTGGCTCCCTTCATGCGGCTTGGGTACTTCGCCAAGTTACACCCAAGTTGCTCCGCTCCTCTTTTTTTTTTTTGCATTGAGTTGATGGTATCCCTCACGCCCACCATTCCACGGGTCAGCCCTCGCTTGAGTCCGATCTCCATATCGACTCCAAGTGTGCCTTCATTTGTGTTGCTTTGGGTTGCTCCCCCACTTGATCTCGCAATGCATCCACCAATGCATTCTCTCAAGCGAGATTATGTGACGACTCCTCGCCGCTTGCTCAGTCCAATGAGCTTCGTGGAGTTGTTGTTTGTTGAGGTACTCCTCCTCAACTTGTGTGGTCCATCCCACATGATTCTCCCTCTAGAGAGCCGGGACTTATCCCTCCTGGATAACTATCCCGTTGGAGCAATATCTCTCTTACTTTCGGAGACTACCATCCCCTTGGACTACTCCGATTTGCTGAACAAACTATGTATTGTTCTGCCTCCTGCAAACACACTTACTAGATTACGACTCCACGTCAATATAGCCCCTGCTGCACCACTCAAGGCCTAGTAACATGCTGAACTCGTTGCACACTTCAGCTTCCTACGGACGTATCCTTCACATGCCGAAGAGAAAGTTTCAATGCTCCATGGCACCGAGTTTCGGTCACCTTGGGATGGCCGCGAACATTCCATCGTCCGCATACAAGCCCTTGCTTGAGTACCGAATTCTTTGAGTTAGCAATTCCTCTCACCTCTGTGAGCTTTGCACAACTCTTTCGGTTGCTGAGCAACTCATTCCACCTTGGATGGTCTTATCCTTTACCAAGCGCCTCGCTTGCCTTAAGCATCATCAAGTATGGTTGTCAACGTTGAGCCGTAGCTCAAACTCAGCAATCCCAACCTTTGTGCACTCTGCATTCTTCCAAACTTGTCTGTTCTCATGGTGCCTCTTGCGCAAAGGGTTGGCCATTCCTCTGAATGCCAATCTCAGATGCCCGCTCCTCTGAGCGACTCCTTTTCCCTACATCTCCATGCCCGTTTTCCCCCAAACAGTCGCACGTGTGCTGACTGCCCTCAACGCAGCCCCGCTAGGTATCCCACGTTTGCATGCTAAGTGTTTCTATGAGTGCTTGTCCCGCTCTGATACCATTTCTCATGGTCTTAGCTGGTTTTGCCTAAGTCATGCGATATCCTTGTGTGTCCGTCCGCAAAGGTCAGCCTCCCTGAAGCCTCCCATGGTCCCTTAGGACCCACAAACGAGAGAACAAGATAGAGAAAATGCCTCACTTAGGATCCACAAGCAAACATCTCCGAAAACACTTTATAGACAATGCAAATTACAAACAAACTTTACAAGCTCTGAATAGTTACACAACAAAGAGTAAAATGATCCATTATAGACCGAAAATCTCTCAAACGTGTCCACATGACACAACTTTTATTTACAAGCCTAAAGCGGCCACCAACCTAACTAAAATGGGACTATTAAGCCTTCAGCTGTCCCTTTACATGCTGTACAAAGCATGAACATACCAAAAGACATGGATATACATAAGCATTATATCAAACATCCTATTTAGAAGTTTGTCCGTAACAATAGGCTAGAGCTTTTGCTTGCCTCTCCACCTCAGAGTAGGCTTGGAGTTTTGAGAAGCATCGTTGTAGTCTTGCTATGTATATCACCGCTGGAGAGGAGAGCACTTGACCTCCTTCACCATCTTCTAGAGATCTGCAAGGATTCAAGGATATACGATCTCTCTAGGTAACATAATCTTTACTATACACAGTTTTCTATTTCGTAGATTTTACGCACCAATCTTCACATGATGACAAACATCTCTTTGGGAATAGGGAATTTTATTTTTTATTCTTCAACGACACATGTGATGTCGCCCCCAAAGATTTCCCAACAAGTTCTAACTATGATAATTAAGGCATTAACTAAGTAATCTTTGTCTGGTATGTCAATTGTTCTTCTAGCTAAGTCTCGATGAACTTTTGGTGAACTCTCGGCATACTTTTGGTAAACTTTCAATGAACTCTTGGTGAGCTCTCGATAAACTCTCGATGAGCTCCCGATGAACACTTGGTGAACTCCCGATGAAATCTCAATGAACTCCTAACGAACTCTCAGCGAGCTCTTGATGAACTCTCGGTGAGCTTCTAGCACTCGTCCAAATCTTTGACATATACTCTGAGCATACTTTTGGCAAACTTCCAACGAACTCTTAGCGAGCTCCCGATGAACCTTCGATGAACTCCCGATGAACTCTCAGCGAACTCCCGACAAACTCTCGGTGTACTCTTGACGGACTCTCGGCAAGCTCTCGATGAACTCTCAACGAGCTCCCAATGAACTCTCAGGAAGCTTCCGGCATATCGTCCAAATCATTCGATGAACTCTCGGCATGCTTTTGGTGAACTTTCAATGAACTCTTGGCGAGCTCCCGATGAACTCTCGGTGAATTCCCGACTAACTCTCAGCAAACTCTCGATGAACTCTCGGCGAACTCTTGATGAACTATCGGCAAACTCTTGATGATCTCTCAGCGAACTCCTGACGAACTCTCGACAAGTTCCTGATGAACTCTCGGTGAGCTTTTGACACATTGTCTAAATCTTCAATGTATTATCTGATCTTTGACTCCGGCCATTCATCTGCTTTATGCCTTATTCATTATCATAGTTAAACCTATAACACTTATCTCAACGTATAAATTAGATCAATAATTTATCAATTGATTTCATCATCAAAATTAGAGATTTAACAATCTCCCCCTTTTTGATGATGATAACCAATTGATGACGGAGTTAACTTTAACTCCCTTTATCTATATGCCATATTGAGATAAGCAAACTTGAATTCAAAAGGAATCATGACCTTTGAATTCAAGTGAAACAATTTCGATCATAAGGATCAAATGCAATATATCAAATCAAAATTTCATATGTTTGTGCATCATTATAGTTTCAAATTAAAACATGTACAATTTCAAAACCTTACATTTCATTATCACTTCATGCATGATATTAAAAATAAATCAATCATTTCTATGGACACATGATACTAAAGCATTCATGATACATCTTTTTGGGCATAATATTCATGATGCTAAGACATTAAAATTTTTAAACATCTATCACTTCATGCATTAAATTAACATTTTGATCATGATACCAAACATTTATTATTTTTTCCATGCATGTTGAATCTCGGATTTTGATGATGAAACCAATCGATATATGTTTATGTTTTAATCTACATTTTTAGTCATGCAGGATGCTTCAATTAGGATGAGATAATTAAAGCAGGAAAAATCATGTTATGCAGGAGGAAAACATGTTAGAAGATTAGACGTCGAGTCGGAGGATCAGTCGACGTATCGACAGGAGGCTTTGTGCCAAGGATATCGGAGTTACGAAGTCAACTGGCCAATTGGGCAATAGGCCGCAAGAGAGGACGATACGCCGAGGAATCGGATGAAATGTCGAGGGATAAATGACATGCCGGACAACATGATTAATACTTAGTATTAATTGTCTAGATCGAAGTGTGTTTTTACATGTGCAGGATTAACTACGATAGCAAGGCATGAAGCAAAATGAAGTTCCGGAGTCGAGGACGCGACTTCATTAGGAGTTCGAGAGTTCGTTAGAAGTCCGGATGTTCCTCGGAAGTTCTTGCGGAACTAGCTGAGAAGTCTCGGAGCTTGCCAGAGAAGCTCATCAGAACTCACCAAGAAGATCGTCGTGAAGTCCAGGAGCTTGTCGAGAGTCCGCCGGAACATTGCCGAGAGATCGTTGGAAGTTCGTCGGAAGATCGTCGGAAGCTCGCTATAAGAACCAAGATTTATAGACCTGTTTAGCTTAGAATATGTCTTAGGAATTATAGTTAGCACGTAATTGGGTTTGGATTTGGGCTAACCAAATTAGGAGCCAACTAGACCCATGTAAGAACTGTGTTGGGCCCAATGAGAGGCCCAAACAGTGCCCCAAGAAGTTTCATCATCATGGCACAGTCTTCGAGACTGTGTCAGGTGGTGGTATCGCTAGTCTGAGAAGTTGTACCACCCTTGGCAGGGTGCCAAGCAGTGGTACCACCCAGAACTACCCCCTAGGCAGTGGTATCACCAGACCTGGGCAATGGTACCGCCTAGGGCAGTGTCAATGTCAGACTGACACTGGGCGGTGGTATCGCCCGTGCTCGGGAAACCCGGGATGGGAAAGTTTTAGGCTCTAAGTTTGAATCAACTTGAAGCCTATAAATACCCCTCTTATCCCTGGTTAAAGCACACAAACATAGAGAGTTTAAAAAGTGAAGAATTGTTGTAGAAATCTCTTGTGAGAATCCTCCTCTAGTCTAAGTGTTAGAATTCTGTTTAGAGAGGAGAGTGAGTGCTTGTAAGGGTTATCTCCTAAACCTGGTAAAAGAAAAAGAGGGGTGTAAAAGGTGGTTGGTCTATGCTTATTGAAGGAAGATGCTGGTGGCCTCGACAAACGAGGAATCAGCGGAGTGGATGTAGGTCATGGCGATCGAACCACTATAAAACTGTCGTGTTCTCTGATTTGCATTTTATTCTTGCTATTACCTTACTACAAACCTCCTTAAGTGCTTACTGCCTTCAGTACGCTTTCAAATTAAGTTTTTGAAATCGGTTTTTCGTCGAAAATGATTTTTATCGTATGAAGTTTTTCAAACCGACGTAGTTTTTACCGCTACACTAATTCACCCCCCCTCTTAGTGCCGACCTCTTGATCCTAACAATGCATGATACTAAAGCATTTATGATATTAAACATTCATCATTTCTCCCCCTTTGTTATCAACAAAAAGGAGAATGATTCAATAATGTAAGTGTTTTAAACTATTCAAGTAAGTTTTACACCAATTTATTCAAGCTAGCAAAAATGAGAAGTTAAGCAAAACTTTGCATGTTAACTACTTTTGCTTTTTGAAATGGGCAAGCTAGCATTTTTGCTTTAGATATGCAAGAGCTTTTTGGTTCTTCTTGAGATGTGCAAATTTCTTTCTTCCTTTATCATAAAAATAAGAAGAAGAGGAAGAAGAGTAAGGGAGAAATTCATTTTCCATGAAAAATCAAGAACCAAATTTATGAAAGTTAAGTTTCATTGAATCAAACTTCTACTATAGCAAAGAGAGAGGATTCATCATAAAGGATCAAGATGTCCATACCAAAAAAAAAAAAAAATCAAATCTCTATTCTTGCAAATGATCATCACAAACTAAAAGTCCATGGATAAAAATTCTTCTTTCGTGAGTAGAGTGAGAAAGAATTCATGGGAAAGGATCATCAAATGAAAGATAAAAAATCAAGGCTCTTCTTGTTAGGATCAAGAGCACACTAAGAGGAGGGGGGAGGGTTGGGGGGGGGGGGGGGGGTGTGTGGGGTTGTGGGGGGGGTGGTGGGGTGTGTGTGAATTAGTGTAGCAGAAAACTTTTACGATTTCAATAAACTTATTTTGATTAAAGCCGATTCAACAAGAATGGTTTCAACTCAATCCTTTTTAGAAGAACTTTGAACTTGAAACCTTTCGTGAAAGAGCAAGAAAAGACTAAGGTGATTTGCAACAAAGTATAGTGCACAAATGAAAAGCATCGGTTTTGTAAGGTTGTCATATGATTAAAGCCAATCTCCGAAAATGTTTACGTCAAAGTGTAAGTAGACGTAGTTAAGGCACAGTAAGGAAGAGAGGCAGTTTTCTATAAAGGAAAGTTGTTCAAAGTAAATGCAAACCGAGTTTCTAGAGTGGTTCGGTCAACGTGACCTACATCAACTATCGGCTTCCTCCTCTCTCGAGGTCACCGAGATCCACTAGAGGCCTTCCTTCAATAGGCGAAGGCCAACCACCCTTTTATAGCTTTTCTCCTTTTAACGGGCTTAGGAGACAACCCTTATAAGTTTCACTCATCTCTTGAATGATCTCAATGTTGGGAAATCTTGGGGGCGACATCACATGCATAGTGGAAGAACAAGAAAACAAAATCCCCGATTCCCAAAGAGATGTTCGTCGTCGTGCAAAGATTGGTGTGCAAAATCCGTGAAACTGAAAAACTACGTATAGAGTAGATTGTGTTACCTAGGGAGATCGTATATCCCTGTTTCCTTACAGATCTTTAGGAGAGGGTGAAGGAGGTCAAGCGTCCTTCTCTCTAGCGGTGATCCATACAGTAGGGCTGTGATGACGCTCCTCAAAACTCCAAGCCTGCTCTGAGGTGGAGAAGGGGAAGGAGAATAGGAGAGACAAGCAAATGCTCTAGCCTATGAGGCTTTGAATCTCTCCTATTTATAGAGGCCCCTTGTCAAAACCTAATGGATCCTCCCCTAGTGGGTATTGGATCTGTATCCAATAAATCAAGCAATTTAGATTAGTGGATCTCTATTCAATAATCTCTCATGGGCTATTATTGAATCTCGTCCATGGAATCCAATAATTTAGGGGTTTATTGGATATCCAATAAGACAAGGGCTCCATCGGATATCTTATATCCTAACCTCTACTCATCACAATGCCTACCATATGTGTGTGACCCTCTAGGCCCAATATCGAGCTGGCCGTGAGTTATACCTATCAGAACTCCTTCTAACTTAGTGAATTATTATCTCTGTAATAATTCACTCGACTTATCGACTACGGACGTACTAGGCCACTACGCCGTAGTCCCCAAACGATACAGGGGAATTCAATCCATTGGACCTATTTGTCCTTAGTTACCGTGTACCTATACTCCCTCATCCATCTAATATCCCAAAGACTGTATATCGAGCATGGTGCTATCAGACCCATATGGTTTCTACTCGAGTCTCACTCTAATCGGATTCTCCCGGAGAACTCTTTCTCTCTCAACCCGAATGACCCTGGCCAGGGATTTGTCTGAGCAAGAACACATGGGATATTCCTCTCATGACGCTGAGAGTGGATGATCCTCTATCGACACTCAATAGCCCTCGTAAATTCGACTACCACTTCCAATGACCATTTGTACTAGATCTGGGACAGCTAAACCTATAAGTCTGGCATCAAAGAGTGGAGTACTCGTACAGGACATCCTTGGTGTCTCAAGTCTAAGGACCAGATATACCACTAGGACTACGGAATCGCTGTCTAATAATAAGGCATCATCAACAATCCAACATTCCGTAAGCGGATCAATCAGTGAACTCATTCTCCAATGAGCACCTGTACTGTATCCCTAGTATCCCTACACGAGCAGCTACGAGACTAGCTGCTTCTATCATATGGATGGGTATACAGCACACTAGTATGTCCGGTTATCACGATGTCCTTTCGAGTAACCTATGACCAGGATTATTTAGGATATGTATTTAAAGGTGAATCGATCTCATTTTCGTAATCTCATCACGATCCGATTCCCATTGCACAAAACCAAGGACATCACAATATATATGTGCATATATGCAATAGTTATAAAGTGATATATGCCAAAATATAATAAGCAAAAAGATTCTGTATCAAGTCACACGTGCCATCACTCACGTGATTGGCTTGCTGGGCACCTATGACTAGCAATCTTCCACTTGACCTAAAGCCAATCACCTATGTGTCTGATCCCCATCATACCCCTGTGACGCTCAAAGACAATCTAAGACAACGGCTTTATCAGTGGATCTGCAATATTATCTTCGGATGTAACTCTTTCCACTACTACATCTCCTCGGGTTACGATCTCTCTAATAAGGTGGAACCTCCTTAGAACATACTTAGATTTCTGATGAGACCTAGGTTCCGTCGCTTGAGCAATCGCCCCATTGTTGTCAAAATATAAGGAGATCGGCTCCTCATTACCTGGCACGACTCCCAAATCTGTGATGAACTTCTTTAACTAGACTCCTTCCTTTGCTGCATCTGATGCAGTAATGTACTTCACCTCTGTGGTCGAGTCAGCAGTAGTATCTTGCTTGAAACTCTTCCAGCACACTGCTCCTCCATTCAAGATGTAGACGTACCCTGAATTCGACTTACTATCATCGACATCAGATTGAAAACTTGAGTCTATGTAACCTTCAACCTTAAGTCTACTACCTCCATATACTAGTAAAAGATCTTTAGTCCTTTTCAAGTACTTAAGGATACACTTTACTGCTTTCCAGTGCTCCAAGCCTGGATCCGTCTGATACTTGCTCGTGACACTCAGAACATGTGCTATATCAGGCCTAGTACATAGCATGATAGACCCTATTCACTGCTCCTCCATTCAAGATGTAGACGTACCCTGAATTCGACTTACTATCATCGACATCAGATTGAAAACTTGAGTCTATGTAGCCTTCAACCTTAAGTCTACTACCTCCATATACTAGTAAAAGATCTTTAGTCCTTTTCAAGTACTTAAGGATACACTTTACTGCTTTCCAGTGCTCCAAGCCTGGATCCGTCTGATACTTGCTCGTGACACTCAGAACATGTGCTATATCAGGCCTAGTACATAGCATGATAGACCCTATTGCTGAGGCATAAGGTATCATATCCATGTTCGCCCTTTCTTCTGGAGTCTTTAGGGACATACTCGTAGAAAGCGATATAAGGTATTATATCCATGTTCGCATAAGGTATCATATCCGTCTGATACTTGCTCGTGACACTCAGAACATGGCCTAGTACATAGCATGATAGACCCTAAGGTATTATATCCATGTTCGCATAAGGTATCATATCCGTCTGATACTTTCTCGTGACACTCAGAACATGGCCTAGTACATAGCATGATAGACCCTATTGCTGAGGCATAAGGTATCATATCCATGTTCGCCCTTTCTTCTGGAGTCTTTAGGGACATACTCGTAGAAAGCGATATAAGGGCTATATCAGGCCTAGTACATAGCATGATAGACCCTATTGCTGAGGCATAAGGTATCATATCCATGTTCGCCCTTTCTTCTGGAGTCTTTAGGGACATACTCGTAGAAAGCGATATAAGGTATTATATCCATGTTCGCATAAGGTATCATATCCGTCTGATACTTGCTCGTGACACTCAGAACATGGCCTAGTACATAGCATGATAGACCCTAAGGTATTATATCCATGTTCGCATAAGGTATCATATCCGTCTGATACTTGCTCGTGACACTCAGAACATGGCCTAGTACATAGCATGATAGACCCTATTGCTGAGGCATAAGGTATCATATCCATGTTCGCCCTTTCTTCTGGAGTCTTTAGGGACATACTCGTAGAAAACGATATCCCATGTCTCATTGGTATGAGACCTCTCTTGGAATTTTCCATGCCAAACCTTTTGACAATGGTTTCTATGTACCTAGTCGTAGTATACTGATCAGGCCCTTATAAGCTAATCATACACATTCCCCACTTCCGATGTGGGACTAATGGGATGTTACATAAGCCCTTTCCTACTCGAGCCCTCTCACCCTACCCAAATGCTAGGTCGGCTCTGATACCAAATGTCACGACCTGAGTCTGATGAGCTAATTAAGCGGGAGTTATCGTAGTATATTGATCAGGCCCTTACTCGAGCCCTCTCACCCTACCCACACTTCCGATGTGGGACTAATGGGATGTTACATAAGCCCTTTCCTACTCGAGCCCTCTCACCCTACCCAAATGCTAGGTCGGCTCTGATACCAAATGTCACGACCTGAGTCTGATGAGCTAATTAAGCGGGAGTTATCGTAGTATATTGATCAGGCCCTTACTCGAGCCCTCTCACCCTACCCAAATGCTAGGTCGGCTCTGATACCAAATGTCACGACCTGAGTCTGATGAGCTAATTAAGCGGGAGTTATCGTAGTATACTGATCAGGCCCTTATAAGCTAATCATACACATTCCCCACTTCCGATGTGGGAGTAATGGGATGTTACATTATCCCCAACTCAATTAGCTTGACGTCCTCGTCAAGGCCAGACATAACCCAGATCGAACCCTAGCACAGTGCATATGAGGTTTAACTCAATGGCCCTTATAAGCTAATTATACACATTCCCCACTTCCGATGTGGGACTAATGGGATGCTACATAGGTTTAACTCAGTGGTGGCTCCACAACATGATGAGTTCTGGACTCCATCCACGGGTAGCCCTTTCCTACTCGAGCCCTCTCACCGGCGGACCAAAATGCTTAAGCGGGAGTTATCGTAGTATACTGATCAGGCCCTTATAAGCTAATCATACACATTCCCCACTTCCGATGTGGGACTAATGGGATGTTACACAATGCCACAGGTATGCATTGTTCACCTCATCTCGTTTCCTCTTAAGCACATTTACATTCATCATATGTGGAGTAGTGTCTAACATAAATAAACCATTATGCAATGTTCCTTTTGTGATGATCTTATCATCTAATAATATCGAATAACCATTGTTCTCAAAAACTAATTTATATCCACTAATTGTCAAACATGAAATGGCGATAATATTTTTGATAATAGACGGAACAAAATAACATGCATCTAATGCAATAAAAGCTCCACCAGGCAGATATAGGGTGACCTCGCCAACAGCTACTATAGTAACTTTTGCTCCATTACCCATCTTGAGGTCCATCTCACCTCTCTCTAGTTTCCTAGGCTTTGCTAGAACCTACAACGAATTGCATATATGATAAGCACTACCGGTATCCAATACCCATGTGTTACCATAAGAGTCTAACAAATGAAGACTGATCATGAATGTACCTGAAGCTTCATCAAGCTTTTGTTTCGCCCTTTCTGCAAGGTACTCTATGCAGTTCGTCTTCCAGTGCCCATCTTTGCCATAGTGGAAACACTGACCTTTGTCCTTTGCTAGGTCTTTCTTAGCAACCTTTGCTTTACCTGGTCCGCCCTTGCCCTTTCCCTTCTTAAGGGATCTTTCTACTTTCCTTTTCTTTCTGGTCTCACCAGTGTAGAGAACTGGCTTCTCTTTCTTAATAGTACTCTCTACCTCCCTCAATATATTGAGGAGCTTTGGGAGAGTTATGTTAGAACCCTTGCATATTCTAAACTTGGGGTTGATCTCTTTAGGGGATCGGCCTCCTTGGAACTCTATAGGGGTTCCTCCCTCCAAGTTGCTGCTCAAAGGCTGCAGAAAAGATTCATCTATTGCTTATGAAAAGAGGAGGAATACATGACTATTTATAGGGCTTCTAAACCCTAACTCCTAATAGGACTCTTACTCAAGACTCCTACTTCTAACCAAATCCTAATAGGACTCCTAGTCAAGACTCCTATTTCTTTACAACTCCTTATTCTTCTCTAAGAAATAACCTCCTAAACCTAGCTGACCTCTTCACCTCTTTAATAGGGGTCGGCTTATGTAGGTTTTACATGAATGTCCATCTCAAATAGGACTCTCCTAGCTAGAGTCCTAACAGACCCGCCCTCTTCAAATCAGCCTTGTCCTCGAGGCTGACAATTCATGAATTTTGAGAATTTGATCTTCAAGTTGTCATAGTTCTCCCAAGTGGCATCTTCTATTGGTAGGTTCACTCACTATATTAGCACTTTAGTAGTGGGTCATCGTCGTCGAGTCACAATCCGTCGATCAATAATGGTACTTGGCTGGGTCTAGAGTTCTCCTTGGATAGTCATATTTGGCGGGTAGCTTTGGGCTATCTCCAAGCACTTATTTACAACTTCTGTCTCGTCGTCGATTTGTGGGTGATATGCCATACTCCTTTTCAATTTAGTACCCTGCATATAGAATAACTTTGTCCAAAATCTGCTCGTGAAGATGCAAGTAGAATTTATCATAAGCATAATGCATCCCTTATAGTATAATTTTTTTGAGTCCCAATTATAATGAGCCACGGAGCTTGGTGCTTCCTCCAAATTTTTCATAATCTTACTAGTCTCTGAATCTTCCTGCCATTCCACCTTAATATCCTCAAGGAAGTCGCTGATCAGAAGTACAACGACCGAAACTTCAGCTTGCTCGGGTAACTACGAAAGCGCATCTATTTTTGCCGCTTAGGGTATGATATCTTTCATTCCAAAAAGTACTTGAGGCTTTTATGGTCGGTTTTAATTTGAAATCGTTGACCAATTAAGTAGGGTCTCCACCTCATTGCTGCGCGCACAATGGCAAGCATCACCTTATCATATGTTGACTTATTCTGATCGGAGGGAGATAATGCCTTGCCAATGTATGCGAGTGGTCGACCATCTTGCAAGAGAAAGGCTCCAATTCCGACTCTAGATGCGTCGACCTCAATAATGAAGGGTCGGTTGAAATCTGGTAGTGTTAGCACCAGCGTCGTCGTCATGGCTGGCTTAAGTTTGTCGACGGAAGCGGAGGCTCTATCTAACCATTAGAAGACATCTTTTTCCAGTAAGGAAGTAAGTGGTGCATTAATCTTTCCATAGTTTTTCATGAACTTGCGGTAGTAGCCTGTTAAACCTAGAAAGCCATGTAGAAATTTTATGTTTCTCGGGGTCAGCCAGGTTTGCATTGCTCCAATTTTGAAGGGGTCACTGCCACACCTTCCTATGATATGATATGCCCAAGATATTCCACCTTCTATTGAAGAAAGCAAAAATTTGTAGTGGTTGTTTTGTGTTCAAAAGGTGGTTTTCGGTATGTCTTCTTCGCACGCTCGTATTTGATAATACCCGGATCAAAGGTCTAGCTTCATAAAGATTTATGCTCCCTTTCATCTAGCAATTCATCTACTATTGGAATAAGGTATTTGTCCTTGATGGTTATGTCATTGAGAGCTCGGTAATCAACACATACTCGCCATGTTCCATCTTTCTTGCCTACAAGTAGCACCGGTGAAGAGTAGAGGTTGCAACTTGGCCGAATAACTCCTGTTTCAAGCATCTCTTTTACAATCCTTTTTATTTCATCCTTCTGGAGATGTGGATACTGATATGGCTGAGCATTTGCTAAAGATTTACCTGGAAGGATCGTTATACAATGATCATGCCGACGGGTAAGAGGTAGGTTGGGCGATTCGTCAAATATATTTGAAAATTCAATAAGCAAAGGAAGTAGATTTGGATCTTTAAATTCTGTTAGCTCTCTCTTAGTTTGCTGCTCAAGTTGTACTAAAAAGCTGCAGTATGCTTTATGCAAAACCTTCTCCATTTGTTGTGTGAAAATCCTTGTTATGTCGCCCCCACGTTTCCCGTGCAATATCACCTGTTTCTCCTTACTGTAAAATTTCATAATTAGTTTCATAAAATTCCAAGAAACATCACCTAATGTCATCAACAATTTAATTCTGAGCATGGACTCATGATCGTTAAGAGGGAGAAGGAAGAAATCTGCAATTATCTCTTGGTCCGGCAGCAATAGTTTCTCTTGCGGGCGCCTACAATCACAATTCAAAATCCGTCCGTCGGTGACCTTAACATCAAACCTGCAGCGATTCTTGATAGGTAATGCCATCCGAACAGCAAGCTTACTATTTAGGAAGTTAGTAGTACTGCCCATGTCGATGAGAACAGTGATCAGTTGTTGTTTGAGAAGGCCTCCAACTTTCATCGTTTGCGGGTTTGAGTAGCCGGCTAGTGCGTGTACTGTAACGTCAATCGGTTGTGGCTCTTCTTCCGCATCTTCTTTATGTTCAAGGTTCTTTTCTGATTGTTCAATGACCTCTTCTTCTATTGGTTCAATCATAAGAAGTCTCCCTTTACTACAACGATGCTCATGGATCCACGGCTCGTCACAATGCCAACATAACCCCTTCGCATATCGCTCCTGAAGCTCTTCTCTTATTAACCTCTTTGGTGTAGGGACTCGGTCTATAGTAGGGGGGGCTGAGGACTTCAATATTTTTGGTTGAGGAGTGATCCTAGTCCTCCGAGCTTCATGGTTCAATTGCTCCTCTTGATGTCGTGCGAAAGAGATGGCTGCCATAAACGTGTACGGTTGTCGCGCTTTAACTTCTCCTCGGATCTCCGGCTTTAAGCCCTCAATAAAGGTCCTCAATAGCTGTTTTTGAGACCAATCATGAGTTTGATTAGATAACCTTTCAAACCTGGTTTGGTACTCCTAAATGGTGGAGGTTTATCGGATCTTTACTAGTTGTCCGTCAATATTCTCATAATCGGTTGGTCTAAAATGGATCAGTAGTCCTTCTTTGAATTGTCACCATGAAAGGACTCTATAAGTGTGTTCAAACCAGTCAAACCACTGTATGGCATCCCCTTCTAGATGTATAGCTGCAATTTTCACCATAGATGCGTTTGCGGTTTTGTGGTACTGAAAATATCGCTCTGCGCGTGAGATCCAGCCAATCGGGTCTCCTTCTTCCCATCTAGGGAAGTCCAATCTCATGCGTGGATAATTGAGGTCGGTCATACAGCTTCCCCTCTCTTGGAAGTCATATCTTTGGGCTTGGTGCGATTGGGCAAAGCTCTCTCCTTGATGTGATTTCTTCGGGCTTAGTGGTCGGCCTAATCTGAGTTCGGTAAAGAGCGTCCGAATCTTATCCTCCATTCGTGCCTCGAAGGCTTCAAATTTAGCATTGATTACCTCCTCAGATGCCATAGTATATGCCACCAAATCTGTGATGTTTGTTGAATCTCGGATTTTGATGATGAAGTCAATTGTCATTTGTTGTCTAATGTATGTGTTGAGATAAGTGTGCAGGATTAACTACGATGAAAGTAAGACATGCAGCAGGAGTTGCGCCGGAGTCATGACAATGATCACGTTGGGAGTTCGAGAGCTCGACGGAAGTTCGGACAGTCGTCGGAGGCTCTGCGGGAACAAATCCAAGAAGTCCAGAAGCTTGCCAAAGGAGCTCGTTGGAACTTGCCAAGTGGATCGTCGTAGTCCAGGAGTTTGCCGGAAGTCCGCAGGAGCATCACCGAGGGTTCATCGGATGATCGACGGAAGTTCGTCGGAAACTCGCTGGAAGAAGCGAGTGACGCACCGAAGCAAGCTGCAGAATATGTCTTAGGAAATAATCGTAGTTAGCACTTTGATTAAGTTAGAAATGGGAGGTGATCCCATTAGCTTAATCCTGGGGCAATTGGGCCCCTAAAAAAGCTCAAATTGGGTCGAATGGTTCAGCCCATTCGTGTTGAATCTCGTATTTTGATGATGAAACTACTTGATATATGTTTATGATTTAATCTACATTTTGAGTGACGCAGGGTGCTTCGATCATGATGAGACAATTAAAGCAGGAACATCATGTTGTGCCGGAGGAACATGTCAGAAGATTGGACGTCGGGCCGGTGGATCGGTTGACGTATCGACAGAAGGCTTCGGGTCGTGGACTCGGGCATCGGGCCAAGAAGAGCGGGTATTGTGCCAAGGATATCGGAGTTGTGGAGTCAACTGGCCGATTGGACAATAGGCTGTAGGAACGGACGATGCGCCGAAGAATCGGACGAAGCATCGAGGGACCAATGACATGCCGGACAACTTGGTTAATTGCTTAGGATTAATTGTCTCGATCGAAGTTTTTGTTTTGAGTGTGCAGGATTAACTACGATGGAAGAAAGACATGCAGTAGGAGTTGCGCCGGAGTCATGACAATGATCACGTTGGGAGTTCGAGAGCTCGACGGAAGTTCGGATAGTCGTCGGAGGTTCTGCGGGAACAAATCCGAGAAGTCCAGAAGCTTAACAAAGGAGCTCGTCGGAACTTGCCAAGTGGATCGTCGCAGTCCAGGAGTTTGCCGAAAGTCCGCAGGAGCATCACCGAGGGTTCATCGGATGATCGACGGAAGTTCGCCGGAAACTCACCGGAAGAAGCGAGTGACGCACCGAAGCAAGCTGCAGAATATGTCTTAGGAAATAATCGTAGTTAGCACTTTGATTAAGTTAGAAATGGGAGGTGATCCCATTAGCTTAATCCTGGGGCAATTGGGCCCCGAAAAAAACTCAAATTGGGTCGAATGGTTCAGCCCATTCGTGTTGAATCTCGTATTTTGATGATGAAACTACTTGATATATGTTTATGATTTAATCTGCGTTTTGAGTGACGCAGGGTGCTTCGATCAGGATGAGACAATTAAAGCAGGAACATCATGTTGTGCCGGAGGAACATGTCAGAAGATTGGACGTCGGGTCGGTGGATCGGTTGACGTATCGATAGAAGGCTTCGGGTCGTGGACTCGGGCATCGGGCCAAGAAGAGCGGGTATTGTGCCAAGGATATCGGAGTTGCGGAGTCAACTGGCCGATTGGACAATAGGCTGCAGGAAAGGACGATGCGCCGAAGAATCGGACGAAGCATCGAGGGACCAATGACATGGCGGACAACTTTGTTAATTGCTTAGGATTAATTACCTCGATCGAAGTTTTTGTTTTGAGTGTGCAGGATTAACTACGATGGAAGAAAGACATACAGTAGGAGTTGCGCCGGAGTCATGACAATGATCACGTTGGGAGTTCGAGAGCTCGACGGAAGTTCGGATAGTCGTCAGAGGTTCTGCGGGAACAAATCCGAGAAGTCCAGAAGCTTGCCAAAGGAGCTCGTCAGAACTTGCCAAGTGGATCGTCGTAGTCCAGGGGTTTGCCGGAAGTCCGCAGGAGCATCACCGAGGGTTCATCGGATGATCGACGGAAGTTTGCCGGAAACTCGCCGGAAGAAGCGAGTGACGCACCGAAGCAAGCTGCAGAATATGTCTTAGGAAATAATCGTAGTTAGCACTTTGATTAAGTTAGAAATGAGAGGTGATCCCATTAGCTTAATCCTGGGGCAATTGGGCCCCTGAAGAACTCAAATTGGGCCGAATGGTTCAACCCATTCGGACCTAGGTTGCTGTGGGAGGTGCAACCGCCCAAGTAGGGAGGTAGCACCGCCCAGGCTATGTCTCCTAGCGAGACTGGGCGGTGCAACCGCCCCAGCCAAGAGGTGCAACCGCCCAGGGCTCAGTCTTCGAGTGAGACTGGGCGGTGTAACCTCCTCTGTCAAGAGGTAGCACCGCTAGAGCTCAAGTTTCGAGCTCTGCCAAGCGGTGCAACTTCTCCAGTCAAGCAGTGCAACCGCTTGAGCTCGGTCTTCGAGCTCTGGCAAATAGTCGCAACCGCCCCTAACAGAGGTAGCACCGCCTAGAGGCTCAGTCTTCGAGCTCTGCCAGGCGGTGCAACTGCCCTAGTCAGGAGGTGCAACCGCCTGATCCCGGAATTCCGGGATTTGATCGTTTTGAGCTCCAAATTTGAATTGGGTTGGGGCCTATAAATACCCCACCCATTCAGCACTGAAAGCACAGATCACACACACGAAATCTTGCTGTCTTTCTGTGATTCTTAGAGCTCAAAACTGTTAGTTCTCCTCTTTCTGTTCTTCAAAGTTTGAATTGTAAAGAGAGGAGAGAAAACTTCTGTAAGGGTTGTCTCCTAAGCCCTTAAAAAGGAGTGAATATGTAAGAGGGTGGTTGGCCTTCGCCTATTGAAGGAAGGTCAAGACTGACCGAACCACTCTAAATCTCTGGTTTGCTTTTATTTTAAGCACTTTATCATTACTGCAAACCTCCTACATAGCTACTGCTCTCTACGCTTTTACGAACAAGTTTCTAAGTTCTGATCTTTCCGAATCTGCATTCAGACGTAAATCGGTGTTTTCGTATGATCTTTACATTGCAGTTTACATTTACGTTTTGATTCTATTTATAACTGCAAACTATCTTCTGCGCTTTTACGAATGAGTTTCTTTTCAGTTTACGTTTACGTTTTGATTCCATTTATAACTGCAAACTGCCTTCTGCGCTTTTACGAACGAGTGTTTGAGTTCAGATCTTTTCGAATATGAGCTTAAACGCAATCTGCGCTTAGACGCAAACTGCGCTTAGACGCAAACTGCACTTAGACGCAATCTGAGCTTAGACACAAACTGTGCTTAGACGCAAACTGCGCTTAGACGCAATCTGAGCTTAGACGCAAACTACGCTTAGATGCAAACTATGCTTATACGCAATCTGCATTTAGATGTAAACTAAACTTAGACGCAAACTGCGTAAACTGTGCTTAGATGCAAACTGTGTTTAGACGTAAACTGCACTTAATCATAAGTAATCTTAGAATCGGCTTTTGCATCAAAATAGTTTTTATCGAACGAACGCAGCTTTCGTTTTTAATCGCTGAAAGATTTCCACTGCACTAATTCACCCCCCCCTCTTAGTGATCTCGATCCTAACAATGTTAAGATCTCTCTTTTGTTGTCGGGTTAAAGGCATGTATTGGTTGAGAGAGGTGATGGTCGAAAGGGTTGGTAGATTGGTGGATGTAGGCTACGGTTTAGGCTTGTTTTGTGGCTATTTTGGGTGCAGTTTGAGGGTGTGGTTTGGTGGAGTTTTAGGGCTGTGGATGAAAGTTTTGGATCTATGGTAGATGGTAACAAAGGTTTGATAGAAATAAGTGGAAGTTGCAGCAAGTATGTGCTGTCTTTGTAAGAGTAGAATTATCGTCGAAGAAACAACAGTTTCTCGATGTAATTTCCACCAAAAACCTGAGAGAATTGAGGAGGAAATTGATAGCAAAATCATAGTTTATATGACATCAAGGATGTCTAATTTAATCAAGAAAATTTTGGCAGTATAACAGCAAGGAAATTGGTGCAAGTTGAGATTGCAGAATTCTCGTCGAAAAATTTCAACAGTTTACTATGAAAATTTGCAGCAACACAATTGTTTTTAGAGATGAATTTCTCAATAGATCAATCTTAGATGGAAGCCAAGATGATCTATGAAGTGTATAAGAAATTTTATTCAAAAAAGATTGCAAATAGATGGGTTAAGGCAACAATATACGGCTGAAAATTTCTACAGCACAGATTTTTAAGTATAGCAGATTAGATGTAAAAGATCAATGGTTTATATTGAGAATTTTTTGACAAAACCAAAGGAAATCTGCTGTTAGAAAATGTCAAAGATGTCATAAAAATTTCGTAGAGATTTGGATATAAAAAATACAGTAGCAAGACAAACAGACGGTGCTATACGGTTGGAATTCTGCAATGTATCTTTCGTTGTAGAGAAGAAAACTTTATGACGAAAAGTTTATGCAGCAATATAGTAATACTTTTTTTAGAATTTTCAAATAAGGATAACTAAATTGCAGCAGCAGTAAGGTAGAAAAATAGAACCTATTATAATTCACGGGGAGATCAAAGGATGATCCGTGGTGGTGGAGATGACGATGGAATTTGGCAACGATCTCTTAAACAATTGTGGGAATTACTTTGGGCGGTTGTGGAGGGTTGATGGATGGCTGTGGAAGGGTAGCGAGATGCCAAGAATGCTGCTCTAATACCAGGTGTTAGAACCCTTGCAGATTCTAAACTTGGGGTTGATCTCTTTAGGGGATCGGCCTCCTTGGAACTCTATATAGGTTCCTCCCTCCAAGTTGCTGCTCAAAGGCTACAGAAAAGATTCATCTATTGCTTATGAAAAGAGGAGGAATACATGACTATTTATAGGGCTTCTAAACCCTAACTCATAATAGGACTCCTACTCAAGACTCCTACTTCTAACCAACTCATAATAGGACTCCTACTCAAGACTCCTATTCTTTTACAATTCCTTATTCTTCTCTAAGAAACAACCTCCTAACCCTAGCCGGCCTCTTCGTCTCTTTAATAGGGGTCGACTTAGGTAGGTTTTACATGAATGTCCCTCTCAATTAGGACTCTCCTAGCTAGAGTCCTAACAAGTCCCCTCAAGCTTGTTCATATTAAAATTCATTATGAATTGTGAAAAGGAATATGGTAGGAACTGAAGCACAATATCCACACACAAGTTATTCTCTAGGACCATTCCTAGACCTATGAGTTTCTCTATTCACTCAATCATCTTTAGGACATGGTTCTGAACCGGTGTCCCCTCAGTCATCCTTGTTGAATCTCAGATTTTGATGATGACGTCAATTATCATTTGTTATCTAATCCATATGTTGTGATAAGTGTGCAGGATTAACTACGATGAAAGTAAGACATGCAGTAGGAGTTGCGCCGGAGTCAAGACTATGATCACGTTGGGGGTTCGAGAATTTGACGGAAGTTCGGACGGTCGTCGGAGGTTCTACGGGAACAAATCCGAGAAGTCCAGGAGCTTGCCAAAGAAGCTTGTTGGAACTTGCAAAGTGGATCGTCGCAAGTCCAGGAGTTTGCCGGAAGTCCGCAGGAGCATCACCGAGGGTTCATCAGATGATCGACGGAAGCTCGCCAAAAGAAGCGATTGATGCCCCGGAGCAAGTTGCAGTAAATGTCTTAAGAAATTCGTAGTTAGCATGATGATTAAGTTAGAAATGAGAGGTAATCTCATTAACTTAATCTTGAGGCAATTGGGCCCTTGACAGACCCAAATTGGGTCGAATGGATCAGCCCATTCGGACCCAGATTACTTGGCCAGAGGTGGCACCGCTTGGGTCGGCGGTGGCATCGCCCAGTGCTCAGTCTCCAAGCTTTGGCTGGGCGGTGCAACTGCCTCTAATAGAGGTGCAACCGCCCCAGTCAGGCGGTGGCACCGCTTGAGCTCGGTCTCCGAGCTCTGGCAAGAGGTGCAACCGCCCCTGAAAAGCGGTGGCACCACCTAGAGGCTCAGTCTTCGAGCTCTGTCAGGCGGTGCAATCGCCCTAGACAGGTGGTGCAACCGCTAGACCTCGGAATTCCGGGAGATGACCGTTTTGAGCTCGGAATTCAAACTGGTTTGGGGCCTATAAATACCCCACCCTTTCAGTAATGAAAGGGCAACCAAAAACCACCAAAATCCTGATCTTTCTCTGTGATTTTTAGAGCTTAAAAGTGTTGTATGAGTTAAAAGTTCTCCTTCCTCTTTTCTTCCAAGTTTTGATCTGTCAAGAGAGGAAAGAAAATTCTATAAGGGTTGTCTCCTAAGCCCGTCAAAAGTTGTGAAACTGTAAAAATGTGGTTGGCCTTCGCCTATTGAAAGAAGTCCTCTAGTGGATGTCGGTGACCTCGTCGGTGGAGGAAGCCAAAAGTGGATGTAGGTCAAGATTGACCGAACCACTCTAAATCTCGGTTTGCATTTACTTTGAGCATATTATCTTTACTGCAAACCTCCTCAATAGCTTACTGCCTTTTGCGCATTTACGATCGTATTTCAAAGTTCAGTATTTTCCGAATCGGCGTTTAGACGTAAATTAGTTTTATCGTACGAACATCATATTTCAGTTTACGCTTACATTCTAATTTCCATCATAGCTGCAAAATACCTTCATAGACTTGCTTTAACTGCATCTTGCTTTATCACAAGTTAAAGTGATTTACGAATCGGCTTTTCTACCAAAATCGCTCTTATCGTACGAACGCAGTTTTAATCAAAGTTTTCCGCTGCACTAATTCACCCCCCCCCCTCTTATTGCTCTTGATCCTAACAATTGGTATCAGAGTGGGGTTAACTCTCAAACGGATTAAAACCCAAGAGAGATGGCATACGCCGAAAACCAAGAGGGCCATTCTATTACACATCCACCCACGTTTACTAGGTCGGACTACACCTATTGGAAGACCCGAATGAGGATCTTCCTCATTTCAATGGATTTTGAACTTTGGAATCTTGTCGAAAATGGATTTTTGAAGTCTTTTCTTCCAATGATCGATTGGAATGAATTGGAGAAGAAGACTTTCAGTCTTAATGCAAATGCTACGAATGCCTTATTTTGTGCGCTTGATAAAAATGAGTTTAATCATGTTTCGATTTATGAAACCGCGTTTGATATTTGGCATACACTCGAAGTGACTCACGAAGGCACAAGTAGAGTGAAAGAGTCAAAAATCAATCTTTTGATACACTCTTTCGAACTTTTCCAAATGAAACCAAGCAAGACTATTGGCGACATGTACACCCGCTTCACGGATGTCGTAAATGGTCTAAAAGGACTCGGCAAAAGTTTTTTGGATTTTGAGCTCGTGAATAAGATTCTAAGATCCCTTCCTAAGAGTTGGGACCCTAAAGTCATTTTTTTTTCGGTGAGTGGGACCCTAAAGTCATTACTATTTAAGAGGCTAAAGATTTAAATAACTTCACTCTTGAAGAACTAATTGGGTCATTAATGACCTATGAAATGACATGCAAGGCTCATGAAGAGCAAGAAGACATCCTTCCAAAGAACAGGAAGGATATGACACTTAGAACTTTAGATGACCACTTGAGAGAAAACTCAAGTGATGAGGACTGTGACGATGACTTGACACTTCTAACACAAAAAGTCAAAAAATTCATTAAGAGAAAGAAGTTTAAAAATGACACAAAAAATAAACTTGAACCCAAAAAGGACTAAGTTATTTGCTACGAGTGCAAAAAGCTAGGACACTACAAAAGTGATTGTCCCCAAGCCAAGAAGAGAACATCAAAGAAGAAGGCGCTCAAAGCAATGTGGGATGACTCGAACGCGTCCGAAGAAGAGGAGTCCAACACCGAGCAAGTTGCTCATTACGCCTTAATGGCCATTTGAGAGGAGGTAACAAATTTAATTGATGCAGATTTATCATTTGATGAGTTATTAAATGCCTTCCATGACTTATTTGATGAATGCAAGATTATTAGTAGAAAATACAAATTGCTAAAAAAGGAGCATGATAATCTTACTTGTAATTTCGATAAGTTAAAAACTGAATATCATGATAGTTTAGGTTCTTGTATAAAATGTCATGATCTAGAAACTATCCAAAAGGAAAACTTGCTACTTAAGGACACCTTGAAGAAATTCGAGGTTGGTAGCAAGTCTTTGAACATGATCCTTACAAACAAGGGTCATGTTCCCAAAAGAAGTAGAATCGGATTTGTGAGAAATTCTTACCAAAATCCAACCACCTTCATAAAAGGCCCTATCCTACATGTTCGACACCAAAGCAAATGCAACTTTTGTTACAAACATGGACACAAAATGCATTATTGTCCATTCAAGAAAATTAGTCTGAACAAATTAATTTGGGTTCCTAAAGGAACAATGATAAACTCTATGCAACATGATAAACAATGTAGATCAGTTTTTGAGGCACCCAAAAGTAAATGGGTACCTAAAAATTATCCTTTCTTATAGAGACATACACCATCACAAGCTAGGAGCAAGAGATGGTACCTTGATAGTGGATGCTCAAGGTATATGACCGGAGATGCATCTCAATTCTCTAAGCTCACTAGCATAGACGAAGGCTATGTCACCTTCGGAGACAACAACAAGGGTAAAATCATTGGCAAAGGAACCATAGGTAATAAATCCAACCTCTTTATTGAAGATGTTTTGTTAGTTGATGGTTTAAAACATAACCTCTTGAGCATTAGTCAATTATGTGATAAAGGATATATTGTCAAATTCGAATCTAATGCTTGCATCATTGAAAAACCACACAACAACACATCTATGATTGCATTAAAACAAAATAACGTATACACCATTGATATCAATGATCTGTGTAATGAAATGTGTTTCTTGTTTTAAATGGGGATGCTTGGCTATGGCATAGAAGATTAGGTCATGCTAGCATGAAACTAATCACTCAAATATCATCCAAAGAACTTGTAAGAGGAATTCCTTATATCAAGTTCATTAAAGATAATGTATGTGATGCTTGTCAATTATGTAAACAAATTAAGGGTAGTTTCAAATCTAAGAATCAAATAAGCACCTCTAAACCCTTGCAATTGATCCATATGAACTTATTCAGACCAGTCTCTACATTAAGCCTAGGAGGTAGCAAATACATCTTCGTCATTATAGATGACTATAGCAGATACACATGGACTTACTTCTTAAAACATAAAAATGAATGCTTTAGATATTTTAACAAGATTTGTAAACTTGTTCAAAATGAAAAAGGTTCTATGATTTCATCAATTAGAAGTAATCATGGTGGTGAATTTCAAAACCATGATTTCCAAGAATTTTGTAAACTTAATGGATACAACCACAACTTCTCTACTCTAAGAAATCCTCAACAAAATGGAGTAGTAGAAAGAAAAAATAGAAACTTACAAGAAATGACAAGAACCATGTTAAATGAACACAGCCTACCCAAATATTTTTGGGCTGAAATCGTAAATACTGCATGCTATATTTTAAATAGAGTTCTAGTAAGACCCTTACTCACCAAAACTCCCTATGAGTTGTGGAACAACAAAAAACCTAATGTTTCATATTTTAAAGTTTTTGGGTGTAAGTGTTTCATCTTGAATGAAAAAGATGCCTTAGGAAAATTTGATGCTAAATCCGATGAAGGAATTTTTTTTTGTTATTCTTCAGTTTCTAAAGCTTTTCATATCTTCAATAAAAGAACTTTAATTATTGAAGAATCCATTCATGTTGTTTTCAATGAGATTTCCGAAATCAAGAAAAATGATTTTGATTATGATGTTAACTTCGATTCTTTAAATTTAAATGAAAGCCCTTCTCCAACTAGCAACTTGGATACATCCACTTCCGAAACATCCTTACCCAAGGATTGGAAGTATGTAGATGCTCATCCTAAGGAGCTAATCTTGGGAGACACATCAAAGGGGGTTCAGACATGTTCTTCTCTAAAAAATTTTTGTGCCAACGTCGCTTTTCTCTCCCAAATTGAACCTAAATGTATTGACAAAACCATGAAAGATGATTTATGGATTATCGCAATGCAAGATGAATTAAATTAATTTGAGAGAAATGAGGCATGGAAGCTTGTTCCTAGGCTAAATGACCATTTAGTTATTGGTACTAAATGGGTCTTTAGAAACAAGAAAGATGAATATGGTATCGTGGTTAGAAACAAGGCTAGATTAGTGGCAAAAGGTTTCAACCAAGAAGAAAGTATCGATTACGAAGAAACCTTCGCTCCTATGGCTCGATTAGAAGCCATAAGGATGCTCCTTACCTATGCTAGTAGTAATAATTTTAAGTTGTTTCAAATGGATGTTAAAAGCGCTTTTCTTAACGGCTTTATTTTCGAAGAAGTTTATGTTGAACAACCTCCTGGATTGGAAAATAATATTCTCCCTAATCATGTGTTTAAATTAACTAAAGCTCACTATAGTTTAAAACAAGCCCCTAGGACTTGGTATTAGAGACTTAGTTATTTTCTTATTGAAAATAATTTTACAAAAGGCAAAGTTGATACTACATTGTTTATCAAGAATTTTAAAAATAATTTTCTCATTGTTCAGATTTATCTTGATGATATTATCTTCAATTCTATGAATGAATCTCTTTGTGAATCTTTTGCTAAAACCATGAGTCTTGAATTTGAAATGAGTTTGATGGGAGAATTAACCTTTTTCTTAGGCTTACAAATTAAGCAACTAAGCAATGACATCTTTATTAGTCAAACTAAATATGCTTTAGATCTACTAAAAAGATTTAATATAGATAGCTCAAAAGCTATTAACACCCCTATGAGCACCTCCACTAAGTTAGAAGTTGATGAGAGTGGAGAAAGTTTCGATCAAAAAACTTATAGGGATATGATAGGAAGTTTACTTTACCTCACTACAACTAGACCAGATATCATGTTCAGTGTAAGACTTTATGTTAGGTTTCAATCGAACCCTAAGATATCTCATCTCAAAGCGGTTAAAAGAATACTTAGATATCTTAAAGGTACCACAAATCTAGGATTATGGTATCTAAAATCTGAAAACTTTGAGTTAATTGCTTATGCTGATGCGGATTTTGTTAGGTGTAGACTAGATAAGAAAAACACATCAGGAACATGTCAATTTTTGGGACATTCCCTTGTTTCCTGGTCATTTAAGAAACAAAACTCGGTTGCACTATCAACAACCGAAGCTGAATATATTGCAACTAGTGCATGCTGTGCACAAGTTGTGTGGATGAAAAACACCTTAGAAGATTATAAAGTCTATCTTAAGAACATTCCCATTAAATGTGATAACACGAGTGCAATATGTTTAACAAAGAATCTCATTCAACACTCAAGAACAAAACATATTGATATTAGACATCACTTTATACGAGATAATATTACTAATCATGATGTAATCATAGAGTTCATAGATACTAAGCATCAACTAGCTGATATTTTTACAAAACCTCTAAGTGAAGAACAATTTGATTTCATAAGAAGAGAATTAGGAATGTTGATGTGTCCGAATGCATAAACTTATTAAAATTATTATTCGGACTTTATTGATTGAATGATCAAATCACTTACTAAGCATCAACTAGCTGATATTTTTACAAAACCTCTAAGTGAAGAACAATTTGATTTCATAAGAAGAGAATTAGGAATGTTCATGTGTCCGAATGCATAAACTTGTTAAAATTATTATTCAGACTTTATTGATTGAATGATCAAATCACTTAATTGCCATTAAATGCCTAAAATAACATGTTTGAAATTAATACAAAAATTTCCTTAACAATGAGCATGTCTTCATGATTATATAGTCTTGTCCGATTGTATGAAAGTGTTAAATTAAATTTTCATTTCTAATCGGATTTCATGAATACATTATTCTCTTTCGGACTTAATAAACATATGTTAAATATAGTTTGATTCACATCATTGATTTTTGACAAATAGAATCATCTAGCAAATGCATATCTTTTAGACTTATCATGTGAAAAATATTCTCTTTGAGAAATAGATTTGATGATTCCTTCTTATAAAAGGAAGATATTTTTATGTGCAAGGATTTGATTCACATAAATATCCTTATCCTTGTAAAGCATGCCTTAATATCCTATCGATTTGAACTACACAAATGACTTTCCTCCTTCATGCAAAAAGATAATAACAAATAAAAGGAAGAAGTTTTCACTCTATAATCTTCATGTCATGTTTTTCTTGAGATGTTTGTATAATTTATATCCTATCACTCTATATAGATAAATGACATGAACCTACTTATAGCATCGCACATATATTTAAAAGTTGTTTATATCGTTCTCTTTTTTGTTGATGACAAAGAGGAAGAAATATATGAATTGATGCTATAAATGTCATATTATGTTGAAAAAAGCAGATATATGAAATGATGCTATGATTATGCCATGCTTGCATCATCGAAAATATATGAATTAATGATAACTATGATTGCCATATTAGCAATATGCCATGTTTGCATCATGTCAAGATATCAAGAACTTGCATCATAGTCCTACGTGTTGATATCTTACCATGTGATGAAATGCTATGATTGCTAAAATACTTGAAATGTATGCATCATGTTAAAATATCAAAATCTTACTTCAAAATTTTACATGTTGATATCTTACTATATGATGAATTGCTATCATTACCATCATTTACATTTGAAATTTGAAAATGGATGTCAAGCCTTGACATCATACATCATTTTCAGAGAGATACATCATGATGGGAATCATGATGGGAGTATTGATAAGGTTAAATGATTTTAACTTATCAATATGTCTCTTGAATTCAAACGCTTTGAATTCAAGAATGACTTATCTCAATTATGGCACATAGATAGGGGGAGTTAAGGTTAACTCCGTTATCAATTGATTGTCATCATAAAAAACGGGGAAATTGTTGAATCTCGGATTTTGATGATGATGTCAATTGTCATTTGTTATCTAATCCATATATTGAGATAAGTGTATAGGATTAATTACGATGAAAGTAAGACATGCAGTAAGAGTTATGCCGGAGTCAAGACTATGATCACTTTGGGGGTTCGAGAATTCGACGGAAGTTCGGACGATCGTCGGAGGTTCTACGGGAACAAATCCGAGAAGTCCAAGAGCTTGCCAAAGAAGCTCGTCGGAACTTACCAAATGGATCGTCGCAAGTCCAGGAGTTTGCCGAAAGTCAGCAGGAGCATCACCGAGGGTTCATCGGATGATCGATGGAAGCTCACCGGAAGCTCGCTGGAAGAAATGATTGACGCACCAGAACAAGTTACAGTAAATGTCTTAAGAAATTCATAGTTAGCACGATGATTAAGTTAGAAATGTGAGGTGATCCAATTAACTTAGTCTTGGGGCAATTGGGCCCTTGACAAACCCAAATTGGGCCGAATGGATCAACCCATTCGGACCTAGATTACTTGGCCAGAAGTGGCACCGCCTGGGTCGGTGGTGGCACCGCCCAGGTCTCAGTCTCCGAGCTCTAGCTGGACGGTGCAACCACCTTTGACAAAGGTGCAATTGCCTGAGCTCGGTCTCCGAGTTCTGGCTAGGCAGTGCAACCGCCCTAGTTAGGTGGTGGCACCGCCCCAGTCAGGCGGTGCAACCGCCAAACCCCGGAATTCCGGGAGATGATAGTTTTGAGCTCGGAATTCAAACTAGTTTGGGGCCTATAAATACCCCACCCTTTCAGCAATGAAAGGGCAACCAAAAACTACTGAAATCCTGATCTTACCCTGTGATTTTTGTTAGGATCAAGAGCACTAGGGGGGGGGGGGGGGGAGGGTGAATTAGTTCAGCAGATAAAAACGTCAACTTCGTCAAATCTCTCGTACGATAAAAAATCGTTTCCGACGTAAAACCGATTTCGGAAACTTAGCTTGAAAGCATATGTAAATGTATTGAAGGCAGTAAGCTATTGAAGGGGTTTGCAATAAGGTAATAGCAGGAAACAAAATGCAAACCAGAGAAGATGGGAGTTTATAGTGGTTCGGTCAATCGTGACCTACATCCACTCCTCCGATTCCTCTTCCGTCGAGGCCACCGACATCCACTAACGATCTTCCTTTACTAGGCAAAGATCAACCACCTTCTTACACCCCTCTTCTCCTTTTCCCGGGTTTAGAAGACAACCCTTACAAACACTCACTCTCCTCTCTTAAACAGAATTCTAACACTTAAGTTGGAGGAGGATTTCTCAACTGATTTCTACAGCTTTTCTTTTCTTTTTTGCTCTCTATGCTTGTGTAAATTAACCAGGGATGAGAGGGGTATTTATAGGCCCCAAACCAGTTTGAATTTGGAGCTCAAAATTGTCAATTCCTGGAATTCCGGGGTCTGGCGATTGTACCACCTGACTAGGGCAGTTGCACCGCTTGGCAGAGCTCGGAGACTGAGCCTAGCACCTCTTGCCAGAGCTCGGAGACCGAGCTCAGGCGATTGCACCTCTTTTAGAGGCAGTTGCACCACCCAGCTAGAGCTCAGAGACTGAGCCCTAGGCGGTGCCACCTTTGGCCAAGTAATTTGGGTCCGAATAGGCTGATCCATTCGGCCCAATTTGGGTCTAACAAGGGCCCAATTGCCCCAAGATTAACTTAATGGGATCACCTCCCATTTCTAACTTAATCATCGTGCTAACTACGAATTTCTTAAGACATTTACTGCAACTTGCTTCGATGCGTCAATCGCTTCTTCCGGCGAGCTTCCGGCGAGCTTCCGTCGATCATCTGATGAACTCTCGGTGATGCTCCTGCGGACTTCCGACAAACTCCTGGACTTGCGACAATCCACTAGGCAAGTTCCGACGAGCTTCTTTGGCAAGCTCCTGGACTTCTCGGATTTGTTCCTGTAGAACCTCCGACGACCGTCCGGACTTCTGTCGAGCTCTCGAACTCCCAACGTGATCATAGTCTTGACTACGGCGTAACTCCTGCTGCATGTCTTTCTTTCATCATAGTTAATCCTGCACACTTAAAATAAAACTTCGATCGAGACAATTAATCTTAAGCAATTAACTAAGTTGTCCAACATGTCATTAGTCCCTTGACGCTTTGTCTGATTCTTTGGCGCATCGTCCTCTCCTGCGGCCTATTGCCCAATCGGCCAGTTGACTCCGCAACTCCAATATCCTCGGCGCAATACCCGCTCTTCTTGGCCCGATGCCCAAGTCCATGGCCCGAAGCCTTCTGTTGATATGTCGACCGATCCATCGGCCCGATGTCCAATCTTCTGACATGTTCCTCCAGCACAACATGATTTTTCCTGCTTTAATTGTCTCATCCTGACCGAAGCATCCTGCGTCACTCAAAACGCAGATTAAAATATAAACACAATTATCAATTAGTTTCATCATCAAAATACGAGATTCAACAATCTCCCCCTTTTTGATGATGACCACCAATTGATGACGGAGTTAAACTTAACTTTCGGAGTTTAAACAAACTCCCCCTATCAATATGCCTTATTGATAGAACCTTGAATTCAACCTGAATTCAAGTCATTGCAATATTCATCATGAATACTTGCAACACGTCATCATGAACTTATGCATAAACTTATGCCTAACATCATTCTTCTCCCCCTTTGTCATCAACAAAAATGAGAAGTACCACAATCAAGTGTTTGTTATATAGGTTCAACTCATTGCATGAAAAACATAGTATCATCATGCAATTTTGCTATCATCATAGATATGCAAGGTAGTAAGATAGCAAGTTCCACAACATCAAGCTAGCAAATTTTATAATATTTTAGAACATGCAAGCTAGCAGTTTTGAGATGTTCAAGTAAGCAACTCTTGCTTTTTGAAATATGCAAATTTGTCAAGTTTTGCTAGATGTGCAAGTTAGCATTTATGCCTCTTGGGATAGGCAAGATAACACATTTGCTTCTTTTGAGATAGCAACTTTTTGCTTCTCTTTAGACTACAAGCTAGCAATTTTTACGATATGCAAGTTTCACAATATACAAGCGAGCAAAAATTTCGAAAGCAAATGCAAGATAGCTTTCTTGTGTAAGCTCATGATTCTTGCTTCCTATTGCAATGTGCAAGTTGCAAGTTTTGCTTCTTGAGATAGGCAGGATAGCACTTTTGCAATTTTTGTTTCTTAAGATAGGTAAGCTTGTGATGTTCAAGATAACGGACTCTTTCTTCTCTTTTGATAAGTGCCATTTTTGCTTTCTTTGCAAAGTGCAAGCTAGCAAAATGCCAAACTAGCAAGAGATAATGTTTTACATGAGACAAGCAAACAATTTGGCAAATGTTACATTTGCATCTTCTCTTTTGAGAAGTACAATTTTTGTTTTCATCTTGAATTGTGCAAGCTAGCTAGTTTGCCTCTTTTCATGATGTCCACGGTAAAAATTCTTGCTCCTCCTTTGTCATTCTCAAAAACAAGGGAGGACCCTTATATCAATTTTCATATTATGACAAAGGTAAGTATCAATCTTATTTATACATCATTATATATTCAAATTAAAACATACACAATTTCAAAAACCTTATTTTTCATGCACGATACCGAAAAATAAATCAATCATCATTAATGGGAATATCATACATGATCTCAAACATTCATCATTTAAAGCATTCATGATACATATCATATGCAATAAATACATCATGTACATCATTAACATAAGTATTGCATACATCATTTTAACTTCATGAATATTTCATCGTTGCATGCATCATACCAAAACATTTCAAGTCATGCAAGCCATAAATACAAAGAAATCATGTTATGAAGGATAAAATCATTTGAATACCAAAAGACATGATTCATATAGTAAATATCTTCTTTAAATAAAATATCAAGAAAAATCATAGGAGTACAAAGAAGATATCTTGTTTTAAAAGAAAATCAAGTAACAACTCCAAGAACTCACAAGAAAAAATCTTGATTCATTTAGAAAATCTCCTCTTAAGAGAATATCAAGTAAAATAGTAGAAGATTGATTAATGAGAATTTTTTATTTATAATAAAATCTTATGTATCGAATGTCGAGAAATCAAAATGATGATTTATGTAAAAAATATCACAAGTTATATTCAAGAGAAAAATCATTATTCATTTTCAACTCATTCAAGTTGTCACATCAACATTTCTTAGATATGCATGATACCAAAACATGGTTTCAAATCTTCAACATATAACATGCATAAATTCAAAAATTGAAAGAAGAAGGGAAGAATTCAAAGGTACAAAGATTTCAACCATCTCATAAACAAATGTAAGACTAACTCATGAATCCAAAATTCCATGAATCAAAATGATCATCAAAGGTAATCTCATGTTATTCCAAGAAATCAATATCATGATTTTGATAAAACTCATTTCAAATTTAAATCATCAAAATCACTTTTATGGTTCACAAAATTCATAACATAGGTAGATTCATGATTTCATTGATAATACATTTTCCTCTTTTTTTAAGTATTTGATTTCATGTTAGCATGCTTTTTCATTTATGTTAAATAAAAACATGCATGAACATTTAGGATCGAAAAATGAATTTCATCATAAAACCATCAAGATCAATAGATTCTAAAAAATGAATTGTTATGGTCAAGAAAATCCGAAAATGAAATTTAACACTTTCATGCATTCGGACATGGTTTTGCCATATGTTTTTCAAATACACTCATGAGAATAACACATGCTTATCATCATGTATAACTTAAAATCTCATGCATAAAATTGTCAATCATTGTATCAAAAACATTTAATATTTTCATTACATCATTATGCATTACTTCAAATCAAACATGATTTCATTCAACAATGTTAATCAAATATGATACACATTATTACTTCTTAACCATGATTCCATATTTTCAATCAAAATCATTTTGTTTTTTTATCATAAAATATGCAATATTATCATTTTCGAAATTACTAGCATGAGCATAATTTTTGTATTTTTATTTTTAAACATGTAATTTTTAAAAAAATTAATTCTAAAATAAAAAAGAAAATACATCATGAAAGCATCAAGTAATTTCAAAATAAATCAAGGGGATTTTGATTACCTTTTCATTGAAAGCGGTTAAGGCATAGTTTGCCACCTCACCTTTCTTGATTTTCTCCTCGTCTTCGGAGGAGCTCGATTCATCCCACTTTGTGTTCTTCTTCTTTGGCCTCTTCCTTTGTTCAAGTTTATTATTTATTTTAGATTTTTGTTTAATAAACTTATTAAGATTTAGTGTTCGAAGTTCAAGTTCATCATTGTCCTCATCACTCAAGTGGAATTCATTTGTCCGGGATTCCAAATCCTTCCTATTCTTTGGAAGGTTGTTTTGTTCATCATGTTCATCATGTGCATTGTGCACCATTTCATATGTCATCAACGAACCAATTAGTTCTTCAAGTGGTAAGTTATTTAGGTTTTTAGCTTCTTGTATTGCAGTTATTTTTGAATCCCACTCCTTAGAAAGAGAATGCAAAATCTTGTTTACGAGTTCAAAATTTGAAAAACATTTGCCAAGAGCTCTTAAACCAATGACGACATCCGTAAAACGGGTGTATATGTCACCAATGGTTTCGCTTGGCTTCATTTGAAAAAGCTCGAAATCATGCATCAAAAAGTTGATTTTCGAATCTTTAACTCTAGAAGTGCCTTCGTGTGTGATTTCAAGAGTGTGCCATATGTCAAAAGCCGTTTCGCACAAAGAAACCCGATTGAACTCATTTTTATCCAAAGCACAAAATAAGGCATTCATAGCCTTTGCGTTTAAAGAAAAATACTTCTTCTCCAAAACGAACCATTCGTTCATTGGTTTAGAGGGAAGTTGAAAACCGTTTTCAATAATATTCCATAAATCCAAATTCATAGAAATCAGGAAAACTCTCATTCGAGTTTTCCAATAAGTGTAGTCCAATCCGTTAAACAACGATGGATGAACAACCGAAAAACCCTCTTTAAAACCATGAAGAGCCATTTCTCTCGGGGGTAAATCCGAAATGAGAAATACCGGGCTCTAATACCAATTGTTAGGATCAAGAGCACTAAGAGGGGAGTGGGGGGTCGGGGGGGGTGGTGTGAATTAGTGCAGCAGATAAAAACGTCAACTTCGTCACATCTTTTGTACGATAAAAAGTCGTTTCCGACATAAAATCGATTTCGGAAACATAGCTTGAAAGCATATGTAAATGTATTGAAGGCAGTAAGCTATTAAAGGGGTTTGTAGTAAGGTAATAGCAGGAAACAAAATGCAAACCAGAGTGGTTCGGTCAATCGTGACCTACATCCACTCCTCCGATTCCTCTTCCATCGAGGCCACCGGCATCCACTAACGATCTTCCTTTACTAGGCGAAGATTAACCTCCTTTTTACACCCCTCTTCTCCTTTTACCGGGTTTAGGAGACAACTCTTACAAGCACTCACTCTCCTCTCTTAAACATAATTCTAACACTTAAGCTGGAGGAGGGATTTCTCAACTAATTTCTACAGCTTTTCTTCCCTTTTTTGCTCTTTGTGCTTGTGTAAATTAACCAGGGATGAGAGGAGTATTTATAGGCCCCAAACCAATTTGAATTTGGAGCTCAAAATTGTCAATTCCCGAAATTTCGGGGTCTAGCGGTTGCACCGCTTGACTGGGGCGGTTGTACTGCCTGGCAGAGCTCGGAGACTGAGCCTTTGGGCGGTGCCACCGCTTGTCAAGGGCGGTTGCACCTCCTACCAAAGCTCGAAGATCGAGCTCAAGCGGTGCCACCGCTTGATTGGGGCGGTTGCACCGCCTAGCCAGAGCTCGGAGACCGAGCTCAAGCGGTTGCACCTCTGTCAGAGGCGGTTGCACCACCCAACCAGAGCTCAGAATTTGAGCCCTGGGCGTTGCCACCGCCGACCCAAGCGGTGCCACCTCTAGCCAAGTAATTTGGGTCTGAATGGGCTGATCCATTCGGCCCAATTTGGGTTTGTCAAGTGCCCAATTGCCCAAAGATTAAGTTAATGGGATCACCTCCCATTTCTAACTTAATCATCGTGCTAACTACGAATTTCTTAAGACATTTACTGCAACTTGCTTCGGTGTGTCAATCGCTTCTTCCGGCGAGTTTTCGTCGATCATCCAATGAACTCTCAGTGATGCTCCTGCGGACTTCCAGCAAACTCCTAGACTTGCGACGATCCAATTGGCAAGTTCCGACGAGCTTCTTTGGCATGCTCCTGAACTTCTCAGATTTATTCCCGGAGAACCTCCGACGACCGTTTGGACTTCCGTTGAGCTCTCGAACTCCCAACGTGATCATAGTCTTGACTACAACGTAACTCCTACTGCATGTCTTTCTTTCATCGTAGTTAATCCTACACACTTAAAACAAAACTTCGATCGAGACAATTAATCCTAAGCAATTAACTAAGTTGTCCGGCATGTCATTGGTCCCTCGACGCTTTGTCCGATTCTTCGGCGCATCGTCCTCTCCTACGGCCTATTGCCCAATCGGCTAGTTGACTCTGCAACTCCGATATCCTTGGTGCAATACCCGCTCTTCTTGGCCCGATGCCCAAGTCCACGGCCCGAAGCCTTCTGTCAATACATCGACCGATCCATCGGCCCGACATCCAATCTTCTGACATGTTCCTCCAGCACAACATGATTTTTTCTGCTTTAATTGTCTCATCCTGATCGAAGCATCCAGCGTCACTCAAAATGCAGATTAAAACATAAACACAATTATCAATTGGTTTCATCATCAAAATATGAGATTCAACAATTTTTAGAGCTCAAAAGTGTTGTATGAGTTAAAAGTTCTCCTTCCTTTTTTCTTCCAAGTTTTAATCTGTTAAGAGAGGAAAGAAAATTCTGTAAGGGTTGTCTCCTAAGCCTGTCAAAAGGAGTGAAACTGTAAAAAGGTGGTTGGCCTTCACCTATTGAAGGAAGGCCTCTAGTGGATATCGGTGACCTCGTCGGTGGAGGAAGCCAAAAGTGAATGTAGGTCAAGATTGACCGAACCACTCTAAATCTCGGTTTGCATTTACTTTGAGCATATTATCTTTACTACAAACCTCCTCAATAGCTTACTGCCTTCTGCGCATTTACGATTGTGTTTCAAAGTTCAGTATTTTCCAAATCGACGTTTAAACGTAAATTTGTTTTATCGTACGAACATCATATTTCAGTTTACGCTTACATTCTAATTTCTATCATAGCTGCAAACTATCTTCATAGACTTGCTTTAACTTCATCTTGCTTGATCACAAGTTAAAGTGATTTACGAATCGGCTTTTCTACTGAAATCGCTCTTATCGTACGAACGTAATTTTAATCATCAAAAGTTTTTCGCTACACTAATTCACCCCCCCCCCCTCTTAGTGCTCTTGATCCTAACAATCCTAGTGCAGAATAGGCTCTTGGATATCTCATATCGCTGAGTCCTTCCCTGTTCCTTAAATAATTTACGGACATGTAAGAGAATGGATTTGGCATCCATCTTTTCATGTTGTCTTTGTAACTCAGGAGTCATAGAGCCCAACATATAGCACTGAGCAAGAGTGGAGTCATCAATGTACTTCACGTAGCGAGCAATCTCATCCTCGCTTGCCCCTTCTTCGAGCGTAGGCATCACTGTATTAAGGACGTACACAATTTTCTCCACCGTGAGAACAATTCTCAAGTTACGGAGCCAATCTGTATAATTTGGACCAGTGAGGAGGTTGACATCAAGTATGCCACGTAAGGGATTTGAAAACGACATTTTCTAATAATAAAGATACAGCAAAAATGAATAACATACAGATTTTGCAAGAAATAAACTATCAAGATATGGACTTCTATCATAATATGCTCCCACTATTTTACTAACGAGTCATGCGACACCCTCAACACATGAAACGAAAGTCTCCGGTAGACTTTTAGTGGGGATCAGGATCCAATTAGCGTCTTAGTGTAACCTCGAGGGACTCAACCAATCACACTAAGCCTAAAAGGTAGGCAACTCTTGCCGATCATAACTTCTTATGTTTCCCATCCTATTCGACCTCTGAATCACCATGATCTCGAGGCACTTGACCAACCATGATGCTTAGTTAAGTGAATACCTTTGTTACAAGATGAGTTTGATTTGATGATATACCCTCGAGCGACTCGACCAAGCATAACATGTCCTCAGGTCACCGGTGACATCTCTATGTCATAAGCAAGATAGCGAATCTCGATATAGGTGAATCTCGAGGGACTCGACCAACTCAACCTACATCGGGAATCGGTTCCTACTTATAACGATGGAAGGCCACGTGGGTCAATCTAATTGCCTCATGTTTACCGACTTAATATTATCGAGAGAGATGTTTCTATGATTTGGTCTCCTAATATGACATGTCACATATATACATATTTAATATATATCTACATCGCATGTAAATATATATACATATCTAGTATGTGTATAAGCAATCACACCAGATGATCATGGACCACAACCTAATGTGATTAGGCCCGAGCCAGTAGGCCTAATCACTCACATCCAGATCTATGTGTGCAACAGTGCATCTACATGCCCTGTGATCATCCATCTCGTCCTCGTCGGTTCCGTCGACATCTCGATGCATCTTCATGCATCGCGATCGTCCGTCTCGTGGGTCCCACTATCGCATCCACGCTCCCGCTGTGCCTCCTCATGTGATTACAACTTAATCATAGGCACGAAGGCTCGACAATAAACAAGAAATATGATGGAGGCTCGTAGACCCCAATAATAATAATCATAAGTATACACATCACACGGTCCATGATCATCTGTCCACACATCATATATCACATGTATAAATAATCATCATCATGTAAGACTACTAGATAATGATAAAAATAATAATCAACTAAACTTTTTCAGTAATTAGTATTTTATGAAATCAGGGACATAAAGGGAATTTCTGAATTTATAGGGTTATTTTTGTAATTTGGATAAAAGACGGAAATTGGAATTTCTCAAATTCACAGGGGGCAAAACTATCTTTTTGCCTAAAAACCCTAAGCCCCTCTCCCTATCACGATGTCCCTCTCGAGTAACCTATGACCGGGATTATTTAGGATATGTGTTTAAAGGTGAAACAATCTCATTATCGTGATCTCATCACGATCCGATTCCCATTGCACAAATCCAAGGACATTACAATATATGTATGCATTTATGCAATAGTTATAAAGTGATATACGCCAAAATATAATAAGCAAAAAGATTCTGTATCAAGTCACACATGCCATCACTCACGTGATTGGCATGCTGGGCACCTATGACTAGCACTCGCTAGCGGTGCTGCCCCAATAGGTGGGTGCCCCCGTGGTCACCGCCGCCTCCATGGGCGGTTCTGCCCGCGGGGCAGTGCCTGCAGGCGGTGCTGCCTTAGTAGGTGGGCACCCCTACGGGTGCCGCCGCCTCCGCTGGCTATTCTACCTACGGGGCAACGCCCGCAATCGGTGCTGTCCCACTGGGCGACCTCCCCTACGAGGGGGTTTCGCCCGCGGGTGCAGCGGCGGCAAGCGCCGCTACCCTACGGTGCCTCAACACCCGGGAGAAGCGGCCGTAGGTGCCTCTGCCCACGGGCTGCCAGCCACGCCGGCCACAAGCCTGTTGCAAGCAGGCCGCCGGTCGGCTGCTACAGACATAGCCCCTGTGTTGCCTACCTGTGGCTGTGCTGCACGCACGCAGATCAAGGGTAGCAACTTTTGCTGCCCTTTATCGCTTTTACATCAATGATTTTAACGTCAAAATTCTTCCTAAACACAACACACGCAGTTCAAAACCAATCTATCGCACGAACAACCTGGCTCTGATACCACTGTTCAGAAATCTTGGGGGCGACATCACATGCGCAGCGGAAGAATAAGAAAACAAAATCCCCAATTCCCAAAGAGATGTTCATCGTCGTGCGAAGATTGGTGCGCAAAATCTGCGAAAATGAAAAACTGCATATAGAGTAGAATGTGTTACCTAAGGAGATCGTATATCCCTGTTTCCTTGCAGATCTTTAGGAGAGGGTGAAGGAGGTCAAGCGTCCTCCTATCTATTGGTGATCCACACAGCAGGGCTGCGACGACGCTCCTCAAAACTCTAAGCCTGCTCTAAGGTGGAGAGGAGGAAGGAGAATAGGAGAGGTAAGCAAAGGCTCTAGCCTATGAGGCTCTGAATCCCTCCTATTTATAGAGGTCCCCTGTCAAAACCTAATGGATCGTCCCCTAGTGGGTATTGGATCTGTATGCAATAACCCAAGCCTTTTTTATTAGTGGATCTCTATTCAATAATCTCTCATGGGCTCTTATTGGATCTCATCCATGGGATCCAATAATTCAGGGGCTGATTAGATATCCAATTAGACAAGGGCTCCATCGGATATCTCATATCCAAACCTCTACTCATCGTAATGCCTACCATATATGTGTGACCCTCTAGGCCCAATATCGAGCTGGCCGTGAGTCATACCTGTCAGAACTCCTTCTAACTCAGTGAATTATTATCTTTGTAATAATTCACTCGACTCATCAACTACGGACGTACTAGGCCACTACACCGTAGTCCCTAGACGATACAGGGGAATCCAATCCATTGGACCTATCTGTCCTTTGTTACCATGCACCTATAGTCCCTCATCCATCTAATATCCCAAAGACCGTATATCGAGCATGGTGCTGTCAAACCCATACGGTTTCTTCTCGAGTCTCACTCTAATCGGATTCTCTAGGAGAACTCTTTGTCTCTTAACCTGAATTACCCTGGCCAGGGATTTGTCTGAGCAAGAACACATGGGATATTCCTCTCATGATGCCGCGAGTGGATGATCCTCTATCAACACTCAATAGCCCTTGTAAGGTCGACTACCACTCCCAATGACAAACTGTACTAGATCTGGGACAGCCAAACCTATAAGTCTGGTATCAAAAAGTGGAGCACTCATATAGGACATCCTTGGTGTCTCAAGTCTAAGGACCAGATATACCACTAGGACTACGGAATCGCTGTCTGACAATAAGGTATCATCAATCATCCAACATTCCGTAAGCGGATCAATCAGTGAACTCATTCTCCAATGTGCACTTATACTGTATCCCTTGTGTCCCTACACGAGCAGCTACGAGACCAGCTACATCCATCATATGGACGGGTATACAGCACACTAGTCTGTCTGGTTATCACGATGTCCCTCTCGAGTAACCTATGACCGGGATTATTTAGGATATGTGTTTAAAGGTGAATCGATCTCATTTTTGTGATCTCATCACGATCCAATTCCCAGTGCACAAATCCAAAGACATCACAATATATATGTGCATATATGTAATAGTTATAAAGTAATATATGCTAAAATATAATAAGTAAAAAGATTCTATATCAAGTCACACGTGCCATCACTCACGTGATTGGCTTGCTGGGCACCTATGACTAGCACTTAACACTTAGAAAGAAGGAGGAGAACTCTAGCTTTTACAACACTTTAAGGCCTCAAAGACTCAAGATAATGTCAAGTTTTCGTTGCCCTTTCATGCAAAAAGAGGTGGGGTTTTTATAGACCCCAATGAGTTCAAAAATTGAGCCTAAAAGTGTCTATTCCTAGATTTTCGGGGTCCTGACGATACCACTGCCATTACTAGGTGGTACCACTACCTATCATCGGGTATTGGGCGGTACTACCGCTTAGTCTGGGCGGTACCACAACCTGACAAAGCTCGGAGATCGAGCTCTAGCGGTACCACTGCTTGATAGGGGCGGTACCACCGCTGGCAGTAATAATTGTCGGCATTACTACCGCCTGACAGGGGCGGTACCATCGCCCAGAATTCCTAGGAGACCGAATCTCTCAAGCAGTGCCACCGTCGGCGAGGAATTCAGGGGCCAAATGGGCTGTTCCATTTGGCCCAATTTGGGTCTGTTAAGAGCCTAATTGGCTCCTAATTAAGTTAGTGGGATTATCTCCCAATCCTAACTTAATCTATAATCTAACTACGACAATTAAGATATTATTACTACAATTCATGTTCCGGTGCATTTATCGCTTCTTTCGGTGAGCTTTTGGCTTACTTCCAGTGAACATTCGATGAACTCTCGGCGATGCTCCGGCAGACTCCCGGCAAGCTCCTGGACTTTGCGACGATCTTCTTGGCGAGTTCCGACGAGCTTCTATGGCAAGCTCTTGGACTTCTTGGCTGGTTCCTATAGAACTTCCGACGAACATTTGGACTTCCAACGAACTCTCAAACTCCCAACGTGATATTGATCTTGACTCCGGCATAAGACCTGCTGCATGTCTTACTGCCATCATAGTTAATCCTACACATTTTTCTCAACATATAGATTAGATAAATAAATGACAATTGACTTCATCATCAAAATCTGAGATTCAACACTTCTTTTGCAAATAGAAGGAGGAAGGATTCATATGAGACAATCTCGATTTAAAAGGAAAGTTCATGTTATAAAAAAAATTGAGAAATCCAAAAAAAAATGTATAAAGGAATTCATGCATTTAGAAGATTCCACATGCCTAATTCTTTTCTAATAAAATCAAATTGTTTCTCATTCAATGGTTTTGTAAAGATTTCATAATGTAAACATTTCAAGTATAAAATTACATACATTTATCATCAATTTGCCACATATTTCTCCCCCTTTGTCATCAACAAAAAAGAGAACAATTTAACAATATATGTAATTATGGTAAAAATTCATGTCATTTTTTAACTTATAAAGAAATTCATACCAATTATTTTTCAAGCATTCATGACATGATATCATTCATTAACTTATTTCCTTTTACTTATCATCAAAACTTTGCATGAAGAAGGAAAGAAGGAAGGTAAAAACCATTTAGAACCAACTTTAAATGAAGTTAAAAATGATAAGAGAGTTTCATTAAATGATGCTTCATTTTTCACAAGGATCAAGATATATATGTGAAATTAAATCCTTGCTAGTGTTCATTTGAAAAAAAAAAAAAAAAATCTTCCTTCATCAAGAAGGAATTCATATAAAAGAATCATTATATCAAATTCATTTCTCAATTTAAAAATTTACAAGAGATAAATCCATAAGAGATGCAATTGTCAATTAATTCCATGTATCAAAAATCATTAAGTGATGGAGCATGGATATGAAATAGCTTTGATATGGCATAGGCTTATAAAAGCTCCATTCAAGAAATACATTAAGTTCGGAAGAGAAATACAACAAAATCATGTATTCAAACATGTTTTGTCATAGATTTTTAATCACAATCATGAAGCTAAACATGATATTGCATGATCATAGAAACTTTTTACAAACTTTCTAATGTGAACATGTTATTGAAGCACACAATCAAGTAAAACTCTCATCATAAAATTATAAGCACAAAATTTAAATAAGTGATCAAAGAATCAAGAAAGTTCAAAAATGAAATTTAACAGATTCATACATTCGGACAAATCAACATTCCTAATTCTCTTTTAATAAAATCAAATTGTTCTTCACTTAAAGGTTTTGTAAAAATATCGACCAATTGATGTTTTGTATCAATAAACTCTAGGATCACATCATAATTAGTGACATGATCTCATATAAAGTGATGCCTAATGTCAATATGTTTTGTTCTAGAGTGTTGAATGAGATTCTTTGTTAAACATATTACACTTGTGTTATCACATTTTATGGGGCTATTTTTAAGATGAATCTTATAATCCTCTAAAGTGTTTTTCATCCACACAACTTGTGCACAACATGCACTAGCAGCAATGTACTCAGCTTCGGTTGTAGATAGTGCAACCGAGTTTTGTTTTTTGGATGACTAAGAAACAAGTGCGTGTCCTAAAAACTGACATGTTCCGGATGTGCTTTTTCTATCGAATCTACATCCAGCAAAATCCGCATCAGCATATGCAATTAGTTCAAAGTTGGAGGATTTTGGATACCATAATCCTAGATTAGTGGTACCTTTAATATATCTAAGTATTCTTTTAACTGCTTTGAGATAAGATATCTTAGGATTAGATTGAAACCTAGTACAAAGACCTACACTAAACATGATATCCGATCTTGTTGTAGTAAGATATAGTAGACTTCCTATTATACCCGTATAAGTTTTTTGATCAAAGCTTTCTTCACTTTCATCAATTTCTAACTAAGTGGAGGTACTCATGGTAGTGTTGATAGCTTTTGAGCTATCCATATTGAACCTTTTTAACAAATCTAAAGTGTATTTTGTTTGACTAAGAAATATAACATTACTTAGTTGTTTGATTTGTAAGCCTAAAAAGAAAGTTAATTCTCCCATCAAACTCATTTCAAATTCAAAACTCATACTTTCAGCAAATGATTCACAAAGAGACTCATTCGTTGAACCAAAAATAATATCATCAACATAAATTTGAATAATAAGAAAATTATTTTCAAAATTTTTTATAAACAATGTAGTATCGACCTTGCCTTTAGAGAAATTATTTTTAATAAGAAATGAACTAAGTCTCTCATACCAAGCCCTTAGGGCTTGTTTTAAACCATAGAGAGCTTTAGTCAGTTTAAACACATGATTAGGGAAACTATTATTCTTAAATACGGGAGGTTGTTCAACATAAACTTCTTCAGAAATAAAGCCATTAAGAAAAGCACTTTTAACATCCATTTGAAACAACTTAAAATTATTACTACTAGCATAGGCAAGGAGCATCCTTATGGCTTCTAATCGAGCTACAGGAGCGAAGGTTTCTTCATAATCAATACCTTCTTCTTGGTTGAAACCTTTGGCCACTAATCTAGCCTTGTTTCTAACCACGATACCAGATTCATCTTGCTTGTTTCTAAAGACCCATTTAGTACCAATAACTAAATGGTCATTTGGCCTAAGAACAAGCTTCCACACCTCATTTCTCTCAAATTGATTTAATTCATCTTGCATTGCGATAATCTATTAATCATCTTTCATTGCTTCATCAATACATTTAAGTTCAATTTGGGAGAGAAAAGCGGTGTTGGCATAAAAATTTTTAAGAGAAGAACGTGTTTGAACCCTTTTAGATATGTCTCATATGATTAGCTCCTTAGGATGAGCATCTACATACTTCCAATCCTTGGGTAAGGATGTTTGGAAGTGGATGCATCCAAGTTGCTAGTTGGAGAATGGGTTTCATTTAAATTCAAAGTATTAAAATTAACATCATCATCAAAATAATTTTTCTTAATTTCGAAAACCTCATTAAAAACAACATGAATGGATTCTTCTATAATCAAGGTTCTTTTATTAAAGATACAAAATGCTTTATAAATCAAAGAATAGCCAAGAAAAATTCCATCATCGGATTTAGCATCAAATTTTCCTAAGGCATCATTTTCATTCAAGATAAAACACTTACATACAAAATCTTTAAAATATGAAACATTGGGTTTTTTATTGTTCCACAACTCACAAGGAGTTTTGGTGAGTAAGGGTATTACTAGAACTCTATTCATAACATAGTATGCTATGTTTACGGTTTCGGCCCAAAAATATTTGGGTAGGCTATGTTCATTCAACATGGTTTTTGCCATTTCTTGTAAATTTCTATTTTTTCTTCCTACTACTCCATTTTGTTGAGGATTTCTTGGAGTAGAGAAGTTATGGTTGTATCCATTAGATTCACAAAATTCTTGGAAATCACGGTTTTGAAATTCACCACCGTGATCACTTTGAATTGATGAAATCATAAAACCCTTTTCATTTTGAACATGTTTACGAAACTTAAAGAAATACCTAAAGCATTCACTTTTGTGTGCCAAAAAATAAGTTCATGTATATCTACTATAATCATCTATAATGACAAAAGCATATTTGCTACCTCCTAGGCTTGATGTAGAAATTGGTCCGAACAAGCTCATATGGATCAAATTGCAAAGGTCTAGAGGTGCTTATTTGATTCTTAGGTTTGAAGCTACTTTTTATTTATTTTCCTAATTAACAAGCATCACACATATTATCTTTGACGAACTTGATATGAGGAATTCCTCTTACAAGTTCTTTAGATGAAATTTGGGTGATTAGTTTCATGCTAGCATGACCTAATCTCCTATGCCAAAGCCAAGCATCATCATTCAAAACCAAAAAACACATTTCATTGCAAAGATCATTAATGTCAATAGTGTATACATTATTTTATTTTAATGCAATCATAGATATGTTTTTGTGTGGTTTTTCAATAAAGCAAGTATTAGATTCAAATTTAACAATATATCCTTTATTACACAATTGACTAATGCTCAAGAGGTTATGTTTTAAACCATCAACTAAAAAAATATCTTCAATAAAGAAGTTGGATTTGTTACCTATGGTTCATTTGCTAATGATTTTTCCCTTGTTGTTGTTTTCGAAGGTCACATATCCTTCGTTTATGCTAGTGAGCTTAGAGAATTAAGATGGATCTCTGGTCATATACCTTGAGTATCCATTATCAAGGTACCATCTTTTATTCCTAGCTTATGATGGTATATGTTTCTATAAAAGAGGATGAGTTTTGAGTACCCATTTGACCTTGGGTACCTAAAAAATCGATCTAAATTGGTTATCATGTTGCATGGAATTTTTTACGGTTCCTTTAGGAACCCATATTAATTTGTGTGGACTAACCTTTTTAAATGGACAATGAGAAACTTTATGTCCATATTTGCAACAAAAGTTGCATTTGTTTTGGGGCGAAATATGCAAGATAGGGCCTTTAACGAAGGTGGTTGGATTATGGTGAGAGATACTCATAAATCCTATTTCGCCTTTCCTATGAATGTGACCCTTGTTTGCAAGGATCATGTTCAAGGACTTGTTACCTACCTCAAATTTCTTCAAGGTATCCTTGAGTAGCAAGTTTTCCTTTTGAAGTATTTCTAAATCATGGCATTTCGTACATGGAGCTAAGTTATCATTATGCTCAATTTTTAATTTATCGAAATTACTAACAAGAGAATTATGCTCCTTTTTTAATAATTTATATTTTTACTAATTATTTTACATTCATCAAATAAATCATGAAAAGCATATAATAGTTCATCAAATGATAAATTTGCATCAATTGGACTTGTTCCCTCATCTCCAATGGCTATTTACGCATAGTGAGCAACTTGCTCGATGTTGGTTGGCTCCTCTTCTTCGGATGTGCTTGAGTCATCCTATGTTGTTTTGAGTGCCTTCTTCTTTGGTGTCCTCTTCTTGGCTTGGGGACATTCACTCTTGTAGTGTCCCAGTTTCTTACATTCGTAGCAAATTATTTGATCTTTCTTGGGTTCAAATTTATTTTTAGTGTCATTTTTAAATTTATTTCTTTTAATAAATTTTTTGAATTACCTTGTTAAAAGTGCCAAGTCATCATCAAAGTCCTCATCACTTGAGTTTTCTTTCAAGTGGTCTTCTTGTGTTCTGCTATATCCTTCCTAATCATTAGAAGGGTGTTCTCAAGCTCTTTATGAGCTTTGTTTGTCATTTCATAGGTCATTAGTAACCCAATTAATTCTTCAAGAGGAAAGTTATTTAAATCTTTGGCCTTTTGAATGGCCGTGACTTTGGGGTTCCAACTTTTTGGAAGGGATCTTAAAACTTTATTAACAAGTTCAAAATCTGAAAAACTTTTACCAAGTCCTTTTAGACCATTGATAACATCCGTAAAATGGGTGTGCATGTCTCCAATGGTCTCACTCGGTTTCATTTGAAATTATTCATAAGAATGTACTAAAAGGTTGATTTTTTACTCTTTCACTCTACTAGTGCCTTCGTGAGTCACTTCGAGTATGTGCCAAATATCAAAAGCCATTTCATAAATTGAAACTCGATTGAACTCATTTTTATCTAGAGCATAAAGCAAGGCATTCATAGCCTTGGCATTTAAAACGAAAGTCTTCTTCTCCAATTCATTCCAATCGATCATTAGAAGAGAAGACTTTTGAAATCCATTTTCTATAATATTCCAAAGCTCAAAATCTATAGAAATTAGGAAGATTCTCATTCTAGTCTTCCAATAGGTGTAATATGTCCCATTGAACATGGGCGGACATATAATTGAGTGACCCTCCTGGTTTCCGGTAAATGCCATCTCTCTTGGGTTTTAATCCAACTAACAGTGAACCTCGCTCTGATACCAATTGTTAGGATCAAGAGCGCACTAAAAGGGGGGGGGGGGAGGGTGAATTAGTGTAGTGAAAAACTTTTATGATTTCAATAAACTTATTTCGATTAAAGCCGATTCAACAAGAATGGTTTCAACTCAATCCTTTTCGGAAGAACTTTGAACTTGAAACCTTTTGTAAAAGAGCAAGAAATGACTAAGGTGATTTACAGCAAAGTAAAGTACATAAATAAAAAGCGTCGGTTTTGTAAGGTCTTCGTACGATTAAAGCCGATCTCAGAAAATGTTTACGTCAAAGCATAAGTAGACATAGTTAAGACACAGTAAGGAGGAGAGGTAGTTTGCTATAAAGGAAAGTTGCTCAAAGTAAATTCAAACCGAGTTTTCAGAGTGGTTCAGTCAATATAACCTACATCCACTATCGGCTTCCTCCTCCGATGAGGTCACCAGTGTCCACTAGAGGCCTTCCTTCAATAGGCGAAGGCCAACTACCCTTTTATAGCTTTTCTTCTTTTGCTGGGCATAGGAGACAACCCTTACAAGTTTCACTCCTCTCTTGAATGAGCTCAACACTTAGAAAGAAGGAGGAGAACTCTAGCTTTTACAACACTTTAAGGCCTCAAAGACTCAAGATAATGTCAAGTTTTCGTTGCCCTTTCATGTAGGAAAGGGTGGGGTTTTTATAGGCCCTAATGAGTTAAAAAATGGAGTCTTAAAGTGTCCATTCCTAGATTTTTGGGGTCCTAGCGGTACCATCGCCATTACTGGGCGATACTACCGCTCAGTTTGGGTGGTACCACCACTGGAAGTAATAACTACCGGTGGTACTACCGCCTGACAGGGATAGTACCACCACCCAAAATTCCTGGGAGACTGAGTCTCCCAAGCGGTGCCACCGTCGGCCAGGAATTCAGGTGCCGAATGGGCTGTTCCATTCGATCCAATTTGGGTTTGTTAAGGGCCTAGTTGGCCCCTAATTAAGTTAGTGAGATTACCTCTCAATTCTAACTTAATATATACTATAACTACAATAATTAAGACATCATTATTGCAATTCGTGTTCCGGTGCGTCAGTCGCTTCTTCCGGCGAGCTTCCGGCGTACTTCCGGTGAACATCCGACGAACTCTCGGAGATGCTCCGACGGACTCCCGGCAAGCTCCTGGACTTTGCGATGATCTTCTTGGTGAGTTCTAATGAGCTTCTATGGCAAGCTCCTGGACTTCTCGGTTGGTTCCCGTAGAACTTCCGATGAACATCCGGACTTTCGACGAACTCTCGAACTCCCAACGTGATCTTGATCTTGACTCTGGCATAACACCTACTGCATGTCTTACTGTCATTGTAGTTAATCCTATACACTTTTCTCAACATATAGATTAGATAAACAAATGATAATTGACTTCATCATCAAAATCCGAGATTCAACACTTCTTTTTCAAATAGAAGGAGGAAGGATTCATATGAGACGATCTCGATTTAAAAGGAAAGTTCAAGTTATAAAAAAAACCAAGAAATCCAAAAAAAAATGTATAAAGGAATTCATGCATTTGGAAGGTTTAACAAGCCTAATTCTTTTCTAATAAAATCAAATTATTCCTTGGTTTTGTAAAGATATCTACTAATTGATGCTTTGTATCAATAAATTCTTAAGATATGTCATGATTATTAAATGATCTCTAATAAAATGATGCCTAATGTCAATATGTTTAGTTCTAGAGTGTTGAATGAGATTCTTGGTTAAACATATTGCACTAGTGTTATCGCATTTTAGAAGAATATTTTTAAAATAAATTTTATAATCTTCTAAAGTGTTTTTCATCCATATAACTTATGCACAACATGCACCTACTGCTATATATTCAGCTTCAGTTATAGATAATGTAACCGAGTTTTGTTTCTTGGAGGACTAAGAGACAAGTGCACCTAAGAATTGACATGTTCCGGATGTGCTTTTTCTATCTATTTGACAACTAGCAAAATTAGCATCGACGTAAGCAAGTAACTCAAAGTTTTTGGAATTTGAATACCATAGTCCTAGATTAAGAGTTCCTTTTAGATATATAAAAATCTTTTTAACAGCTTTTAAGTGAGATTGCTTAGGATTAGATTGAAATCTAGTTCATAGTCCAACACTAAACATGATATTAGGTCTAGTTATTGTGAGGTATAATAAACTACCTATCATACCCTTATAAGTCTTTTGATCAAAACATTCTCCATTAGTGTCCATATCTAGTTTTGTAGAAGTGCTCTTTGGCATATTAATAACCTTAGCATTATCCATATTAAATTATTTTAATAGATCTAAAGCATATTTTGTTTGACTAACAAAAAATACATCACTAAGTTGTTTGATTTGTAAACCTAAGAAAAAAGTTGATTCCCCCATCAAACTCATTTTGAATTCATGGTTCATACTATTGGCAAAAGATTCACATAAAGACTCATTTGAAGATCCAAAAATGATATCATCAATATAAATTTGAACAAAGAGAAAATCATTTTCAAAATGTTTGATAAACAATATAGTATCGATCTTTCCTTTCATAAAATTATTTTGAATAAAAAAAGAACTAAGCCTTTCATACTATGCCTTAGGGACTTGTTTTAATCCATAGAGAGCCTTAGTCAACTTAAACACATGATTAATAAAGTTAGCATTCTCAAAACCAGGAGGTTGTTCAACATAAACTTCTTTAGAAATAAAGCCATTAAGAAAAGTACTTTTAACATCTATTTAAAATAACTTAAAATTATTACAACTAGCATAGGCAAAGAGAATCCTTATAGCTTCAAGTATAGCCATAGGAGCGAATGTTTCATTATAATCGATACATTCTTCTTAGTTGAAACTGTTAGAACCCTTGCAGATTCTAAACTTGGGGCTGATCTCTTTAGGGGATCGGCCTCCTTGGAACTCTATAGGGGTTCCTCCCTCCAAGTTGCTGCTCAAAGGCTGCAAAAAAGATTCATCTATTGCTTATGAAAAGAGAAGGAATACATGGCTATTTATAGGGCTTCTAAACCCTAACTCCTAATAGGACTCCTACTTAAGACTCTTACTTCTAACCAACTCCTAATAGGACTCCTAGTCAAGACTCCTATTCCCTTACAACTCCTAATTCTTCTCTAAGAAAACACCTTCTACATGAATGCCCCTCTCAATTAGGACTCTCCTAGCTAGAGTCTTAACAGAATGTCCCTCTCAATTAGGACTCTCCTAGCTAGAGTCCTAACAGTTTTACATGAATGTCCCTCTCAATTAGGACTCTCCAAGCTAGAGTCCTAACAGACCCGCCCTCTTCAAATCAGCCTTGTCCTCGAGGCTGATGATTTGTGAATTCTGGGAATTTGATCTTCAAGTCGTCATAGTTCTCCCAAGTGGCATCTTCTATTGGTAGGTTCGTCCACTGTATTAGCACTTCATTAGTGGGTCGTCGTCGTCGAGTCACGATCCGTCGATCAATAATGGCACTTGGCTGGGTTTGGAGTTCTCTTTGGGTAGTCATATTTGGTGGGTGGCTTTGGGCTGTCTCCAAGCACCTATTTAAAACTTCCATCTGGCTGTTGGTTTGTGGGTGATATGTCGTACTCCTTTCTAATTTAGTACTTTGCATATGGAATAACTTTGTACAAAATCTGTTGAATCTCGGATTTTGATGATGAAACTAATTGATTGTGTTTAAATGTTTGACTATATTTTGAGTGATACAGGTCTACTCGATCAGGATTAGACAATTAACGCAGGAGGAATTGACGTTGCGTCGGAGGAGATCACGTCAGGATATTGGATGGCAGAAGGCTTCGGGCGTCGGGCATCGGGCCAAGGAGAGCGAAATTGCGCCAAGGATGTCGGGGTTGCGGAGGTCAACCGCCGATTGGGCAACAAGCCGCAAGAGAGGATGATGCACCGAAGAATCGGATGAAGCGCCAACCAATGACGTGCCGGGCAACAGAATGTCAATTTGCGTTATAATAATTGTCTAGATCAGAGTAGAGTGTTTGCTTGTGTGTGCAGGATTAACTACGATAACCAGAAAACACAAAGCGAGAATACCGGAGTCAAGTTCGATGGACGTTTAAGAGTCCGAAGAATCGTCGGAGATGCTGCCAGAACCAACCGAGAAGAAATCGGGAACTTGTCGGAATTTTCGGAAGTTCGCCAAAGAGATCGTCGGAGGTTCACGGAGATCACCGAGAAGGCTTGGCTACTCATTAAAGTCATCACAAGTTCGGAAGCTTGCTAGAAGCCCGTCAGCAGAAAGTTCGTCGGAAAGCTCGCTAGAACAAGACTCGACGTTCGTGGTTGAAAATTTGCTTAGGATGTGTTTTGGTTATGTAGTCCACTTGTAATTAGGATTAGGATTAAGAGATAATCCTATATCCTGGTTAGGGGCCAACTGGGCCCAAAGTCAGAGTTGGTTTAGGCTAAAAATTAAGCTAAACCAGCGAACTAGAGAGCCAAGATTGAAGCCCAACTAGTGGCTGAAAACACTGTAGTCGGGCTGAAAACACTGTAGGCGGTGGCACCGCCTAGCTGGGCGGTGGCACCGCCCAACACCCGAGAGCTGGGCGGTGACACCTCCTGGCTGGGCGGTGGCACCGCCCAGCACCCGAGCCCTGGGCGGTGGCACCGCTTGGCTGGGCGGTGGCACCTACAACAGCGGAAACCCAAAGAGAATTTAAATTTTGAAGCCCAAATTTGAATTCTCTTGAGGCCTATAAATACCCTTCAAATCTCTGTTGAGAGAACAACTTTTTGAGCAGCAAGTGTTTGAGAGAAAAGCCTTAGAAAAGTGTTAGCTTGTCTTGTTTTCAATTTGCTAGTGTTCACCTCCTTCTTTCTTGTTGAAAATCTGTAAGAGAGTGAACCGCTTGTAAAAGTTGTAAGAGGGGTATTCACCCTTCACTTTCAAGAGATTTGCTAGTGGAAGGTGGAAGCCTCATCGAAGAGGGGCCTCGCAAGTGGATGTAGGTCACTTGACCGAACCACTTTAAAAACGGCGTAATCTCTGGTTTGCATTTCTTATTGTCATTTACATTACTGCAAATCTTCTTACTTGCTTTGTTTCATCATTACCTTTGCTACGCAACTTTAAGAATACGCTTTCAAGTTAAGCTTTTCAAGTTCCGTTCTTATCGTACGAAAAATTTGTCGAAATCAACGTTTTAATCCGCTGCACTAATTCACCCCCCCCTCTTAGTGCCACTCCGATCCTAACAATTGGTATCAGAGCCACGGTTTTCTACTTTGGTTTAACACCCAAATAGAAATGGCTCTTTATGGCTTTCAAGAGGGTCACTCTCTCATTCGTCCTCCCTTTTTCAATGGGACGGACTACACTTGTTGGAAAACTCGAATGAGAGTTTTCTTACTTTCTTTGGATTTGAATTTATGGGACATAGTCGAAAATGGATTTGAAATGTCTTCTCTCCCAATGAACCATTGGAATGATTTGGAGAAGAAGATGTTTTCTTTAAATGCAAAGGCTATGAATGCCTTATATTGTGCACTTGACAAAAATGAATTTAATCGTGTTTCGATGTGTGACTCGGCTTTTGATATTTGGAGAACTCTAGAGGTCACTCATGAAGGCACTAGCCGAGTGAAAGAGTCCAAAATCAATATTCTTGTGCATTCTTACGAACTTTTCCGGATGAAACCAAGTGAGTCCATCGGAGACATGTACACCCGATTCACGGATGTCATCAATGGACTCAAAGCTCTTGGTAAAAGTTTTTCTAATTTTGAACTAGTCACTAAAATCTTAAGATCCCTTCCAAAAAGTTGGGATCCAAAAGTTACGGCCATTCAAGAGGCCAAGGACCTTAAAACATTCCCTCTCGAAGAACTTATTGGGTCTCTAATGACCTACGAAATGAACAATGTGACAAAAAAGAAACTCGAGAACAACCTTCCAAATGATAGGAAGGATTTGGGACATAGAACACATGAAGACCACTCGAGCATAAGCTCAAGTGATGGTGAACTTAAACTACTAATGAAACAAAAATTAAAAAGAAAAAAGAATGGAACTACTTGCTTTGAACGCAAGAAGAACAAAAGTTGGGATGAATTGAGCTCTTCCGAAGACGAGGAGAAAATCAAGAAAGGCGAGGTGGCAAACTATGCCTCACCCTCTTACAACAATGAGGTAATCAAAATCCCACTAATTTATTTCGATATTACATAATACTTTCTTGAGTTATTTTTAATTTAGTTTAGGAATAATTTTCTTGAAAATTGCATGTGTTATGTTAATGCAGTAAAATGTTAGATATAAATCTAATGCTTATACACCTAGTAAGATTAATCTTATATATGTGATTGAGAAGCAAGAATTTGTATTTTGATGATTTCCATATTGATTTTCAATGACGATGCATGACTTTTGAATGGAAGGCTTGATGATTTTTTATGAACCTTATCTTTGGTTTTCAAACATGATGTATAGTTTTGACATAAGAACAAAAATTTGAAGCATGCTAATATAAAGTCAATCATATAAAGTAAAACTAAAGAAATTTTAAATATCTATAAGAATCATTCAAAATTATGTTCAATAAAACCTTACTTGATGTTGTAATGAAACCATTGAAAGTTTTGATGCTATGATTTGATGATTTTATGCATGAGATTGTAAAGTTATACATGATGATTTTTATGATTTATTGGTCTTGATGGTTTTTATGATAAAATTTATTTTTCGATCCTAAATGTTGATGCACTTTTTTATCTAGCATAAATGACATGAATTTAAATAACTAAAAAGAGAAAAGCATTGTTCTTGAAAATTATTTTTCTCTATCTTGTTGATTTATATGAATCCCTTGAAAATGATTTTGGTTTGATGATTTGAATTAGAAATGAGTTATATCAAAATCATGATATTAATTTGACAAAATTGAATGAGTTGTAAACAAATGATGATTTTTCTCTTGAATACAACTTGTAATATTTTTACATATATATTTTCATCTTGATTTCTCGATATTCGATACATGAAATTTTTCCATGAATCAAAATTCTTTCATGATGTGATTCTTCTTGGTATTCACTAAAAATGATACATTCAAATTAACCTACTCTATTTGACATCTTGATAATTTATGACTTGAATATCATGTACAATATGCTCATAATGATGATTGAGTTATTTATGAAAAATGGAAGATATAGTTTTGAAATTTTGCATGTTCGAATTTGAAAATATTTGATATGCATGAAAATATTAAACATTTTGAAACCATGTTTTAGTGTTATGCTTAATGATCATGCTTAATAAATTTCGAAATTATAGATGATGAATCTTTTACGATTTATGGATCATTGATTTTTACCATAATGAAAGTACCTTATTGATTTTTGTTGTAATAAATCTTACTCTTTCGGTTTTAAACATGATAAATGTTTTTATTTGGTATAAATGAAACAAAATCATATGTTTTGAAATAATCAAAAAGAGGATAACATTCTTGAAAATTATTTTGCTCAATCTTATTGATTTTGATGAATCCATTTGTATCATCTTTGTGAATCTCTTGGATTTTGATAATGATTTTGATGATTTAAATTTAAATAATTTTTTATTGAAATCATGATCTTGATCTCTTGAAATTCATAACATGAAATCCTTTATGAATCAACATTTTCTTTTCTATTTAAAAGGAGATTTGTCGAAATGTTTCATAGTCTTTTAGTATTCATAATCTTGACAATTATGTTTTGAAACTTTATGTAAACCAAGAATGTTCATCATGATTCTCTCTTTGAATATTTAAAGAGGAGAATTTTCTAGATGGTTCATGATTTTGATGATTGAATATTTGATATGCATGAATTGAGATCTTGCTCTCCTACCACTCTTTTTGCTATTCACCAAAAGGAAGACTAATTCTAATAAACCATGATATGCTATATGAATTTTATTGTATTCATGAAGTAAGATCTCATCACTAATTTTTGTTTATATTCCTTCATGTGATGATATGAATGTATGAAACACTTATGATATGATTTTTTATACAATTCCATGTATTCGTGAAATATTAATCTCATCACCCAATTAATTCCTCTTGATACTCCTAATGTGATGAAGTGAAATTATGCATGAAATACAAATGTGGATAAGTTTTTGGTAGGATATAATTTGACAAATTGATACCATCATGATATGAAACATTTATGATTTGCAATGATATATGCAATACTTGTGCTTTCTAATTATGATGTGATGTATTACATATGATGTAAATCATGATTTAAAATACTATGAGTTGTCGCTAAAATGATGTATTATAAATATTGATTTAATGTTTTGTATCATGAATACTCTAAATGATGAATATTTGGTATCATGATCAAAATGTTGACAAATAGTTAAAAATTTTAGTATCATGTATGATATCCTTATAATGTTGATCGATTTATTCAATATCATGCATGAATGAATATAAGGTTTTTGAAAATGTGCATATTCTAATTTGAAAATATGATGATGCACAATTAAGATTGATACTTACCTTTGTCATAATTGATGTAATGGGTCTTCCCTTCTTTTTGACAATGACAAAGGGGGAGATAGCTTGCTTGCACAAGTCAAGAAGATGCAAAAACTTGATTGCTTGCTTGCCTATCTTAAGTAGCAAAGATTGCTAACTTGCTTATTTCAAGAAGCAAAAGTTGTCTTCTTGAACATCATTATCTTGCCCATCTCAAGAAGCAAGACTTGCAACCTGCACATTGCAATAGGAAGTAAGAATCGATAGCTTACACACTTCAACAAGAAAGCTATCTTGTATTTGCTTTTGACATTTTTACTAGCTTGTATGTTACAAAACTTGCTCACTTTTTCAAATACTTTGCTAGCTTGCACTTTGTAAAGGAAGCAAAAATAACACTTCTCAAAAGAGAAGAAAAACTTACTGTCTTGAACATCTTTAATATGCTAGCTAGCATGATGTACAATTTGCTATTTTGAATATTACAAAGAAATACTATCATGCACATTGCAAAGAAAAGCAAAGTGCAATCGTGCACAAGAAGCAAGTGTTGAATTGCCATGATTGAACTTAAGAATCTTGCTATACTTTTGTGCTTATATGTTGTGATGAAAATCTCGCTTTATGTTGCAAAAACTTGCATATCTTTTAAAATAGCTAGAGCTACTTCTCCTTTTTGTTGATGACATAGGGGGAGAAGTATATTGATGACTTCATGCATTGAATTAAATATTTTATATTTGCATGATAGTTTAAATGTTTTTCATAACATGTGATGAATGTTACTTGGATTTGGGATAATCCAAGTGTTCTATCAATGGCATATTGATAGGGGGAGTTTAGTTAAACTCCGGGGAGTTAAGGTTAACTCCGTTAGTCATCAATTAGTTGTCATCATCAAAAAGGGGGAGATTGTTGAATCTCGGATTTTGATGATGAAACTAATTGATTGTGTTTAAATGTTTGACTATATTTTGAGTGATACAGGTCTACTCGATCAGGATTAGACAATTAACGCAGGAGGAATTGACGTTGCGTCGGAGGAGATCACGTCAGGATATTGGATGGCAGAAGGCTTCGGGCGTCGGGCATCGGGCCAAGGAGAGCGAAATTGCGCCAAGGATATCGGGGTTGCGGAGGTCAACCGCCGATTGGGCAACAAGCCGCAAGAGAGGACGATGCACCGAAGAATCGGATGAAGCGCCAACCAATGACGTGCCGGGCAACAGAATGTCAATTTGCGTTATAATAATTGTCTAGATCGGAGTAGAGTGTTTGCTTGTGTGTGCAGGATTAACTACGATAACCAGAAAACACAAAGCGAGAATACCGGAGTCAAGTTCGATGGACGTTTAAGAGTCCGAAGAATCGTCGGAGATGCTGCCAGAACCAACCGAGAAGAAATCGGGAACTTGTCGGAATTTTCGGAAGTTCGCCGAAGATATCGTCGGAGGTTCACGGAGATCACCGAGAAGGCTTGGCTACTCATTAAAGTCATCACAAGTTCGGGAGCTTGCTAGAAGCCCGTCAGCAGAAAGTTCGTCGGAAAGCTCGCCAGAACAAGACTCGACGTTCGCGGTTGAAAATTTGCTTAGGATGTGTTTTGGTTATGTAGTCCACTTGTAATTAGGATTAGGATTAAGAGATAATCCTATATCCTGGTTAGGGGCCAACTGGGCCCAAAGTCAGAGTTGGTTTAGGCTAAAAATTAAGCTAAACCAGCGAACTAGAGAGCCAAGATTGAAGCCCAACTAGTGGCTGAAAACACTGTAGTCGGGCTGAAAACACTGTAGGCGGTGGCACCGCCCAACACCCGAGAGCTGGGCGGTGACACCTCCTGGCTGGGCGGTGGCACCGCCCAGCACCCGAGCCCTGGGCGGTGGCACCGCTTGGCTGGGCGGTGGCACCGCTTGGCTGGGCGGTGGCACCTCCAACAGCGGGAACCCAAAGAGAATTCAAATTTTGAAGCCCAAATTTGAATCCTCTTGAGGCCTATAAATACCCCTCAAATCTCAGCTGAGAGAACAACTTTTTGAGCAGCAAGTGTTTGAGAGAAAAGCCTTAGAAAAGTGTTAGCTTGTCTTGTTTTCAATTTGCTAGTGTTCACCTCCTTCTTTCTTGTTGAAAATCTGTAAGAGAGTGAACCGCTTGTAAAAGTTGTAAGAGGGGTATTCACCCTTCACTTTCAAGAGATTTGCTAGTGGAAGGTGGAAGCCTCATCGAAGAGGGGCCTCGCAAGTGGATGTAGGTCACTTGACCGAACCACTTTAAAAACGGCGTAATCTCTGGTTTGCATTTCTTATTGTCATTTACATTACTGCAAATCTTCTTACTTGCTTTGTTTCATCATTACCTTTGCTGCGCAACTTTAAGAATACGCTTTCAAGTTAAGCTTTTCAAGTTTCGTTCTTATCGTACGAAAAATTTGTCGAAATCAACGTTTTAATCCGCTGCACTAATTCACCCCCCCCTCTTAGTGCCACTCCGATCCTTACAAAATCTGCTCTTGAAATTGCAAGTAGAATTTGTCACAAGCACAATGCGTCCCTTATAGCATAATTCTTTTGAGTCCCGATTGTAATGAGCCACGGAGCTTGGTGCTTCCTCTAATTTTTTTTGTATCTTACTGGTCTCCGAATCTTCCTGCCATTCCATCTTAATATCCTCAAGGAAGTCGCTGGTTGGAAGTAAAACGATCGAAAATTCAGCTTGCTCAGGTAGCTGCGAAAGCGCATCTGCAACAATATTCTCTTTCCACCTTTTGTAAGTTATTTCACAATTAAATCCAAGAAGTTTTGTTACCCATTTTTGCTGCTCAGGGGATGATATCTTTTGCTCCAAAAAGTACTTGAGGCTTTTATGGTCGGTTTTAATTTGAAATCGTCGACTAATCAAGTAGGGTCTCCACCGCGTTGCTGCGCGGACAATGGCGAGCATCTCCTTATCATATGTTGATTGCCCTAAAATAAAATAATGTATACATTATCGATATTGATAATCATCTATAATGACAAAGGCATATTTGTTATCACCTAGGCTTGATATATTAATTGGTCCAAATAAATCCATATGGATAAATTGCAATGGTCTAGAGGTGCTTATTTGATTCTTTGTTTTGAAACTACCTTTTATTTATTTTCCTAGTTGACATGTAACACATACATTGTCTTTAACAAACTTAATGTTAGGAATACCTCTTACAAGTTCTTTAGATGAGATTTGATAGATTAGTTTCATGCTAGCATGACCTAATCTCCTATGTCAGTTTAATATTTTAAAGTTTTTGGTTGTAAATGCTTTATCTTGAATGAAAAATATGCCTTAGGAAAGTTTGATGCAAAATTCGATCAAGGGATTTTTCTTGGCTATTCTTCTATTTCTAAAGCCTTTCATATTTTTAATAAAATAACTTTAGTTATAGAAGAATCTATTCATATTGGCTTTAATAAGATTTTCGAATTTAAGAAAAATGAGTTTGATGATTATCTTAATTTTGATGCTTTGAATTTAAATGAACCTTCTCCTTTAACTAACAACTTGGATGCATCTTCTTTTGAAACATCCTTACCTAAGGAATGAAAGTATGTAGATGCTCATCCTAAGGAGCTAATCATAGGAGACATATTAAAACGGGTTCAAACTCATTATTCTCTTAAGAATTTTTATGCCCACGCCACTTTTCTTTCTCAATTTGAACCTAAATGCATTGATGAGGCCTTGAAAGATGATTCATGGGTTATCACAATGCAAGAAGTGTTGAACCAATTTTTAAAAAATGAGGTATGGAAGCTCGATCCGAGGCCAAATGACCATTTAGTTATTGGTACTAAATGAGTCTTTAGAAACAAGCAAGATGAATTTAGTATCATGGTTAGAAACAAGGTTAGATTAGTGACCAAGGGTTTTAACTAAGAAAAAGGTATCGATTATGAAGAAACCTTCGCTCCTATAGCACCTTTAGAAGCCATAAGGGTGCTCCTTGCCTATGCTAGGAGTAATAATTTTAAGTTGTTTTAAATATATGTCAAAAGTGCTTTTCTTAATGGCTTTATTTTCAAAGAAGTATATATTGAATAACCTCCCAGATTTGAGAATGATAATTTTTCTAATCATGTGTTTAAATTGACTAAAGCTCTCTATGGATTGAAATAAGCCCCAAGGGCTTGGTATGAGAGACTTCGCTCCTTTTTTATTCAAAATAATTTTTCTAAAGATAAGGTCGATACCACATTATTTATTAAAAAAATTAAAAATAATTTTCTTATTATTCAAATTTATGTTGATGATATTATTTTTGGTTCTTTGAATGAATCTTTATGTGAATCATTTGCCAAAAATATGAGCCAAGAGTTTGAAATGAGTTTAATGAGTGAATTAACTTTTTTTTTAGGCTTACAAATTAAACAACTTAATAACGATATTTTTCTTAGTCAAACAAAATATGTATTAGACTTGCTGAAACAGTTTAATATGGATATTTCAAAGGCTATCAATACTTCTATGAGTACCTCCACTAAGTTAGACATTGACGAAAGTGGAGAAAGCTTTGATCAAAAAGCTTATAGGGGTGTGATAGGTAGTTTACTATACCTCACCATAATGAGAATGGACATTATGTTTAATGTAGGACTTTATGCTTGGTTTCAATCTCATTTAAAAGCCATTAAAAGAATTTTTAAATATTTAAAAGGAACTCCTAAACTAGGATTATGGTATCCAAAAGCAAAAAACTTTGATTTACTTGGTTATGTCGATGCTGATTTTACTGGCTGCCAAATGGATAGAAAGAGATAATCCGGAACATGTTAATTTTTGGGACACGCACTTGTTTCTTGGTCTTCCAAAAAACATAACTCAGTTGCATTATCTACAACTTAAGCTGAGTACATAGTAGCAGGTTCATCCTGTGCTCAAGTTATATGGATGAAAAACACTTTAGAGGATTATGGAATTCACCTGAAAAACATACCTATAAAGTGTGACAATACTAATGCAATATGCTTAACAAAAAATCATATTCAGTACTCTAGAACTAAACATATTGATATTAGGCACCATTTTATATGAGATCATGTTAATAACCATGACAAATCTCTAGAATTTATTGATACAAAACATCAATTAGCTGATATTTTTATAGAACCCTTGATTGAGGAACAATTTGATTTTATAAGAAGAGAATTAGGTATGCTAAACTTCTCTGATACATAAGTTCTTTTCTTAAATTTTTTCTTTGTATTTTCTTATTGAATTCTATTTTACAAGATCATTCACTTGAATCGTGGACTTATGGTATGCGTAATGAGCCATATGAATTTTTTTTATCAATTTTATATGATGTTTGTGAGTGTGTGCACTGTATAATGATAAAAATCTTGCAAGATGGAACCACAATGCAAGCAGTGCTCACTGCCTATTGGCGGTGGCACCGCCCAGTTGGCGGTAGCATCGCTAGTGGTCATGGGTTGTAGGTAGTAGCGCCGCCCAACTAGAGGGCCACCGCTCGCAACCTGCCCTATATAAAGAACAAGCTAGGGCTGGCGGTAGAACCAACCCCAAACTCACTCTACACCTTTCCAAAGTGCTCCAAACCTCTTGATCCTCTTGCTCTCCCTTTAGCAACTTAAAAGAATCCCCAATTTTCTTTTAAATCAAGGATCAATCTCAAACACCCTTTTGGTGATGACTAGAAGAAAAAAACTTCTAAATAATCCCTAAACCAAATTGATTTCCCCTTTGCATTACTTAATCTTACCTCTTATTTGTCTTCATAATTGTAGTCTCCATTGAAGACTACAATTATGAAGACAAGAATAATTATTGAAGAAGTTTTATTGAATTGATGAAAATGCTTCAATACATTAAGTTGGGGAAATCTTATCTTTTATCATGCCCCCGCAAGATGGTGCTCCTGATAAGGATATCAATCTTGGATCGATGCAACGAATGGTTTACAAGCGAGAGACTTCGTGAGTAGGGCAAGAGCATATCGCTGCTACTGTTGTGATTGCTATTGCTGTGAGGGCACAAGCGTTCCCTTCGTTCTCCTTAAGTCCGCCCTTCATTCTCCTTAAGTCCACCGATTGTTGGCAGATCAGCGAAGGCTACCGCGGTGAGGAAGATGAGGATTGGCCGTGGAGCCTCTTAGGAATGTGGCTGTAGCAGCATTGGTCGCTGGCCGAAGATAAGGGTGAAGCTTCGCTTTTCTCAACGACCTTAGTCGTTGTCTAAAGGTAAGAGCGAAACTACGCTTTTCTCACTACTCTGATACTATGAAGAAAATAATAGAAGATAAGAACAATTATTGAAGAAGCTTTATTGAATCGATGAAAATGCTTCAATACATTAAGTTGGGGAAATCTTATCTTCTATCATCCATGACTTCTAGAAGATCCTCAAGGGACAAAGGGAAGAGAAGATTAGATGAAACCTATGACTCCCTACTTTTCGATTCTCATCAATATGCCCTTAAATTTCCAATCATAGAGTCTAAAAATGTTCATAAGGGTAAATATGTTGATTTAGAGGAATTAAGTGATTTGGAACCTATTCAATGGTTTGCTAACCTAGATATCCTCCTAATCCTTTAAATATGTGAACCTATCTATCCTAGACTTGCTAGATTATTCTATAATAACTTGTATATGGATGAATACGATAGGGTCTCCACTTATCTCTTAGGACATCATATACCCATTACGGATAGCTTAATTTACAACCTCATAGAAATTGCTGAGAAAAGTAGAGGTTGTTACTTTAGAGGACAATAGGATGAAGAATCAGTTGGGACCATTTATTCTGATGCCTTAGGAACAATTTTTGGTAATCCAAACTTGTCTATCCTTCCATAAAGCTATAAACATCTTCTACCCTTCAACACCAAATTACTTCATCACATCTTAATAAGCATTATAATTCCAAAGCAATATCATCATTATGAAGTTAACCAAATGGAAATAGGAACGATGTATTGGATTATGAAAGGCCATCAAAATTGTTTTGGCTATCTAATACAATAAAACATGATTGAACTATCGAAAAAGGATATGATGCTTCTATATGGTGTTATAAATAGAATTCATGCATATGACACATGATCACAATAAAACATGATCACAAAAATAATTCATGCATATGACATAGTCATTCCACCTAATGAAGAAGTCATGAAACTAGATAGATTTAGTGTTATAAATAGAAACCTACTAAAAAGATTAAGATGTACATTCAAAAATAGGATATGGACTAGATTACACAGAAGGACTGACCCCCACCCACCTGATCCAGAACCTGAAACACCAATATTTAAGGGCAATCAATTTCCTCCAACTAGTCCCTTTGAGGCAACACCTCCAACAGAGCAAGCACCCTCTTCATCTACCGACGACATACGAACTCAAATAGATTAGTTTGAACAACATCAAGATCAAATTATAACTGAGATATAGTAGATTCATCGACAACTTAATACTTTGTTTAGACGTTTTGACTTACCTCCACCTGAATAGCTAATGTACCTCTTTTTGCTAATGACAAAGGGGGAGAAGTTGATGGAATCTCTCAGAATGTTGTAATGTTCACTTTAATATTGTGTTCACTTTGAATGTTGTAATGTTCATTTTGATATTGTGTTCACTTTGATATTGTGCTCACTTTGATGTTGTGATCTTTTTAAATGATTGTGATCTCTTAAATATTAAGAACTTTTGATGTTGTAAAATTTTAATGTTACCATACAATGATTCAATATCAATTTCTTAATATTGTAAACTTTTGAATGTTACCATACAATATAATGATGATGTTTCATGCATTGAAAGGCTACTTTATCATGCATGAAGTTGTTCACTTAATATCTTAATGCATCGTGGCATGATTACTTGTAAACGTTTTATCATGCTTGATTTCGTATCAAAATATTATGATGAGGTATCATGAGCTTTACTTGCTAGTTACAATTGATACCATGATGAATTGTTATCTTGCTAGATTCCACATTCGTATCATCTTTTCAAAATTTGAAAATGGATACGTGGTATCATATTTTGATTTGGTGAATCATGATAAGTATCATGTTGTGCATGTTGATAAGTCTAAATAAATATAACTTATCAGTTTGATGATTGAATTCAAAAGTATCGTTTCTCAAAGTATGGCATATATATAGGGGGAGTTAAGGTTAACTCCTTCATCAATTGGTTGTCATTATCAAAAAAAGGAAGATTATTGAATCTCATATTTTGATGATGAAAATAATTGGTAAATTATTTGACATAATCTATGTGTTAAGATAAGTGTGTAGGATTAACTATGATAGTGGTAAGGCATAAAGCAGATAATGGGCCGAAGTCGAAGATTTGGACGATGTACCAGAAGTGTGTCTGGAAGTTCACCGGAAGCTCATTGGAAGAGAGCCGAGAGCTCGTTGGAAGATCAATGAGAGTTCATCGGGAGTTTCCCAGAAGCTCACCGAAAGACTTGCCGAGAAGTTCGCCAGAGGTTCGCCGAAAGAAAATTCGTCATACCAGACTAATTGCTTGTCTTAATCATAGTTAGAACATTAGTTGAGTTAGGATCGAGAAGTAATCCCATTAATTTAGTTAAGGGCCAACTGGGCCCTTAACAGAGCCAAATTCGGTAGGATTGAATAGCCCATTCAGTGCTTGAAACCACGGTCGGCGGTGGCACCACTTTGGACTCGACCTCCTAGGTGTTCAGGGCAGTGGTACCATCTAGACTGGGTGATGGTTGTTGAATCTTAGATTTTGATAATGAAATCAATTGATGTGTTTGATCTAATATGTATTTTAAGTGACGCAGGACTAGCTTCGATTTGAACAAGCAAAACGATTAAAGTAGGAGGAATCAAACATTGGGGTAGAGCAAACATGTTAGTAGATTAGATGTCGGGCCGGAGGATCGGTCGATGTGTCGGTAGAAGGCTTCGTGGTGTGAATTCAGGCATCGGGCCAAGAAGAGCGGACATTATGCTAAGGAGATCGAGTTGCGGAGTCAACATGCCGATTGAGCAAAAGAGGACGATGTGTCAAAGGATCGGACGAAGCACCGGATGAATCAATGACATGCCAAACAATATGGGATTCACTAGTAATCGTTTATGCCTAGATCGAGTTAGTTTAGGTCTAATTAAGTCAGTATTGGGGTGAAATAAAGCCAACTCAATTAGAGGTCAATTGGGCCTAAACTGAGAGTGATTTGGACTCATTGGGAGGCTCATTCAATGACCCAAATGTTGGGCCAAGTGGTAGCATTGCCGGAACAAGCGGTAGAACCGCTTGTGAGTTGGAAAACTCAAAAAACTCGATCTCCGAGGCTATCAAGTGGTGGTACCGCCAGATTGGGCAGTTGTACCACCAAACTGGGTGGTGATACCGCCCAATGATAGTATGACAGGTGATGGTACTGCTAGACTAGGCGATTGTACGACCCAGAGTTAGGCTGCAGGCGGTGGTACTGCCCATACCTGGAAAACCCGAAAGTTTGAATATTTGGCTCTATTTTTGAAATCATTTAGGGCTTATAAATACCCCACTTGGGCAGCAAGAAATAAGCAAGAATTCTAGAAAAAAAAACTGAGTACTCTACCAAAACATTGAGTTCCCTCCTCCTAGTGCTTAGAGTTAGTCCTAAGGAAGGTGTGTGAGGGAATACTTTTAAAAGAGTGACTTATAAAGGTTGTCTCCTAAACCCATGAAAATGAGAAAGTATTGTAAGAGGGCAGTTGGTCTTCACCCATTGAAGGAAGACCAATAGTGGATGCCGGTGGCCTTGACGGAGGAGGAATCGGGAGTGGATGTAGGTCACGACGACGAAACCACTATAAAATCTGGTTTGCATTTCTTTTAAGGTCTTTACTTACATTGCAAACTACTTTACTTACTACGCTTATGTACGCTTTCAATTTCAAACTATCTTTCCGAAATCGACTTTAATCGAATGAAATATTTTCAAAATCGATGATTTTATCTGCTGCACTAATTCACCCCCCCCCCCCTCTTAGTGTCGACTCGTTCCTAATAGTTGGTATCATAGCTTGGTTTTTCTCATTTGATTTAATACCCAAGAGAAATGGTTCTTTTCGGCTTTCAAGAGAGTCACATTCTCATTCGTCCTCCTATATTAAATGGGACAGACTACACATATAGGAAAACTTGAATGAAAGTTTTCTTGCTATCTTTGGATTTGAATTTATGGAATATTATCAAAAATGGTTTTCAAAGGTCTTATCTTCCAATGAACTATTGGAATGATTTGGAGAAGAAGACATTTTCTTTAAATGCTAGAGCTATGAATGCTCTATTTTGTTCCTTAGATAAAAATAAATTCAATCGGGTTTCTACTAGAGAAATGACTTTCGATATTTGGCACACTCTTGAAATTACACACGAAGGCACAAGTAGGGTTAAATATTCTAAAGTTAATCTTTTGATGCATGATTTTGAATTATCTCATATGAAACCAAGGGAAACCATTGGAGATATGTACACCTATTTTACGAATGTCGTCAATGGTTTAAAAGCACTTAGTAAATATTTTTCAAAAACTTGTTAAAAAAGATTTATGATATCTTTCTAAAAATTAGGATTCGAAAGTAACTGCAATATAAGAGACAAAGGATTTAAATAAATTTTTACTTGAAGTAATTATCGGGTCTTTGATGACTTATGAAATGACTTATATGGCACTTGAACTTGAGAACAACCTTCCAAAGAACAGGAAGGATTTGACACTTAGAACAAATGAAGACTACTCGAGTGAAAACTCAAGCAATGAGGACTATGAACTCTTAACTATAAAGCTTAAAAAATTCTTAAAACAATAATCAAAGAAGAAAAATGAACCTAAAAAGAAGTGATAAAAGTAGAAGAAAACACTCAAAGTGGCTCCGGACAAATCGAGTTCATCCAAAGATGAAGAAAAAACCAACAAAAGTGAGGTGACAAACTACACCTTAACGACTTTCGACGATGAGATAATCAAAATCCTCTTAGTTTATATTGAAATAACTTGATGCTTTTTCATGAGTTATTTTTTAAATTAGTTAGTAAAAAAATAAAAAAAAATTATAAAAATATATCATGTGTTTTTTTGCTATTTTTAAAAATAATATTGAAAATTATATGTTTTATGATAAAGGAACAAAATGTTAGATCTAATGCTTGTATACCTAATAAGATTAATCTTATGTATGCTTTTAAGAAGCAATAATGTGTATCTTAATGATTTCCATATTGCTTTTTGATTTTGATTAAAAATATTTTATGTTTAATGACATCATACTTGATGATTTAATGATACATAATGATTTGAAATCCTATGTTTTTGGAAGTACATATTATACTTTTGATCTTATATTTTTTATGACATGATTCCTTTGTATTTATGATTTATATATCTTATGATATGAGTGAATCATTGATGTAAAGAAGGAAAATGCATTACCACAACAAACAAAATGATTTTGATTAAAAACGCTTTATGAAATCATGCTTGATGAAATAATGTAATGATAATTTGATGTCGCGCTTAATAAGTTTATATTTTGAAATTATGCTCGATGAGTTATGGCTTATTGATCGTAATGAAAGTTACTTTTTAGGTTTTAAACATTGATGTATGTTTTTATTTGATATAAAATTTTGGGCATGCTTATATAAAATCAATCATGTGATATTGAAATACGTAAATCACATAAATTGAAACACATAAAAAGAAGAAAGCTTTCTCCTTGAAAATTTTCTTTTTCTCTATCTTATTGTTTTTTAAAAAGAGATTAATGAATCTATTTGTGTTATTTTATGAATCTCTTGAACTATTAAAGAGATTTTGATGACTTAGAATTGAATGAGTTATTAATCCAAATCACGATCTTGATTTCTCGATATTTGATACTTGAAAGCTTTCTATGAATTGAGATTTTTTTCTCGTTTAATTTTATGATTTACTAACGAGAATATCATTTTCATAATTCATTACTTAAAATTTCTTTTGAAGAGTAATCTCCTAAGATTTATTTTTGTTATTTACTAGAAAAGGAGATTTGTCAAGATGAATTATTTGGAAATTGATCTCTCTTGATCTTTCATCTTTCATGTCATGATTTTCATATGATTACCTTTGTATTTATGTGATGCTCAGAGCATTGATGTAAGAAGGAAATGAATTCCACCATTAAAAAATTCCCCTCTTCTTCTTTGTTATTTACAATGACAAAGGGGAGAAAGGAAATTGAATGAGTTAAAAATAATGATGAATGTTTTGAAAATAAATATTTATATCATGTTTGATGATTTTACATTTTGAAATTATGCATGATAAGTTGAAGTGATGATGGTTTAAAAATATTTATGCAAATTCATGAATCGATATTCTTTTTGTCAAATGAATCATGATTTTTCTTTTGAATTCTTAGAATTATCACATGATCTCATCTTTTATGATATGATTTTTACTATGTATAATTCCTTGTATTCGTGAAGTATATCTCATCACCAAATTTTTCTTGTTATCTTTGTCATGATGTGAAAATTGATGTAAAGGGAAAAGAATTATAATATTGTATTCTTCTCTTCTTTTTGACAATGACAAAGGGGGAGCAAAACTTGCTAGCTTGCTCATCTCAAAAGAGAAACAAGAAGTGCCATCTTGCAAATCTCAAGAAAAGCAATGTTTCCTAAGTTACACATTTCAAGAAAATGTAAAAATTGTGCTATATTGTACATTTCAAAAACTTACTAGTTTGAACATCGTTAAGAAAAGCAAATATGCTAACTTGCACATCTTTAAATTTGCTAGCTTATATGTTGTAAAACTTGCATATCTCTAAAAATTGATAGTTGTGTTGAATCTCGGATTTTGATGATGAAATTAATTGATAAATTATTTGATCTAATTCATGTGTTGAGATAAGTGTGCAGGATTAACTACAATAGTAGTAAAGTGTAAAACAAATGATGGGCCAGAGTCGATGATTCAGACGATATACTGAGAGCTCGATGTGAGTTCATCATAAGATCACTGAAAGTATACTAGAAGACTCGCCGAAAGCTCGTCGGGAGATCGTCGGAAACACACCATAAGACTAGCCAAGAGTTCGTTGAGAGTTCACTTGAAGCAAGCTGGAAGACTCATCGAGAAGTTCACCGGAGGATCGCCGAAAGAGAAATCGACATACCAGACTAATTGCTTGTCTTAATCATAGTTAGAATCATAAATTAAGTTAGGATTAGAAGGTGATCCCACTGACTTAATTAGGGGCCAACTAAGACTTTAACAGGGCTGAATTGGGCTGAACATTCAGCCCAATTTAGCCCCTAAAAACATGGCCGGCGGTGGCACCGCTTGGTGACCCAGTCTCCTAGGTGATTTGGGCGATGGTACCGCTAGTTGTTATTACCTGCCAATAGTGGTACTTGTTGCAGCGGTGGTACTTGTTGAATCTCATATTTTGATGGTGAAACCAATTGATAATTGTTTATGATTTGATATGTGTTTTTCGCGACGTAGGATGCTTCGATTCGGATGAGACAATTAAAGGAGAAAGAATCATGTTGTGCCGGAGGAAAACATGTCAGAAGATTGGACGTTAGGCCAGAGGATCGATCGACGTATCGACAGAAGGCTTCGGGCATCGGGCCAAGAAAAGTGGATATTGTGCCAAGGATATCGGAGTTGCAGAGTCAACTGGTCGATTGGGCAATCAACCGCAAGAGAGGACGATGTGACGAAGAATCGGATGATGCGTCAAGGGACCAATGACATGCTGGACAATATGATTAATGCTTAGTATTAATTATCTAGATCGAAGTGTGTTTTACATGTGCAAAATTAACTACAATAGCAAGGCATGAAGCAAAATGAATTCCCAGAGTCAAGGACGTGATTTCGTTGGGAGTTCGAGAGTTCGTCGGAAGTCCGGACGTTCGTCGGAAGTTTTGGTGGAACTAGCCGAGAAGTCTTGGAGCTTACTAGAGAAGCTTATTAGAACTTGCCAAGAAGATCGTCATGAAGTCCAGGAGCTTGCTTGGAGTCCACCGGAACATTGCCGAGAGATCGTCGAAAGTTCGCCGGAAGATCGCTGGAAAAAACCAAGACAAAGGGACTTATTTAGCTTAGCAAATGTCTTAGGAATCGTAGTTAGCACGTAATTGGGTTTGGATTTGGGCCAACCTAATTAAGGGCTAGTTAGGCCCATGTAAGGACTGTGTTGGGCCCAATGAGAGGCCTAAATAGTGCCCCAAGAGGTGACACCGTCATGGCATAGTCTCTGAGACTATCAAGCGGTGGTATTGCTAGTTTGGGCGATTGTACCACCCCTAGCAGGGTGCTAGGTGGTGGCACCACTAGTCTGGGCGGTGGTATGTTAGGACTCTAGCTTGGAGAGTCCTAATTGAAAGGGACATTCATGTAAAACTGTTAGGACTCTAGCTAGGAGAGTCCTAATTGAGAGGGACATTCTGTTAGGACTCTAGCTAGGAGAGTCCTAATTGAGAGGGGCATTCATGTAGGAGGTGTTTTCTTAGAGAAGAATTAGGAGTTGTAAGGGAATAGAAGTCTTGACTAGGAGTCCTACTAGGAGTTGGTTAGAAGTAAGAGTCTTAAGTAGGAGTCCTATTAGGAGTTAGGGTTTAGAAGCCCTATAAATAGCCATGTATTCCTTCTCTTTTCAAAAGCAACAGATGAATCTTTTCTGCAGCCTTTGAGCAGCAACTTGGAGGGAGGAACCCCTATAGAGTTCCAAGGAGACCAATCCCCTAAAGAGATCAACCCCAAGTTTAGAATCTACAAGGGTTCTAACACCTGGTATCAGAGCAGCATTCTTGGCATCTCGCTGCCCTTCCACAGCCATCCATCAACCCTCCACAACTGCCCAAAGCAATTCCCACAATTGCTTAAGATACCGTTGCCAAATTCCGCCGTCGTCTCCACCACCACGGATCATCCTTTGATCTCCCCATGAATTACAATAGGTTCTAGTTTTCTACCTTACTGCTGCTGCAATTTAGTTATCCTTATTTTAAAATCCCAAAAAAAATTATTCCTATATTGCTGCATAAACTTTTCGTCATAAAGTTTTCATCTCTAGACGAAATATACATTGCAGAATTCCAACCGTATAACACCGTCTGTTTGGTCTTACTACTGTGTTTTTTCTATCCAAATCTCTACGAAATTTTTATGACATCTTTGACATTTCCTAACAGCAGATTTCCTTTGGTTTTAACAAAAAATTCTCAATATAAACCATTGTTATTTTTTGTCTAATCTGCTATACTTGAAAATCTACACTGTAAAATTTCAGCCGCATAGCACTGTTTGTTTGATCTTGATACTATGTTGTTTCAATCCAAATCCCTATGAAATTTTTATGATAGCTTTGACACTTCCTAACAGTAGATTTCTATTTAGTTTCATCAAAAAATTCTCAATATAAACCACTGATCTTTTATGTCCAATTTGCTGTACCTAAAAATCTATGCTGCAGAAAATTTCAGTCGCATATTGTTGCCTTAACCCATCTATTTTCAATCTTTTTTGAATGAAATTTCTTATAAAATTCATAGATTATCTTGGCTTCCATCTAAGATTAATCTATTTAGAAATTCATCTCTAAAAATAATTTTGTGTTGCTGCAAATTTTCGTCGTAAACCGCTGAAATTTTTCGATGAGAATTCTACTATCACAACTTGCACCAATTTTCTTGCTGTTATACTACCGAAATTCTCTTGATTAAATTAGACATCCTTGCTGTCGTATAATCTGTGATTTTTCTATCAATTCCCTCCTCAATTTTCTTAAGTTTTTGGTAGAAATTACATCAAGAAACCATTGTTTCTTTGACGACAATTCTACTCTTACAAGACAGCACATACTTGCTGCAACTTCCACTGATTTCTATCAAATCTTTGCTGCCATCTACCACAGATCCAAAAGTTTCATCCACAGCCCTAAAACTCCACTAAACCACACCCTCAAACTGCACCCAAAACTAGCCTAAATCGCAGCCTACATCCACCGATCCACCAACCCTTTCGACCATCACTTCTCTCAATCTATACATGCCTTTAACCTAACAACAAAAGAGAGATCTTAACATCATATATTTGGAGGCATATACTATGGCATCTAAGGAGGCAATCAATGCTAAATTCAAAGCCTTGGAGGTGCGAATGGAGGATAAGATTCGGACGCTCTTTACTGAACTCAGATTGGGCCGACCACTAAGCCCGAAGAAATCATATCAAGGAGAGAGCTTTGCCCAATCACACCAAGCCCAAAGATATGACTTCCAAGAGAGGGGAAGCTCTATGACCAACCCCAACTATCCATGCATGAGAGTGGACTTCCCTAGATGGGAAGAAGGAGACCCAATTGGTTGGATCTCGCGCGCGGAGCGATATTTTCGGTACCATAAAATCGCGGATGCATCTATGGTGAAAATTGCAGCTATATATCTTGAAGGGGATGCTATACAGTGGTTTGACTGGTTTGAACATACTTATGGAGTCCTTTCATGGCGACAATTCAAAGAAGGACTGTTGATCCGCTTCAAACCAACCGATTACGAGAATATTGACGGACAACTAGCAAAGATCCGACAAACCTCTACCATTTAGGAGTACCAAACCAGGTTTGAAAGGTTATCTAATCAAACTCATGATTGGTCTCAAAAACAGCTATTGAGAACCTTTATTGAGGGCTTGAAGCCGGAGATCCGAGGAGAAGTTAATGCGCGACAACCGTATACACTTATGGCAGTCATCTCTTTCGCATGACATCAAGAGGAGCAATTGAACCATGAAGCTTGGAGGACTAGGGTCGCTCCTCAAATAGTAATATTGAAGCCCTTAGCCCCCCCTACTTTCGACCAAGTCCCTATAACAAAGAGTTTAACAAGAGAAGAGCTTCGGGAGTGATATGCGAAGGGGTTATGTTGGCATTGTGATGAGCCGTGGAGCCGTGAGCATCGCTGTAGTAAAGGGGGACTTCTTATGATTGAACCGATAGAAGAAGAGGTCATTGAACATCCAAAAGAGAGCCTTGAACATGAAGAAGAAGATGCAGAAGAAGAGCCATAACCGACCAAAGTTACGATACATACACTAGTTGGCTACTCAATCCCACAAACGATGAAAGTTGGAGGCCTTCTCAAACAACAACTGATCACTATTCTCATCGACACGGGCAGCACTAATAACTTCCTAAATAGTAAGGTTGCTGTCTATATGAACTTACCTATTGAGAATTGCAGCAGGTTTCTCGTTAAGGTCGCCAACGGACGGATTTTGAAGTGTGATCATAGGTGCCCGCAGGTGAAACTGTTGTTGCAAGACCAAGAGATAATTGCAGATTTCTTCCTCCTCCCTCTTGATGATCATGAGCCCATACTCAGAATTAAATGGTTGATGACATTAGGTGATATTTCTTGAAATTTTATGCAACTAATTATAAAATTTTACAGTAAGGAGAAACAGGTGATACTGCATGGGAAACGTGAGGGTGACGTAACGACGATTTGCACACAACAAATGGAGAAGGTTTTGCATAAAGCATGCAACGGCTTTTTGGTACAACTTGAGCAATAAACTAAGGGAGAGCCAACAAAATTTGAAGATCCAAATCTACTTCTTTTGTTTGCTGAATTTTCGGATATATTTGACGAACCGCGCAACCTATCTCTTACCCGTCGGCATGATCATTGTATAATGATTCTTCCAGGAAAATCTCCAGCAAATGCTCAGCCATATCAATATCCACATCTCCAGAAGGATAAATCTTTTCTGCAGCCTTTGAGCAGCAACTTGGAGGGAGGAACCCCTATAGAGTTCCAAGGAGGCCGATCCCCTAAAGAGATCAACCCCAAGTTTAGAATCTGCAAGGGTTCTAACACCTGGTATCGGCCAAGTTGCAGCCCCTACTCTTCACCGGTGCTCCTCATACGAAAGAAGGATGGAATATGACGATTATGTGTTGATTACCGATCTCTCAATGGCATAACCATCAAGGATAAATACCCTATTCCAGTAGTAGATGAGTTGCTAAGGGAGCACAAATCTTCACAAAGCTGGACCTTCGATCCGGGTATAATCAAATATGAGTATGCAAAGAAGACATACCGAAAACCACCTTTTGAACACACAACAACCACTATGAATTTTTGCTTTCTTCATAAGAAGGTTGAATATATTGGGCATATCATATCAGAGGAAGGTGTGGCAGTAGACCCCTTCAAAATTGGAGCAATGTAAAACTGGCTGACCCCGTGGAACATAAAATTACTACATGGCTTTCTGGGTTTAATAGGCTACTATTGCATGTTCGTGAAAAACTATGGAGAGATCAGTGCACCACTTACTTACTTACTAAAAACAGATGTCTTCCAATGGTCGGATAGAGCCTCCGCAGCCTTCGATAAACTTAAGGCAGCCATGACGACGATGCCGGTGCTAATACTACCAGATTTCAACCGACCCTTCATTATTGAGGCCGATGCATTTGGAGTCGGAATTGGAGTCATTCTCATGCAAGATGGTCGACCACTCATATACACTAGCAAGGCATTATCTCCCTCCCATCAAAATAAGTCAACATATGATAAGGAGATGCTCGCCATTATGCGCGCAGCAATGAGGTGGAGACCCTACTTGATCGGCTGACGATTTCAAATTAAAACCGACCATAAAAGCCTCAAGTACTTTTTGGAGCGAAAAATATCATCCCTTGAGCAGCAAAAAAGGGTAATAAAACTTCTTGGATTTGATTATCAAATAACTTACAAAAAGCGGAAAGAGAATGGTCTTGTAGATGCGCTTTCGCAGCTACCCGAGCAAGTTGAAGTTTCGACCGTTTCACTTCCGACCAGCGACTTTCTTAAGGATATTAAGATGGTATGGCAGGAAGATTCAGAGACTAGTAAGATTATAAAAAAATTAGAGGAAGCACCAAGCCCCATGGCTCATTACAATTGGGACTCAAAAGAATTACACTATAAGGGACGCATTGTGCTTACGATAAATTCTACTTACATCTTTACGAGCAGATTTTGGACAAAGTTATTCCATATGCAGGGTACTAAATTGAAAAGGAGTATGACATATCACCTACAAACCGACGGCCAGACGAAAGTTTTAAATAGGTGCTTGGAGATTCCCCAAAGCCACCCACCAAATATGACTACCAAAAGAGAACTCCAGACCTAGCCAAGTGCCATTATTGATCGACGGATCGTGACTCGACGACGATGACCCACTAATGAAGTGCTAATACAGTGGGCGAACCTACCAATAGAAGATGCCACTTGGGAGAACTATGACGACTTGAATATCAAATTCCCAGAATTCATGAATCATCAGCCTTGAGGACAAGGCTGATTTGAAGAGGGCGGGTGTGTTAGGACTCTAGCTTGGAGAGTCCTAATTGAGAGGGACATTCATGTAAAATTGTTAGGACTCTAGCTAGGAGAGTCCTAATTGAGAGGGACATTCTGTTAGGACTCTAGCTAGGAGAGTCCTAATTAAGAGGGGCATTCATGTAAGAGGTGTTTTCTTAGAGAAGAATTAGGAGTTGTAAGGGAATAGGAGTCTTGACTAGGAGTCCTACTAGGAGTTGGTTAGAAGTAAAAGTCTTAAGTAGGAGTCCTATTAGGAGTTAGGGTTTAGAAGCCCTATAAATAGCCATGTATTCCTTCTCTTTTCAAAAGCAATAGATGAATCTTTTCTGCAGCCTTTGAGCAGCAACTTGGGGGGAGGAACCCCTATAAAGTTCCAAGGAGGCCGATCCCCTAAAGAGATCAACCCCAAGTTTAGAATCTACAAGGGTTCTAACATGGTACCACCTATCACAGCCTCCAAGGCGATGGTACCACCCAGTGTCAGACTGACACTAGCGGTGGTGCCGCCCAACGCAGGCGGTGGTACTGCCCGTGCTTAGGAAACCCGGGATGAGATATTTTCAGGCTCCAAGTTTGAATCAAGTAGAAGCCTATAAATACCCCTCTTATCCCTAGTTAAAGCACACAAGCTCAGAGTATTCAAAAGTGAGAAAATGCTACTGCAGTATCTTTAGAAATTTCCTCCTCCACTCTAAGTTTAGAATTCAATAAGAGGAGTGTGAGTGCTTGCAAGGATTGTTTCCTAAACCCGTGAAAAGGAGAAGAGGGGTATAAAAGGTAGTTGGTCTTCTCCTATTGAAGGAAGACCGATAGTGGCTGCCGGTGGCCTCGATAGAAGAGGAATCGCCTGAGTGGATGTAGGTCACAATGATCGAACCACTATAAAATTGGCGTGTTCTCTGGTTTGCATTTACTTCTTACCATTTACTTACTGCAAACCTCTTTAATTGCTTACTACCTTCAATTCATTCACCAACTTGTTTCAAGTTAAGTTTCTAAAGAATTAGATTCAACGTACGAAGGTTTTTGAAGACGTAATTTTACTACTGCACTAATTCACCCCCCCCCCCCCCCCCCCCCCCCCCCTTAGTGTGCTCTTGATCCTAATACTTAGTATCAGAGCTTCGTGATTTCTTAGTTGGTTTAACACCCAAGAAAAATGGCTCTTTTCGGCTTTCAAGAGGGTCACTCTCTCATTCGTCATCCCTTTTACAATAGGATAGACTACACATATTGGAAAACTCGAATGAGAGTTTTCTTGCTTTCTTTGGATTTGAACTTATGGAACATTGTTGAATTTGATTTTAAAAGGTCTTCTCTTCCAATGAAAGATTGGAATAATTTGGAGAAGAAGACTTTTTCTTTAAATGCTAGAGCTATAAATGCTTTATTTTATGCTTTAGACAAAAATTAGTTTAATCGGGTTTCTACTTGCGAAACGGCTTTCGACATTTGGCTTATTCTTGAAATCACTCACAAAGGCACATGTAGATTAAAAGACTCGAAAATTAACTTTTTAATGCATGATTTTAAACTTTTTCATATGAAACCAAGCGAAACCATTGGAGATATGTACACTCGTTTTACGGATGTCGTCAATAGTTTAAAAGCTCTTGGTAAAAGCTTTTCGAATTTTGAACTCGTTAATAAGATTTTACGATCACTTTCTAAGAATTGGGATTCAAAAATAACGGCTATACAAAAATAAAAAAATTTAAATACCATTTTGATCGAAGAACTTATCGGGTCTCTAATGACCTATGAAATGACGTGCAATGCACATAAAGAACTTGAGAACCACCTTCCAAAGAACATAAAGGATTTCAGACTTAGAATAATTGAAGACCACTCGAGCATAAGCTCGAGTGATGGTGAACTTGAACTCATCACTATGAAATTTAAAAAGTTAATTTAACAAAAATTAAAGAACAAAAAGAATGGAACTACTTGCTATGAACACAAGAAGTTGCCAAAACACGAATCGAGCTCCTTCGAAGACGAGAAAAAAATCAACAAAGGTGAGGTAGCAAACTACGCCTTAACGGCTTTCAACGATGAGGCAATCGAAACTCTCTTAATTTATTTCAAAATTACATGATGCATTTTTTTTATTTAGTTTAGAAAAAAAAAATTCATGAAAATTGCATGTTTAATAATGTTATAAAAATGAAAAAAAAATATATGAAATATTACATATGATAAAGGAAGAAAATGTTAGACTTAAATCATGCTAGATGTTTTAATGATGTGATAAAGTGATAATGTGTATCTTGATAATCTTCGTATTTAATTGGAAATACTTTAGGAAATCATGCTTGATGAAATAATGTAATGAGATCAAGCTTAATAAATTTATATTTCGAAATTATGCATGATGATTCTTGAGATTTATGGATTATCAACTTTTACAATTTTAAAAGTTCTTTTTTAATGTTAATATATGATGCATGTTTTTATTTGGCATAAATGAAAAAGACATGTTTCAATAAAATAAATCACATGAATTGAAATAACTAAAAAGAGAAAAGCTTTTTTTTTTAATTTCTTTTTCTCTATCTTATCAATTTTTCACTAAGAGATTGATAAAGTTGTTTGTGTCTTTTTGAATCTCTTGAAAGTAATGTTGAGATTTTGATGATTTGAATTTGAAATTAGTTTTATCAAAATTATGATCTTGATTTCTTGGAATAACATGAAATTACCTTTGATGATCATTTTGACTATTTTGATTTTTGGAATTTTGGATTCATGACTTGATCTTTCATTTGTTTATGAGATTGTTGAAATCTTTATACCTTTGAATTCTTCCCTTCTCCTTTAAATTTTTGAAATTGTGCATGTTATATGTTGGAGATTTGAAACCATGTTTTGATATCATGCATACCCAAGAAATATAGATTTGATAAATTGAATGAATTGAACATGAATAATGATTTTTCTCTTGATTATAACTTGTGATATTTTTTTTTATGAATCATCATCTTGATTTCTCGATATTCAAAACATGAAAATTTTCTATTAACCAAGATTTTTTTTTGATACTATGATTTTTCTTGGTATTCACTAAAATTGATGTATTCAAATTAACCATGATATGCTACTTGATATCTGGATAATTTATGACTTGAATTTTATTATGTAAAATTTCTTGTATTCATGAAATGTTTATCTCATCACCAAAATTCTCTTGATATTTTGATGTGATGAAATGAAATTATGCATGAAATACAAATGAGAAGTTAATGATCATGCATGATAGGATGTAATGAATTGACATTTAGATATCATCATTTGAAAAGATATGATCTTGTTGCCAAAATGATGTATCATAAATGCTTGAATATCATGTATGATATGCCCATAATGATGATTGATTTATTTGTATAATGCATGAAATAAGGATACAAATGTAAAGTTTTAGAATTATGGATATTTTAATTTAAAACTAGGATGATGCACAAATATATTGAAATGAAAAAGGATTAATACTTTACCTTTGTCATAATCTGAAAATTGATATTAAAGGTCTTCCTTCTTTTTGACAATGACAAAGGGGGAGATAAAAGATGCTAGCCCGCTCAATTCAAGAAGAAAGCAAAAATTACACTTCTCAAAAGAGAAGAAAGAACTTGCTTCTTAAACATATAAAATTGTTAGCTTACATGTTGTAAAATAATGTAAGATTTTGTTAGCTTGCGTTTTTGCAAAGGAAGCAAAAATAATCGCACTTCTTAAAAGAGAAGAAATTACCATCTTAAACATCACCAAGAATTGCTAGCTTGAAATCTCAAGAAGATGCAAAAATATGCTATCTTGTACATCGCAAAGAAAAGCAAATATGTCAATTTGCACATCTTTAATTTGCTAGCTTGTATGTTGTAAAACTTGTATATCTAAAACTTGATAGCTTGCATGTTCTAATATGATATAGCACTTGCTAAATTTTTGCTAGCTTGCATGATGATAAAAATGGAGATTATGTTTATCATGCAATGAGTTGAACTTATATTTCCAAACACATGAAATGTACACTTCTTCTTTTTGTTGATGACAAAGGGGGAGAAGTATGATCATATTATGCATAATAAAGTGTTGCAAATATTCATGATGGATATATGCAAGGACTTGAATTCATCTTGAATTCACGGATCTATCAATATGGCATATTTATAGGAGGAGTTTGTTTAAACTCTGGGAGTTTGTTTTAATTCTGTCATCAATTGGTCGTCATCATAAAAAAGGAGGAGATTATTGAATCTCGTATTTTGATGATGAAACCAATTGATAATTGTTTATGATTTGATCTACATTTTTAGAGATGCAGGATGCTTCGATCAGGATAAGACAATTAAAGTAGGAAGAATCATGTTGTGCCGGAGGAAAACATGTCAGAAGATTGGACGTCGAGCCGGAGGATCGGTCGACATATCGACAGAAGGCTTCGGGCCATGGATTCGGGCATTGGGCCATGAAGAGTAGATATTGTACCAAGGATATCGGAGTTGCAAAGACAACTGGCCGATTGGGCAATAGGTCGCAAGAGAGGACGATGCATCAAAGAATCGGACGAAACGTCGAGGGACCAATAACATGCCGGACAACATGATTAATACTTAGTATTAATTGTCTAGAACAAAGTGTGTTTTACATGTGTAGAATTAACTACGATAGCAAGGCACGAAGCAAAATGAAGTCCTGGAGTCAAGGACGTGATTTCGTTGGGAGTTCGAGAGTTCGTTAGAAGTCCGGACGTTCGTTGGAAGTTCTGGCAGAACCAGTCGAGAAGTCTCAAAGCTTGCTAGAGAAGCTCATCAAAACTCACCAAGAAGATCATCATGAAGTCGAGGAGCTTGTTGGGAGTCCGCCGGAACATTGCCGAGAGATCGTCGGAAGTTCACCGGAAGATCGCCGGAAGCTCACCGGCAGAAACCAAGACATAGGGACTTATTTAGCTTAGAAAATGTCTTAGGAATCGTAGTTAGCATGTAATTGAGTTCGGATTTGGGCCAACCCAATTAAAGGCCAACTAAGCCCATTTAAGGACTGTGTTGAGCCCAATGAGAGGCCCAAACAGTGTCCCAAGAGGTGACACCGTCATGGCACAATCTCTAAGACTATGTCAGGTGGTGGTACCGCAAGTTTAGGTGGTTGTACCGCCCCTAGCAGGGTGCCAGGTTGTGACGACCTTAGCTGGTTTTGCCTAAGGCGTGCGGCACCCTCGCGCGTCCGTCCGCAAAGGTCAGCCTCTCCGAAGCCTCCCATTGTCCCTTAGGACCAACAAAAGATAGAACGGGTTAAAGAGAACGCCTCAATCGGGATCCACAAGCAAACATGTCCGAAAAATACTTCATAGACAATGCAAATTATAAACATACTTTACAAGCTCTGAATAGTTGCACAACAAAGGGTAAAATGGTCCATTACAGACCGAAAAGCTCTCGCACGTGTCCACATGACACAACCTTTATTTACAAGCCTAAAGAGGCCACCAACCCAACTAACATGGGACTATTTAGCCTTCGGCCACCCCTCTACCTACTGTACAAGGCATGAACATACCAAAAGACAACGGACAGACATAAGCATTACATCCAACATCTTGTTTAGAAGTTTGTCCGTTACATTCTCCCGCACTTATCCCTTCGACGTCCTCGTCGAAGCCTTTGTGAACACTGCAACTCTTCGCCTTTGCTGAGTCTTCAATCTTCTGCTCCAGCTGCAATGCGCCTCCTAGCTCCCAACTGCTCTCCGCTGCTGTTTCTGAGTAGTCGAACCTTTGATCGCCATGCTGCTTCAACTCGCCAATGACTCTGACTCTGGTGTGGGGTTGGCTGAGTTGTATTGATCCTCGTTGATTCCTGCGGATCCACCAAATGAAGGAAAAGACCATCCTTACTGCGCTAGTTTCTCAAAATTTCCACATGCTGCTTGAACTGGGTGGATGCTTGTTGGAGCTTTAATGAGCATCGCCTCGCAAACTTCTGAAGTTTTGGGTCCTTCCTCCACAAAATCTGCTCATTGACTCTTTTTTCAGTTAGTTGTCACATCCAAGTAGGTTCGCATCACTTCCGCTTTCGATTGGCATTTCGTTGGGAAATGAGGCGGACAATCTACTCTCAGTAGAACTGATCACCGTTGGTGAGGATTTGACAACTATTGTCTTCCATTATCTTCGAAGGGTCTTTGAACTTGTGCAGTGCTCCTCTGCTGGATAGATAAGAGAATTGGGGTACTCAGTTTCGCCTATTCTCTTAAGAGTTGAGAAGGCAAAAGTTACTTGACTTCGCCCGCCTCCTCGAGGTTGTACTTCATGCATCGAGCTAGTTACTAGTCTTCGCCTGCTCTTTGCTCACACTTCTGAAGCACTTGAAGTGTTTGCACTCCTTGCGTTGAGTTAGCTACTGTGATTCACCTTCTCAATGCCATCGAACTTCAGGAATGCAAGAAGTTTTCACCCCAACTTGGAGTAATTCTTTGATAGATGAGGTCGCCTCTGGGATTGTACCATCTTCTCCATCAACCCTACCGCCTACTCCACTGAGTAGCAAAGGTACAACACCGCGTACTGCCTACTTCGTTCCTTGGTCATGCACTCTTGCATGACCCGAAGTCCTTCACTTACAGCTATCTTGATGAGAAACTTGTTGACACCGGTCTTACGAAGTTTCTTGGCCTCTGCCCTTCAGCCTTGTCTCGGTACTTGGAGATTGCCTCTACATGCTCCACCTCCTCGGCCCCTTTCACGACCAAGCGCTCTCCCTCCATGAGAGCAAGGGATCAATGACTTGCACGGAAGTCCCGCCTCTGCGGTACCATGGCGCTGCCATGCCCATGGCCCTACTATCCATCGCCTCGCCTCTATATCCCTTTTCTTCACAATCAGTAGAGATGTCTCCATGGCACTCCTCTGAGTCCACCTCCATTCTAACTGATGCTTGATTTTGGGTAGCTAAGTCCCTCTAGACTCATCGTCGCTTCCTCGCCCCTTTCGACCCCCTGCTTCAACACATCTGTGTTCTCCAAGCAGTCCGTTTGGTCGATGGAAAGACAAACTACAACTCCCATGCATGGCCTCTGCCATCACGTTGTAGAGTTTGCACCGATTCTATTCTCCTTAGCTTCCCTAGTAGCAACGTTCGCTTACTCGACCTTGTCCTCTGACTTGTCGGGCTCCCTTAAGCGAATATGAGCTCTGGAGAAGTCCAACTCTCCAGCTGCTTCGATCATACCTCTGCATGATCAAGTCCCTCCCATGGAACTCACTGGTACTTGCATTCGAACTTTTCCCTTGGTGGAACCCAGCCCCCATATACTGATGACCAAGGTTTTCATCCGATGCAAAATTTGGTGCACGCCCAAAAGACCCGCCTCTGCGGTACCATGGCCTTCACTCCTTGAATCCATAGCCCTTCCTGCCGTTATGTTGTTCACCAAAGCGGAGCTCCCAGTAGCTCCCGATCATACCTCCATATGATCTCATCCCTCACGGGACAATGTCGTGTGTGTCGCATTGCCACGAACTGTTCCACCACGATCCGCTGCACCATGTCGCCTCCTGGTGACATCTCCATTGCATTCTGATCTTTGTGGAATAAACTGGAATTGTGAATCCTCCATGTGTGGCCTCTACCAATACATCGCAGGGTCTCCTCCACCTTCGATTTTGTTCACTCCTTTGGCAATCGACCTTCATCCACCCACTCTTGGGACACACCTATATGAAGCACCACTCTAGGACAGTCCGTCACCTAGTAGCTCCCGAAGTCCACCGACTTCACTGTAGTTTGTGCACCATTGTCTGGATCCTGGGCCTCTGCCCTTACCAGCAAACTCTCCGCTACGCACTGCTTCCTTCATGGCAACTTGAATGGCAACACTGTGGCATATTCTTCAATAGTACCCGCCTCTGCGTCCTCTTGCCCCGTGCTAAGGCCTTCTGAACCCAACTTCGCCTCCGCAAATTGAGTCGCCTTAGTTCCTCCATCAAATGCTCCTCCGAGATAAGGTGCATGTGCACAGAAGCTCCCTTCGTCTTTGGCACCACGCAAGATGAGTCTGCTCCGTCAGAATGAAGGACCCATGGAACAACATGATCCTACCCTTGACTCTGCAAGAGTTCATGTCTTTAACCTCTGTCTAAGGAAAGCACTGTGCTTCTGCTCCATGTTCCAACTTCTCTGCTGGCTCCCTTCATGCGGCTTGGGTACTTCACCAAGTTACACCCAAGTTGCTCCGCTCCTCGTTTTTGCATTGAGTCGATGGTGGCCCTCGCGCCCTCCATTCCACGGGTCAGCCCTCCCTTGAGTCCGATCTCCATATCGACTCTAAGTGTGCCTTCATTTAAGTTGCTTCAGGTCGCTCCCCCACTTGATCTCGCAATGCATCCACCAATGCATTCTCTCGAGCGAGATCATGCGACAACTCCTCGCCGCTTGCTCAGTCCATCGAGCTTCGTGAAGTTGTTGTTTATGAGGTACTCCTCCTCAACATGTGAAGTCCGTCTCACATGATTCTCCCTCTGGAGTGCCGAGACTTATCCCTCCTAGATAACTGTCCCGTTGGAGCAACATCTCTCTTCGTTTTGGAGACCACCATCCCCTTGGATGACTCCGATCTGCTGAACAAACTGTGCATTGTTCTGCCTCTTGCAAACGCACTTGCTAGATTGCGCCTCCACGTCAATACAACCACCGCTGCACCCCTTAAGGCCTAGCAACATGCTAAACTCGTTGTACACTTCAGCCTCCTCCGGACGTATCCTTCACATGACGAAGAGAAAGTTTTAATGCTCCATGGCGCCGAGTCTCGGTCGCCTTGGGATGGCCACGAACATTCCATCGTCCGCATACAAGCCCATGCATGAGTACCAAATTCTTCGAGTTCGCAATTCCCCTCACCTCTGTGAGCTTTGCATAACTCTTTTGGTCGTTGAACAACTCATTCCACCTTGGATGGTCTCATTCTTGCCAAGCGCCTCGCTTGCCTAGAGCACCATCAAGTATAGTTATCAACGTTGAGCCGTAGCTCAAACTCAGCCATCCCAGCCTTTGTGCGCTCCGCATTCTTCCAAGCTTGCCTGTTCTCGTGGTGCCTCTTGCGCGAAGGGTTGGCCATTCCTCAAAATGCCAATGTTAGATGCCCGCTCCTCTGAGCGACTCTTTTCCCTACATCTCCATGCCCGTTTTCTCTCAAACGGTCGCGCGTGTGCTGACTGCCCTCGACGCAGCCCCGCTAGGTCCCCCACGTTTGCATGTCAAGTGTTTCTATGAGTGCTTGTCCCGCTCTGATACCATAATGTCACGACCTTAGCTGGTTTTGCCTAAGGCGTGCGGCACCCTCGCGCGTCCGTCCGCAAAGGTCAGCCTCCCCGAAGCCTCCCATTGTCCCTTAGGACCAACAAAAGAGAGAACGGGTTAAAGAGAACGCCTCAATCGGGATCCACAAGCAAACATGTCTGAAAAACACTTCATAGACAATGCAAATTACAAACAGACTTTACAAGCTCTGAATAGTTGCACAACAAAGGGTAAAATGGTCCATTACAGATCGAAAAGCTCTCGCACATGTCCACATAACACAACCTTTATTTACAAGCCTAAAGAGGCCACCAACACAACTAACATGGGACTATTTAGCCTTCGGCCGCCCCTCTACCTGCTGTACAAGGCATGAACATGCCAAAAGACAACGGACAGACATAAGCATTACATCCAACATCTTGTTTAGAAGTTTGTTCGTTACAAGGTGGTGGCACCACCAGTCTGGGCAGTGGTACCACCCAGCACAGCCATCCAAGTTATGGTACGACCTAAGCTGGGCGGTGGTATTACCCAGCATAGGCGGTAGTACCGCCTAGCGCAGACGGTGGTACCGCCCGTGCCTAGGAAACCCGGGATGAGATGTTTTTAGGCTCCAAGTTTGAATCTAGTTCAAGCTTATAAATACCCCTCTCATCCTTGGTTAAAGCACACAAGCACAGAGTATTCAAAAGTGAGAAAATGGTGCTACAATCTCTTTAGAAATTTCCTCCTCCACTCAAAGTTTAGAATACAGTAAGAGGAGTGTGAGTGCTTGTAAGGGTTGTCTCCTAAACCCGTAAAAAGGAGAATAGGGGTGTAAAAGGTGGTTGGTCTTCACCTATTGAAGGAAGACTAATAGTGAATGCCAGTGGCCTCGACGGAAGAGGAATCGACGGAGTGGATATATAGGTCACGACGACCGAACCACTATAAAATTGGCATGTTCTCTGGTTTGCATTTATTTCCTGCCATTTATTTACTACAAACCTCTTTAATTGCTTACTGCCTTCAATTCATTTATGAATGTGTTTCAAGTTAAGTTTCCAAAGAAATGGTTTTCAACGTACGAAGGTTTTTGAAGACATGATTTTACCGCTGCACTAATTCACCCCCCCTCTTAGTGCGCTCTTGATCCTAATAGTACCGCCCTTGTCAAGCGGTGGTACTGCTAGAGCTCGGTCTCCGAGCTCTATCAGGCGGTAGTACCGCCCAAACTAAGTGGTGGTACCGACTAGTGTCAGGTGTCAAGTGATGGTACCGCCCAATAATAGCGATGGTACCGCCAATACCCCGAAAATCTAGGATGAGACACTTTTTAGCTTCATTTTTTAAGCCATTGAGGCCTATAAATATCCCACCCTTTTTTGCATGAAAGGGCATGAAAACATTGGTATAATCTTGAATTCTTGAGTCTTAAAGTGTTGTAATAGTTAGAAGAGTTCTCCTCCTTCATCTCTTAGCCTTATAACCATCTAAGAAAGAGGAGTGAGACTTGTAAGGGTTATCTCCTAAACCCGACAAAAGGAGAAAGAGTTGTAAAAGATAGTTGGCCTTTGTCTATTGAAGGAAGGCCTTTAGTGGACACCGGTGACCTCGATGGAGGAGGAATCTAAAAGTGGATGTAGGTCATTTTGACCGAACCACTCTAAATTCTGGTTTGCCTTTCTATTTGTGCAATTTACATTTCTGCAAACTTCCTTAACCTTCTCTTAGCACTTTTACGAAAGCTTTCAAGTTCAATTTATTTTCGAAACAGATTGGATTGAAATGAATAATTTTTCGAAATCGAAGAATTTTCCACTGTACTAATTCACCCTCCTCTCTTAGTACCGCTCTTGATCCTAACAATTGGTATCAGTGCAAGGTTCACTCTCGTTTGGTTTAAAACCTAAGAGAGATGGCATTTGTCGGCGACCAAGAGGGTCATTCAATTACACGTCCGCCCATGTTCAATAGGATAGATTACATATATTGGAAGACTAGAATGAGGATCTTCCTAATTTCAATGGATTTCAAATTATAGAATACTATAGAAAATGGGTTTCAGAAGTCTTCTCTTCCAATGAACGATTGGAATGAGTTAGAGAAGAAGCCTTTTGCTTTAAATGCAAAGGCTATGAATGCCTTATTTTGTGCCTTAGATAAAAACAAGTTTAATCAAGTGTCCATTTATGAAATTGCTTTTGACATTTGGCATACACTCGAAGTGACTCATGAAGGCACTAGTAGAGTGAAAGAGTAAAAAGTTGATCTTTTAGTGCATACTTATGAGTTGTTTCGAATGAAACCAAGTAAGACCATTCGAGACATTTACACCCGATTTATGGATGTTGTCAATGGTATAAAAGGACTTGGTAAAGGTTTCTCGGATTTTGAACTTGTTAATAAAATTTTAAAAGTCCTTCTAAAGAGTTGGGACCCTAAATTCACGGTCATTCAAGAGGCCAAAGACCTAAATAATTTTCCTATCAAAGAACTAATTGGGTCACTAATGACCTATGAGATGACTTACAAAGCTCATTAAGAGCTCAAGGACACCCTTCCAAAGAGCTGGAAGAATATGGCACTAAAAACCCAAGAAGACCACTTGAAAAAAAACTCAAGTGATGAGGACCTTGATGAAATTCAAAAAATTCATAAAAAAAAATAAATTTAAAAATGACACTAAAATTAAATTTGAACCCAAGAAAGATCAAGTAATATGCTACGAATGCAAGAAGCCGGGACATTACAAGAGCTAATGTCCCCTAGCCAAGAAGAGGTAACCAAAGAAGAAGGCTCTTGAAGGAACATGGGATGACTCAAGTTCATCCGAAGAAGAGGAGCCTACCATCACTGAGTAAGTTGCTCACTATGCACTAATGGCCATTGGAGATAAGGTGAGTAGTTCATTTGATGCAAATTTATCCTTAGATTAATTATTAAATGTTTTTCATGATTTATTTAATGAATGCAAATTAATTAGTAAAAAATATAAATTATTTAAAAAGGAGCATGCTTATCTTATGTGTGATTTTGATAGATTAAAAGTTGAGCACAATGATAGTTTAGCTCCATGTACGTGTTGAATCTCATATTTTGATGATGAAGTCAATTGTCATTTGTTGATCTGATCTATATGTTGAAAAAAGTGTGCAGGATTAACTATGATGGTAGTAAGACATACAGCAGGTGTTATGCCGGAGTCAAGATCAAGATCACATTGGGAGTCCAAGAGTTCGTTGGAAGTCCGAACGTTCATCGGAAGTTCTACGGAAACTGTTAGGATCGAGAGCACTAAGAGGGGGGGGGTGAATTAGTGCAGCAGAAATCTTTCAGCGATTAAAAACGAAAGCTGCGTTCGTTCGATAAAAACTATATTGATGCAAAAGATGATTCTAAGATTACTTATGATTAAGTGCAGTTTATGTTTAAACACAGTTAGCGTCTAAACGCAGTTTGCGTCTACACTCAGATTGCGTCTAAGCGTAGTTTGCGGCCAAGCGCAGATTGCGTCTAAGCGCAGTTTGCGCAGAAGTATAAAGACAATGTGCTGCTATTGTACAGCTCAAAAAGTAATTTGCAGAAAGCAGATTTACGTCTAAACGCAGATTTATGTCTAAACGCAGATTTATGTCTGAACTTTGAAACTCGTTTGTATACTCGCAGAAGGCAGTATGCAGTTGAAATCAAGACGTAAACATAAACTAAAATCTGATGATTGTGCGAGGAAAGCCGATTTACGTCTAAATGCAGTTTTACGTCTAAATGTTGAAACTCGTTCGTAAAATTGCATAAGATAGTTTGCAGTTATAAATAGAATCAAAATGTAAATGTAAACTGCAAGGAATCTCGTTCGTAAAAGCGCAGAAGATAGTTCGCAGTTATAAACAGATTCAAGACGTAAATGTAAGCTGCAATGTAAAGATCGTACGAAAACACCTATTGACGTCTGAATCCAGATTCGGAAAGATCAGCGCTTAGAACTTGTTCGTAAAGGTGTAGAGAGCAGTATTTATGTAGGAGGTTTGCAGTAATGATAAAGTACTCGAAATAAAAGCAAACCAGAGATTTAGAGTGGTTCGGTCATTCTTGACCTACTCCACTTTTGGCTTCCTCCTCCGACGAGGTCACCGACGTCAACTAGCTGCCTTCCTTCAATGGGCGTAGGCCAACTGCCCTTTTACAGTTTCTCTCCTTTTGACGGGCTCAGGAGACAACCCTTACAGATCCTTTCTCTCCTCTCTTTACAACTCAAGACTTGAAGAACAGAAAAGAGGAGAACTTTTGGACTTTACACAAATTTGAGCTCTTAGAATCACTGAAAAGATCAAGAATTCAGTGTGGATCTATATCCCTGCAGTGCTGAATGGGTGGGGTATTTATAGGCCCCAACCCAATTCAAATTTGGAGCTCAAAACGATCAAATCCCGGAATTTCGGGATCAGGCGGTTGCACCTCTTGACTGGAGAGGTTGCACCGCCTGGTAGAGCTCGAAGACCGAGCTCAGGCGGTGCTACCTCTCTGTCTGGGAGGTTGCACCACCCAGTCTTGCTCGAAGACTGAGCCTAGGCGGTGCCACCTCTCTGTCAGGGAGGTTGCACCGCCCAGTCTTGCTCGAAGACTGAGCCCAGGCGGTGCCACCTCTCTATCAAGGAGGTTGCACCGCCCAGTCTTGCTCGAAGACTGAGCCCAGGCGGTGCCACCTCCTGGCTGGGGAGGTTGCACCGCCTAGTCTCGCTGGGAGGCTTAGCCCAGGCGGTGCCACCTCTTGGCCTAGGCGGTTGCACCTCCTGGTGCAATCAGGGTCCGAATGGTTAGCTCCATTCGGCCCACTTTCCATCTTTTCAGGGGCCCAATTGCCCCAAGATTAAGCTAATGGGATCACCTCCCATTTTCCAACTTAATCAACATGCTAACTACGATTAAATCTAAGACAATTTCTACAGCTTTGCTCCGATGCGTCAATCGCTTCTTCCGGCGAGTTTTCGGCGAACTTCCGTCGATCATCCGATGTACCCTCGGTGATTCTTCTGCGGACTTCCGACAAACTCCTGGACTTTGCGACGATCCACTTGGCGAGTTCCGACGAGCTTCGCTTGGCAAGCTTCTGGACTTCTTGGATCTGTTCTCGCAGAACCTCCGACGACCGTGCGAACTTCCGTCGAACTCTCGAACTCCCAACGTGATCATGAACTTGATTCCGGCGCAACTCCTACCGCTTGTCTAACTTTCATCGTAGTTAATCCTGCACACTTATCTCAACACATCGATTAGACAACAAATGACAATTGACTTTATCATCAAAATCCGAGATTCAACAATCTCCCCCTTTTTGATGATGACAATCAATTGATAATGGAGTTATCCTTAACTCCCCCTGTCTATATGCCATAGTTGAGATAAGTCAACCTTGAATTCAAGACCTAAGAATTCAATTGACGTATTGATAAGTTAGATCAGTTAAACTTATCAATACTCCCATCATGATACTCATCATGATGTATCTCTTCAAAGATGATGTCAAGGCTTGACATACATCATCAAGTTTGTATGATTGTGTTTGTAACTATTCATCATGTAGTTTGAACATTATCATATAAAGCTGTGAAGCGCTATTACATGATGCACATATTTGAAATATTCTAGCAAGTTTTGCATTTTCTTCACATGATAAGATATCAACTCAGGGCATAATGCAAACTATAGCACACGTTTATATGTCTCTTGGTGATGCAAGGATGGCATAATCATAACATTGTTTATAGCATCACTCAAGTATTTTGCAAGTATGATCATGGCAGTTTTTATCAATTCATATTTTTCTCCCCCTTTGTCATCAACAAAAAGCATAGTTATTATAATACTAGGAAAATAATAATAGCAAGCTTAGAGGAATTTTACATAGATTGCTTTAATACTTCTTCCCCTTTTTGTTATAAGCCATTGTCTATGTAAAGATTTAGCAGGATGAAATACATACACATGAATCACTTCATCAAATCTATTTCAGAAACTTATTTTTCATGAAAGTGTACGAGAAATTTTGTTTTATAGCATTCGAATAAATAAGATGCATTCGGACAAGATTTTGTTGCAGATTTTCACATGGCAATCAAGTGATTTGATCATTCAATATAGTCCGAAAAATAATTTTAACAAATTCATCTATTCGGACACATCAACATTCCTAATTCTCTTTTAATGAAATCAAGGCACAAGGTTTTCAAAACTTTTAGTTTCAAAGCACAACATTCTTAATTTGGACACATCACATACCAAACAGTAATGATACCATAAAAATCTGAGATAACTTTTACCACAATAGATGTTTACAGCCAACACATCAGAAGTAACATAAGAAGTTTACAACAACAACAGGTGTTCAACAAGTTCATTGATGAGGTGAAAAATTAAAATGCCTAAACAAGGAGTCAAATTGACTATGAATTTGCTGCAACTCAGATAGGATTTGATCTTGTCGTTGTTCAATCCGTTCTTGTCTCTGTTCGAATCGATCCATTCAAATCCCAATTTCTTCGATGGATGTATGAGTTTGCTCATCTGGATGTGTTTCCTCAAAGGGATGTGTCGGAGGAGATTGGGTACCCCTAAATACTGGTGTTTCCGGTTCTGGTTCGGGTTGAGGGTGATCAGTCCTTCTAGGGATTCTAACCCAGTTATCGTTTCTATAGTAACATCTTAGTCGGTGAAGTAGATTTTTGTTTATTATGCTGAATCGATATACTTTCATTACTTCTTCTTCTGGTGGTATTAGAATGTCGTAAGCTTTAATTATTCTTGTGATTATACCACCATATGGGAGCATCATATCTTTTTTAGATAATTCTAACATGTTTTGTTGGATAAGATAACCAAGACAGATATCATGTCCCTTCATGATTAAGTACATAGTTCCTAATTCTAATTGACTTATTTCATCATGATGGTATTGTTTAGGAAGAATTATACTAGTCATGATATAATGAAGTATCTTAGTGTTCAAAGGCAATAGATGTTCACAACTTTTAGGAACCAATGTTATGTTAGGATTGGCAAAGATTGTTTCTAAGGCTTCAACATAGGATGTTCCAATACTTTCATCATCCCATGATCCTCTAAAGTAAAGTCCTATGCTTTTTATGGGAATGCCTATCATATCACAAATGAACCTATCAGTGATTGAGATGTGTTGTCCTAAAAGATAGGTGGACATCCTTTCTTCATCATCTATTTGTATGTTATTGTAAAATAATCTAACTAGCCTAGGATAGATGGGTTCGTTAATATGCAAGATTGGAAGTAGATCTAGGTTTGCAAACCATTGGATAGTCTCTAAGTCTCTTAGCTCATTTAGATCTACGTATTTTCCCTTATTGATAGATCTAAGTTCGAAAGAGGAAAATTTTTCAGCATGGTTTTTTGAATCGAAAAGAGTGAAATCAAACTCTTCTACTAATCTCCTCTTTCCCTTGTCCCTTGAGGATCTTCTAGATCCCATAACTACTGTTGTTTAGAGGGATGATGATGAGCAAGAGTAAATGAAGAACAAAACAGAATTTAAGGGCTTCTTAGAGAGTACCTTTGTGAACTCTTCAAGAGAAGGAAGGATTCTTGATGTTTTGCTCCGAAATGGGAGGTATTTGGAAGGCTTAGAGGAGTGAAATGAGAATGGAGGAGACTTGGGAGAGTAGAAGAGGAAATGGGAGTGAGTTGGGGTTGGTTCCACCGCCGGCCCTAGCGTGGGTTTAAAAAGGCAGAGTTGCGGGCGGTTGCACCTCTGGCTGGAGCGGTGCAACCTCTGGCAACCCGTGGTAGCTGGAGGTGCCACCGCCAGCTGGAGAGGTGCCACCGCCTGCAGCCAGTGAGCACCTAATGTGATTTGATCAGGGAGCCTTTGCCTTGAGGAGAGTTTTTTTTTTTTTTTTTCAGAGCAATTAATGTTTATTAAGATAGATCTTTTAACATGTATATGTCATACGTATGTTGATAGTTTGTTTGATATCCCTTTTAAGATCATGACATATTTAGTTTCTTCAAGAGTTAATTCGTAGATGATAGTGTTGACGAGTTCGAAGATCAAGGGGATATGTGAATTTGGATATCACATGTTTCTAATAAGGTTGTATCCAAATCGTATTTGTGATTTCAAAACTTCCACTTGTTACTTAAGCGTTGCGAGTTCCTTTTTGACTCTTGGTTTATGACTATCGAGAGTCAAGGAGCAGAATATTATTTCTTGCTCCGGCCTAAAATTTTAATGATTTTATAGGAATGGATGATTTTTAGGAACCCATTTGCTTTTGGGTGCCTCACAAATAGATTTGCATTGTTTATCATGTTGCATAGAGTTTATCATGGTTCCTTTAGGAACCCAAATCAATTTGTTTGGACTTATTTTCTTGAATGGACAACAATGTGTCTTGTGTCCAAATTTACAACAGAAGTTACATTTGTCTTGATGTCGAATATGGAGGATAGAGCCTTTTATGAAGGTGGTTGGATTTTGGTGAGGACTTCTCACGAATCCAATTCCACTTCTTTTGGGAATGTGACCCTTGTTTGTAAGGATCATGTTCAATGACTTGCTACCAACCTCGAATTTCTTCAAGGTATCCTTAAGTAGAAAGTTTTCTTTTTGGAGAGTTTCTAGATCATGGCATTTTATGCATGGGCTTAAACTATCATGATGTTCAGCATTTAACTTATCGAAATTATAAATAAGACTATGATGCTCCTTTTTTAGCAATTTGTATTTACTACTGATAGTCTTACACTCATCAAACAATTCATGGAAAGCATTTAATAATTCATCGAATGATAAATCTGCATCTATTGAATTTGTTACCTCATCTTCGATGGCCATTAAGGCGTAATGAGCAACTTGCTCGGTGTTGGACTCCTCTTCTTCGGATGCACTTGAGTCATCCCATGTTGCTTGAAGCGCCTTTTTCTTTGACGTTCTCCTTTTGACTTGGGGACAATCACTCTTGTAGTGTCCCGGCTTTTTGCATTCATAGCAGATTACTTGGTTCTTCTTGGGTTCAAGTTTATTTTTTGCATCATTCTTAAACTTGTTTCTTTTAAAGAACTTTTTAAACTTTCTTGTTAGAAGTGCCAAGTCATCATCACAGTCCTCATCACTTGAGTTTTCTCTCAAGTGGCATTCAGAAGTTTTGAGTGTCATATCCTTCCTGTTCTTTGGAAGGATGTCTTCTTGCTCTTCATGAGCTTTACAAGTCATTTCGTAAGCCATTAATGACCCGATTAGTTCTTCAAGAGGGAAATTTCGCAAATCTTTTGCCTCTTGAATAGCAGTGACTTTAGGATCCCAACTCTTAGGAAGGGATCTTAGTATCTTATTAACAAGCTCAAAATCCGAAAAGCTCTTTCCGAGTCCTTTTAGACCGTTGACGACATTCGTGAAACGGGTAAACATGTCGCCAATGGTTTCACTCGGTTTCATCCGAAAAAGTTCGAAAGAATGTAACAGCAAATTGATTTTTGACTCTTTTACTCTACTTGTGCCCTCATGGGTCACTTCGAGTGTGTGCCAAATATCAAATGCAGTTTCACAAGTTGAAACACGGTTAAACTCGTTTTTATCAAGTGCACAAAATAAGGCATTCATAGCCTTTGCATTAAGAGCGAAAGCCTTCTTCTCCAAATCATTCCAATCGATCATTGGAAGAGAAGACTTCGAAAATCCATTTTCGACAAGATTCCATAGTTCAAAATCCATAGAAATAAGAAAGATCCTCATTCGGGTCTTCCAGTAGGTGTAGTCCGTCCCACTGAACATGGGTGGATGCGTAATAGAATGCCCCTCTTGGTTTCCGGCGTATGCCATTTCTCTTTGGGTTTTAGTCCGTTAGAGAGTTAACCTTGCTCTAATACCAATTGTTAGGATCGAGAGCACTAAGAGGGGGGGGGGGGTGAATTAGTGCAGCGGAAATCTTTCAGTGATTAAAAACGAAAGCTGCGTTCGTTCAATAAAAACTATTTTGATGCAAAAGCCGATTCTAAGATTACTTATGATTAAGTGCAGTTTACGTTTAAACACAGTTAGCGTCTAAATGCAGTTTGCGTCTAAATGCAGATTGCATCTAAACTCAGATTGCGTCTAAGCGCAGTTTGCGTCCAAGCGCAGATTGCGTCTAAGCGCAGTTTGCGCAGAAGTATAAAGACAATGTGCTGCTATTGTACAGCTCAAAAAGTAATTTGCAGAAAGCAGATTTACGTCTAAACGCAGATTTACGTCTAAACGCAGATTTACGTCTGAACTTTGAAACTCGTTTGTATACTCGCAGAAGGCAGTATGCAATTGAAATCAAGAAGTAAACGTAAACTGAAATCTGATGATTGTGCGAGGAAAGCCGATTTACGTCTAAATGCAGTTTTACGTCTAAATGTTGAAACTCGTTCGTAAAATTGCATAAGACAGTTTGCAGTTATAAATAGAATCAAAATGTAAATGTAAACTGCAAGGAATCTCGTTGGTAAAAGCGCAGAAGATAGTTCGCAGTTATAAACAGATTCAAGACGTAAATGTAAGCTGCAATGTAAAGATCGTACGAAAACACCTATTGACGTCTGAATCCAGATTCGGAAAGATCAGCGCTTAGAACTTGTTCGTAAAGGCGCAGAGAGCAGTAGTTATGTAGGAGGTTTGCAGTAATGATAAGGTACTCGAAATAAAAGCAAACCAGAGATTTAGAGTGGTTCGGTCAGTCTTGACCTACTCCACTTTTGGCTTCTTCCTCCGACGAGGTCACCGACGTCAACTAGCTGCCTTCCTTCAATGGGCGAAGGCCAACTGCCCTTTTATAGTTTCTCTCCTTTTGACAGGCTCAGGAGACAACCCTTACAGATCCTTTCTCTCCTCTCTTTACAACTCAAGACTTGAAGAACAGAAAAGAGGAGAACTTTTGGACTTTACACAAATTTGAGCTCTTAGAATCACTAAAAAGATCAAGAATTCGGTGTGGATTTGTATCCCTTCAGTGTTGAATGGGTGGGGTATTTATAGGCCCCAACCCAATTCAAATTTGGAGCTCAAAACGATTAAATCCCGGAATTTCGGGATCAGGCGGTTGCACCTCTTGACTGGTGAGGTTGCACCGCCTGGCAGAGCTCGAAGACCGAGCTCAGGCGGTGCTACCTCTCTATCAGGGAGGTTGCACTGCCCAATCTTGCTCGAAGACTGAGCCCAGGCGGTGCCACCTCTCTGTCAGGGAGGTTGCACCGCCTAATCTTGCTCGAAGACTGAGCCCAGGCGGTTGCACCTCTTGACTGGAGAGGTTGCACCGCCTGGCAGAGCTCGAAGACCGAGCTCAGGCATTGCTACCTCTCTGTCAGGGAGGTTGCACCGCCCAGTCTTGCTCGAAGACTGAGCCCAGGCGGTGCCACCTCTCTGTCAGGGAGGTTGCACCGCCCAGTCTTGCTCGAAGACTGAGCCCAGGTGGTGCCACCTCCTGGCTGGGGAGGTTGTACCGCCCAGTCTCGCTGCGAGGCTTAGCCCAGGCGGTGCCACCTCTTGGCCTAGGCGGTTGCACCTCCTAGTGCAATCAGGGTCCGAATGGTTAGCTCCATTCGGCCCACTTTCCATCTTTTCAGGGGCCCAATTGCCCCAAGATTAAGCTAATGGGATCACCTCCCATTTTCCAACTTAATCAACATGCTAACTACGATTAAATCTAAGACAATTTCTGCAGCTTTACTCCGATGCGTCAATCGCTTCTTCCGGCGAGTTTCCGGCGAACTTCCGTCGATCATCCGATGTACCCTCGTTGATTCTTCTGCGGACTTCCGGCAAACTCCTGGACTTTGCGATGATCCACTTGGCGAGTTCCGACGAGCTTCGCTTGGCAAGCTTCTGGACTTCTCGGATCTGTTCTCGCAGAACCTCCGACGACCGTCCGAACTTCCGTCGAACTCTCGAACTCCCAACGTGATCATGAACTTGACTCCGGCGCAACTCCTGCTGCTTGTCTAACTTTCATCGTAGTTAATCCTGCACACTTATCTCAACACATAGATTAGACAACAAATGACAATTGACTTCATCATCAAAATCCGAGATTCAACAAAAACTAGCCGAGAAGTCTAGGAGCTTGCCATAGAAGCTTGTCGGAACTTGCCAAGAAGATCATCGTGATGTCCAGGAGCTTGCTGGGAGCCCGCTGGAGCATCACCGAGGGTTCGTCGGATGTTCGTTGGAAGTTCGCCGGAAGAGCGATTGACGCACCGAAACACGAATTGCAGTAATGATATCTTAATTATCGTAGTTAGAGTATAGATTAAGTTAGGATTGGGAGGTGATCCCACTAACTTAATCAGGGGCCAACTGGGCCCTTAATAGACTCAAATTGGGCCAAATGGAATAGCCCATTTAGCCCCTAAAATCTTAGTCGACGGTGGCACCGCTTGGGAGACTTGGTCTCCCAGGATTTTTAGGCGGTGGTACCGCCCTTGTCAAGCGGTGGTACCACTAGCAGTTATTACTACCAGCGGTGGTACTACCCCTGTCAGGCGGTGGTACCGCCAGAGCTCGGTCTTCGAGCACTGTCAAGCGGTAGTACCTCCCAGACTGAGTGGTAGTACCCACCCAATGCCCAATGATAGGTGGTAGTACCACCCAGTAATGGTGGTGGTACTACCAAGACTTCGAAAATCTGAGAATGGATACTTTTTGGCTCTATTTTTGAACTTATTGGGGTTTATAAATACATCACCCTTTCCTGCATGAAAGAAAAATGAAATTCTTGAATTACTCTTGAGTCTTGAGGCCTTAAAGTATTGTAAAAGTTAGAGTTCTACTCCTTCTAAGTGTTGAGATCATCTAAGAGAGGAGTGAAAACTTGTAAGGGTCGTCTTCTAAGCCCATCAAAAGGTGAAAAGCTGTAAAAGGGTGGTTGGCTTTCGCCTATTGAAGGAAGGCCTCTAGTGGACGTCGGTGACCTCGTTAGAGGAGGAAGCTAATAGTGGATGTAGGTCACAATGACCGAACCACTCCAAAATCTCGGTTTACATTTACTTTGAGCATCTTTCCTTTATAGCAAACTGCCTCTCCTCCTTACTGTGCTTTAAATACGTCTACATTTACTTTGACATAAAACATCTTCTGCGATCGACTTTCTACGAAAACTTTACGAAATCTACATTTTTTCATTTTTATGATTTACATTGCTGCAAATCACCTTAGTCTTCTCTTGCATTTTCACTTAGGACTTCAAGCTCAAATTCCTTCTGAAACAAATTGAGTTGAAATCATTCTCATTGAATCGGCTTTAATCGAAACAAGGTTTTTGAAATAGCGAAAGTTTTCGCTACACTAATTCACCCCCCCTCTTAGTGCGCTCTTGATCATAACAGTATGGAATGTGATAAACTAGAAACACTTAGAAAGGAAAACTTGCTACTCAAAGAAACCTTAGAAAAATTTGAGTTTGGTAGCAAGTCCTTGAGGTTGATCCTTACCAACAAGGGTCACGTTCATAGAAAAGGTGGAATCAGATTTTTGAGTAGCTCTTACCAAAATCCAACCACCTTTATTAAAGGCCCTACTTTGCATGTTTCATCCCGAAACAAATGCAACTTTTGTTGCAAATTTGGGCATGTAGCTTATCATTGTCCATTCAAGAAATATAGTCCACATAAATTGATTTGGGTTCCTAAAAGAACCTCAAATGACTCAATGCAACATGATAAGCTATGTAGATCGATTTTTGAGGCACCTAAGGTCAAATGGGTACCTAAAAATCATCCTTTTTTTGTAGAAAAATATACCATTATAAGCTAGGAGCAAGAGATAGTACCTTGATAGTGGATGCTCAAGGCATATGATTGGAGATCCATCTCAATTCTCTAAGCTCACTAGGATAGACGAATGATATGTTAACTTTAGAGACAACAACAAGGGTAAATCATTGGCAAAGGAATCATGGGTAACAAATCCAAATTCTTTATTGAAGATGTGTTATTGGTTGGTAGCTTAAAGCATAATCTCTTAAGCATTAGTCAATTGTGTGATAAAGGATACATCATTAAATTTCAATCTAATGCTTGCATTATTGACAAACCACACAAAAACACATCTATGATTGCATTAAAACAAAATAATGTATACACTATCGATATTAATAATCTATGTAATGAAATGTGCTTTTCAGTTTTGAATAACGTTGCTTTGTTTTGTCATAGGAGATTAAGTCATGCTAGCATGAAACTAATCACTCAAATTTTATCTAAAGAACTTGTAAGAGGAATTCCTCATATCAAGTTTGTCAAAGATAATATGTGTGATGCATGTCAACTAGGAAAACAAATAAAAAGTATCTTCAAACCTAAGAACCAAGTAAAGCACCTCTAGACCTTTGCAATTGATCCATATGGACTTGTTCGGACCAATTGGTACATCAAACCTAGGAGGTAGCAAATACGCATTTATCATTGTTGATGATTTTAGTAAATACACATGGACTTACTTTTTGACACACAAAAGTGATTGCTTTAGGTATTTCTCTATGTTTTGTAAACTAGTTCAAAATGAAAAGGATTTTATGATTTCATCAATACGAAGTGATCACAGTGGTGAATTTCAAAACCTTGATTTTCAATAATTTTGTGAATATAATGGATACCACAATAACTTCTCTACTCCAAGAAATCCTCAACAAAATAGTGTAGTAGAAAGAAAGAATAGAAACTTACAATAAATAGCTAGAACCATATTAAACGAACATAACCTACCCAAATATTTTTGGGCCAAAGCTATAAATACGACATGCTATGCCATGAATAGGGTTCTAGTAAGACCACTACTTTCCAAAACTTCTTATGAGTTATGGAACAACAAAAAACCCAATGTTTCATATTTTAAAGTTTTCGGATGTAAATGCTTTATATTGAATGAAAAAGATACATTAGGAAAGTTTGATGCAAAATCCGATGAAAAAATTTTTCTTGGTTATTCTTCCATTTCTAAAACTTTTCGTATCTTTGACAAAAGAACTTTTGTTATAGAAGAATCAATTCATGTGGTTTTTAATGAAGTTTTCGAAGTTAAGAAAAATGATTTCGATGATGATCTTAATTTTGATACTTTGAATTTAAATGAATCCCGTTCTCCACCTAGCAACTTGGATGCTTCCAAAACATCCTTACCTAAGGAATGAAAGTATATAGATACTCATCCCAAGGAACTAATCATAGGAGATACATCTAAAGGGGTTTAAACTCATTCTTCTCTTAAGAATTTTTGTGCAAATGCCACTTTTCTCTTCGAAATTGAACCTAAATGCATTGACGAGGCATTGAAAGATGATTCATGGGTCATCACAATGCAAGATGAGTTAAATCAATTTGAGAGAAATGAGGTATGGAAGCTTGTTCTGAGACCAAATGACCATTTAGTTATTGGTACTAAATAGGTCTTTAGAAACAAGCAAGATAAACTTGGTATCATGGTTAGAAACAAGACTAGATTAGTGGCCAAAAGTTTCAACTAAGAAAAAGGTATCAATTATGAAGAGACCTTCGCTCTTGTGGCACAATTAGAAGCCATAAGGATGCTCCTTGCTTATGCTAGTAGTAATAATTTTAAATTATTTTAAATGGATGTTAAAAGTGCTTTTCTTAATGGCTTTATTTCCGAAGAAGTTTATGTTGAATAACTTGCTAGATTTGAGAATGATAATCTCCCTAATCATGTGTTTAAATTGACTAAAGCTCTCTATAGTTTAAAACAAGCCCCAAGGGCTTGGTACGAGAGACATAGCTCTTTTCTTATTCTAAATAATTTCTCTAAAGGCAAGGTCGATACTATATTATTTATCAAAAAAATTTATAGAAAAATCATCTTTTTTTATAGAAAAATATACCATCACAAACTAGGAGCAAAAGATGGTATCTTGATAGTGGATGCTCAAGGCCTATGACCGGAGATCTATCTCAATTCTCTAAGCTCACTTGTATAGACGAAGGATATGTCACCTTTGGAAATAACAACAAGGGCAAAATCATTAGCAAAGGAACCATATATAACAAATCCAACTTGTTGATCAAAGATGTGTTATTGGTTGATGGCTTAAAGCATAATCTCTTTAGCATTAGTCAATTATATGATTAAAGATATATCATTAAATTTGAATCTAATGCTTGTATTATTGAATAACCACACAAACTTCTCTATGATTGCCCTAAAACAAAATAATGTATACACTATTGACATTGATGATCTTTGTAATAAAATGTGTTTTTCGATTTTGAATGACAATGCTTGGCTTTGGCATAGGAAATTAGGTCATACTAGCATGAAACTAATGTCTCAAATCTCATCTAAAGAACTTGTAAGAGGTATTCCTAACATTAAGTTTGTTAAAGACAATAGTGTGATGCATGTCAACTAGGAAAATAAATATAAGATAGTTTCAAACCAAGGATTCAAATAAGCACCTCTAGACTATAGCAATTGATCCATATAGATTTATTTGGACCAATTAATATATTAAGCCTAGGAGGTAGCAAATACGTCTTTGTAATTATAGACGATTTTAGTAAATACACATGGACATACCTCTTGGTACAATAAAGTAATTGTTTTAGGTATTTTTCAAAGTTTTGTAAACTTATTCAAAATGAAAAAGGATTTGTTATTTCTTCAATTCGGAGTGATCATGGTGGCAAATTTTAAAACCGTAATTTGTAATTTTTTTATGAATTTAATGGATACAACTATAATTTCTCTACTTTGAGAAATCCTCAATAAAATAGAGTAGTAGAAAGAAAAAATAGAAACTTACAATAAATAGCAAGAACAATATTGAATGAACATAGCCTACCCAAATATTTTTAGGACGAAGCCATTAATCTGGCATGCTATGTCGTGAATAGGGTTCTAGTAAGACCATTACTTTCCAAAACTCGTTATAAATTATAGAATAACAAAAAACCCAACGTTTCATATTTTAAAGTTTTCGATTATAAATGTTTTATCTTGAATGAAAGAGATGCCTTAGGAAAGTTTGATGTATAATCCGATGAGGGGATTTTTCTTGCCAATTCTTCTATTTCTAAAGCCTTTCATATTTTTAACAAAAGAACTTTGGTTATAGAAGAATCTATTCATGTTGTCTTTAATGAAGTTTTCAAATTTAAGAAAAATGAGTTTGATGATGATCTAAATTTTGATGCTTTGAATTTAAATGAACCTTCTCTTTCAACTAGCAACTTGGATGCATCTTCTTTCGAAACATCCTTATCCAAGGAATAGAAATACGTAAATGCTCATCCTAAGGTGTTAATTATAGGAGACATATCAAACGGGGTTCAGAATCATTCTTGTCTTAAAAAATTTTGTGCCAACACAGCTTTTCTTTCTCAAATTGAACACAATGCATTGATAAGTTCTTGAAAGATGATTTATGGGTTATCACAATGCAAGAAGAGTTGAATCAATTTGACAGAAATGAGATGTAGAAGCTTGTTCCGAGGCTAAATGACCGTTTAGTTATTGATACTAAATTGATCTTTAAAAACAAGTAAGATGAATTTGGTATTGTAGTTAGAAACAAGGCTAGATTAGTGGCCAAGGGTTTCAACTAAGAAGAAGGTATCAATTATGAAGAAACCTTCGCTCCTATAGCACGATTAGAAGCCATAAGGATGCTCCTTACCTATGCTAGTAGTAATAATATTAAGTTATTTCAAATGGATGCCAAAAGTGCTTTTCTTAATATCTTTATTTCTGAAGAAGTTAATGTTGAACAACCTCTTGGATTTGAGAATGATAATCTTCATAATTATGTGTTTAAATTGACTAGAGCTCTCTATGGATTGAAACAAGCCCTAAGGGTTTGGTATGAGAGACTTAGCTCTTTTCTTATCCAAAATATTTTTCTAAATGCAAGGTCAATGCTACATTGTTTATTAAAAAAATTAAAAATAATTTTCTTATTGTTCAAATTTATATTAATGATATTATTTTTGGTTCTACAAATGATACTTTATGTGAATCGTTTGCCAAAAGTATGAGCCAAGAGTTTGAAATTAGCTTAATGCGTGAACTAACTTTCTTTTAGGGCTTACAAATCAAACAACTTAGTAATGATATTTTTCTTAATCAAATAAAATATGTATTAGACTTACTAAAATAGTTTGATATAGATGGTTCAAAGGCTATCAATACGCCTATGAGTACCTCTTTTAAGTTAAACATTGACAAAAGTGGAGAAAGCTTTGATCAAAAAACTTATAGGGGTATGATAGGTAGTTTACTATACCTCATTGCAACTAGACCGGATATCATATTTAGCATATGACTTTGTGCTAGGTTTCAATCTAATCTTAAGCTATCTCATCTTAAAGCAATTAAAAGAATTCTTAGATATCTTAAAGCAATTAAAAGAATTCTTAGATATCTTAAAGCAATTAAAAGAATTCTTAGATATCTTAAAGGAACCACTAATGTAGGATTATGGTATCCAAAATTCGAAAACTTTGAATTAATTACTTATGCTGATGTAGATTTTGCTGGATGTAGATTAAATAGAAAAAATATATCCATAACAAGTCAATTCTTAGGTCATGCATTTGTCTCTTGGTCGTCCAAGAAAAAAAACTCGATTGCACTATCTATGACCAAAGCCGAATACATAGTGGTTAGTGCATGTTGTGCATAAGTCGTATGGATGAAAAATACATTAGAAGATTATAAAATTTATCATAAGAATATTTCCATAAAATGTGATAACACGAGTGTAATATGTTTAACGAAAAATCCTAGTCAAAACTAAATATATTGACATTAGACATTACTTTATACGAGATCATATTAATAATCATGATGTAATCTTAGAATTCATTGATATGAACTATTGATTGGTCGATATCTTTATAAAACCTTTAAATGAAAACAATTTGATTTCATTAGAAGAGAGTTAGGGATGTTAAATTGTCCAAATGCATGAGTTTGTTGTATTTTGGACTATCTTTCTCTTAATTTATTTCATGAATGGAGCTTTCATGAATTTATTTCATTTTTATCTTCCTTGATATCAAGTTTACTTCATATCCTTGCTCCATTACTTAATGATTTTTTATACACTTAGCCCCTTCACTCATGGAATTCATTGATAAATTAATCTCTCACGGATTTCACTCTAGTAAATTTTTTAATGGATTTGATTTTTGAGGTTTTATTCAATGATTTTTATTCCTTCATTTGATGCTTCTTCCTTAATCTTCTCATGAAAGAAGAATTTTTATGAATTTTTGGTATGTGATAATCACTTGCAAGATTGGGGATTTGATTTCATATGGATATCTTGATCCTTTTCATGAATCTCTTCTCTTTGATTAAAGCACGTTTTAATGAAAACTTATTTATTGTTTTTGACTTTACAAATTTGGTTCTTAATTAATTCCCTCCTTACCTTCCATCCTCTCCTTCATGCAAAGTTTTGATGACAAAGGAGGAGAGGTTGATGGAATCTATCGCTTTAATGTTGATAACTTCTGATGTTGAGAACTTTTTGAGTGTTACCATGCAACGATGCAATATTAATTAGATAAATTAGTGTGAAACTTGCTTGAATTTTTACCACACTTGCATTGTTGAATTGTTCTCCTTTTTGTTGATGACAAAGGGGGAGAAGTGATACCAAAATATGACAAATTAATGACTAATTTGTCACGGACAAACTTCGAAACAGGATGTTTGGTGTAATGCATATGAATGTCCGTGTCTTTGGGCATGTTCATGCCTTGTACAACATGTAGAGGGGCGGCCAAAGGCTTAATAGTCCCATTTTAGTTGGGTTGGTGGCCTCTTTAGGCTTGTAAATAAAGGTTGTGTCATGTGGACACATGCGAGAGATTTTTGGTCTGTAATAGACCATTTTACCCTTTGTTGTGCCACTGTTTAGAGCTTGTAAAGTATGTTTGTAATTTGCATTGTCTATGAAGTGTTTTTCGGACATGTTTGCTTGTGGATCCCAATTGAGGCGTTCTCTTTAACCCATTCTCTCTTTTGTTGGTCCTAAGGGACAATGGGAGGCTTCGGGGAGGCTGACCTTTGCGGACGGACGCGCGAGGGTGCCGCACGACTTAGGCAAAACTAGCTAAGTCCGTGACAGATGGTATCAGAGCGGGACAAGCACTCATAGAAACACTTAGCATGCAAACGTAGGGGACCTAGCGGGGCTGCGTTGAGGGCAGTCAGCACACACGCGACCGTTTGGGGGGAAAACAAGCATGGAGATGTAGGGGAAAGAGTCACTCAGAGGAGCGGGCATCTGAGATTGGCATTCAGAGGAATGGCCAACACTTTGCGCAAGAGGCACCACGAGAACAAACAAGCTTGGAAGAATGCGGAGCGCACAAAGGTTGGGATGGCTGAGTTTGAGCTACGGCTCAACGTTGAGAACTATACTTGATGGTGCTCTAGGCAAGCGAGGCGCTTGGTAAGAATGAGACCATGCAAGGTGAAATGAGTTGCTCAACGACTAAAAGAGTTATGCAAAGCTCATAGAGGTGAGGGGAATTACTAACTCGAAGAATTTGGTACTCATGGATGGGCTTGTATGCGGACGATGGAATGTTCGTGGCCATCCCAAGGCGACCGAAACTCGGCGCCATGGAGCATTGAAACTTTCTCTTCGGCATGTGAAGGATACGTCCATAGGAGGCTGAAGTGTGCAACAAGTTCAGCATGTTGCTAGTCCTTGAGGGGTGCAGCGGGGGCTGTATTGACGGGGAGTCGCAATCTAGCAAGTGCGTTTGCAGGAGGCAAAACAATGCATAGTTTATTCCGCAGATCGGAGTAGTCCAAGGGGATGGTGGTCTCCGAAACGAAGAGAGATGTTGCTCCAATGGGATAGTTATCTAGGAGGGGTAAGTCCCGACTCTCCAGAGGGAGAATCATGTGAGACGGACCTCACAAGTTGAGGAGGAGTACCTTAACAAACAACAACTCCACGAAACTCGATGGACTGAGCAAGTGGCGAGGAGTCGTTGCATGATCTCGCTTGAGAGAATGCATTGGTGGATGCATTGCGAGATCAAGTGGGGGAGCAACCTGAAGCAACTTAAATGAAGGCACACTTGGAGTCGATGTGGAGATCGGACTCAAGGGAGGGCTAACCCGTGGAATGGTAGGCGCGAGGGCCACCATCGACTCAATGTAAAAACGAGGAGCGGAGCAACTTTGGTGTAACTTGGCGATGTACCCAAGCCACATGAAGGGAGTCAGCATAGAAGTTGGAACGTGGAGCAGAGGCACAATGCTTTCCTTAGACAGAGGTCAAGGACATGAACTCTTGTAGAGGCAAGAGTAGAATCATGGTGTTCCATGGGTCCTTCATTCTGACGGAGTGGACTCATCTTGCATGGTGCCAAAGACGAAGGGAGCTTCGGGGCACATGCACCTTATCTCGGAGCAGCATTTAAAGGAGGAACTAAGGCGACTCAATTTGCGGAGGCGAAGTTGGGTACAGAAGGCCTTAGCACGGGGCAAGAGGATGCAGAGGCGGGTACTCTTGAAGAATATGCCACAGTATTACCATTCGAGTTGCTATGAAGGAAGCGATGTGCAGCGGAGATTGTGCTGGTAGGGGCAGAGGCCCAGGATCCAGACAATGGTGCACAAATTACAGTGAAGTCGGTGGACTTCGGGAGCTACTAGGCGACGGACTGTCTTAGAACAGTGCTTCATCTAGGTGTGACCCAAGAGTGGGTGGATGAAGGTCGATTGTCAAAGGAGCGAACAAAATCGAAGGTGGAAGAGACCCTGCGATGTATTGGCAGAGGCCACACATAGAGGGTTCACAATTCGAGTTTATTCCACAAGGATCAGAATGCAATGGAGATGTCACTAGGAGGCGACATGGTGCAGCGGATCGTGGTGGAACAGTTCATGGCAATGCGATACACACGACAGAACCCGTGAGGGACTAGATCATATGGAGGTATGATCGGGAGCTACTGGGAGCTCCACTTCGGTGAACAACACGATGGCAAGAAGGGCTATGGATTCAAGGAGTGAAGGCCATGGTACCACAGAGGCGGGTCTTCCGAGCGTGCATCGAATTTTGCATCGGATGAAAACCTTGGTCATCAGCATATGGGGGCTGGGTTCCACCAAGGGAAAAGTTTGAATGCAAGTACCAGTGAGTTCCATGGGAGGGACATGATCATGCAGAGGTATGATCGAAGCAGCTAGAGAGTTGGACTGCTCCAGAGCTCATATTCGCTTAAGGGAGCCCGACAAGTCAGAGGACAAGGTCGAGTAAGCGAACGTTGCTACCAAGGAAGCTAAGGAGAACAGAATCGGTGCAAACCCTACAACGTGATGGCAGAGGCCATGCATGAGAGTTGCAATCTTTCTTTCCATCGACCAAACGGACTGCTTGGAGAACACAGAGGTGTTGAAGCAGGGGGTCGAAAGGGGCGAGGAAGCGACGACAAGTCCAGAGGGACTTAGCTACCCAAAATCAAGCATCAGTTAGAGTGGAGGTGGACTCGGAGGAGTGCCACAGAGACATATCTACTGATCATAAAGAAAAGGGATGCAGATGCGAGGCGACGGATAGTAGGGCCATGGGCATGGCAGCGCCATGGTACCGTAGAGGCGGGACTTCCGTGAAAGTCATTGATCCCTTGCTCTCATGGAGGGAGAGCGCTTGGTCGTGAAAGGGGCCGAGGAGGTGGAGCATGCAGAGGCAATCTCCAAGTACCGAGACAAGGCTGAAGGGCAGAGGCCAAGAAACTTCATAAGACCGGTGTCAACAAGTTTTGTTGAATCTCAAATTTTGATGATGAAACTAATTGATTGTGTTTAGATGTTTAACTGCATTTTGAGTGATGCAGGTCTACTCGATCAGGATTAGACAGTTGACACAGGAGGAATTGACGTTGCGCCGGAGGAGATCACGTTAGGATATTGGACGGCAGAAGGCTTCGGACGTCGGACGTCAGGCATCGGGCCAAGGAGAGCGGAACTGTGCCAAGGATATCGGGGTTGCGGAGGTCAACCACCGATTGGGCAACAAGCCGCAAGAGAGGATGATGCGCTGAAGAATCAGACGAAGTGCCAACCAATGACGTGCTGGGCAACGGAATGTCGATTCGCGTTGTAACAATTGTCTAGATCGGAGTAGAGTTTTGGATTGTGTGTGCAGGATTAACTATGATAACGATGAAGACATAAAGTGAAACAAAGTGCGGAGTCAAGCGCGAAGGATTCGTTGGGAGTTCAAGAGTTTGACGGAAGTCCCAAGGTTTGTCGGTAACGCTGCCGGAACTCGCCGAGAGAGATCGGAGCTTGCCGAAGAAGCTCGTTGGAACTCGCCAAGATCAAATCGTGAAGTTTAAGAACTTGCCGGGAGTCCGTAGAATGGTTTCTGAGAGTTTATCGGAAGACCGCCGAAAGTTCGTCGGAAGCTCGTCGGAAGAAGTCTTGACTTTTGGATTTTGTAATAGCTTATAAAATGTCTTTAAATTCGTAGTTAGCATGTTAATTAGGGTTAGGATTAGGTATTAATCCTATAACCCAAGTAGGGGCCAATTGGGCTCGAGTTCGGACTAGTTTGGGCCAAGATTGAAGCCCAACTAGTGGGTTGAAAACACTGTAGTTAGGCTGAAAACACTATAGGCGGTAGCACCGCCTGGGCTGGGCGGTGGCACCGCCCAGTGCCCGAGAGCTGGGCGGTAGCACCGCCTCAGTTGGGCGGTGGCACCGCCTAGCACGGTCAACGTCTGACAGTAGCAGGCGGTGGCACCGCCAGCATCGGGAACTCCACGAGAATTCAAATTTGGAGCCCAAATTTGAATCCTCTTAAGGCCTATAAATACCCCTCAAATCTCAGCTGACATTACAACTTTTGAGAAGCATTTTGATTGAGAGAAAAGTCTTAGAAAGTCTTAGCAAGTCTTGTTTTCAATTTGCTAAAGAGTTCTCCTCCTTTCTTATTGAAAATTTGTAAGAGGTTGAACTGCTTGTAAAAGGTTGTAAGAGGGGTATTTACCCTTCCATTTCAAGAGATTTGCTAGTGGAAGGTGGGAGCCTCATCGAAGAGGGGCCTCGCAAGTGGATGTAGGTCATTTGATCGAACCACTCTAAAATCGGCGTAATCTCTGGTTTGCTTTTCATTGTCGCTGTTTACATTACTGCAAACCTTCTTACATGCTTTAGTTACTTATTACCTTTGCTGCGCAACTCTAAGAATACGCTTTCAAGTTAAGCTTTTCAAGTTCCGTTCTTATCGTACGAAAGATTTTTCCGAAACCAAAGTTTTAATCCGCTGCACTAATTCACCCCCTCCCTCTTAGTGCCGCTCCGATCCTAACAATTGGTATCAGAGCCCGGTATTTCTCATTTCAGATTTACATCAGAGAGAAATGGCTCTTTATGGCTTTCAAGATGGCTTATCAGTTTTTCGTCCACCGTTGTTTAACGGATTGGACTACACTTATTGGAAAACTCAAATGAGAGTTTTCTTGATTTCTATGAATTTGGATTTATGGAATATCGTTGAAAATGGTTTTCAACTTCCCTCTAAACCGATGAACGAATGGTTGGATTTGGAGAAGAAGTATTTTTCTTTAAACGCAAAGGCTATGAATGCCTTATTTTGCGCTTTAGACAAAAATGAGTTCAATCGGATTTCTACGTGCGTAACGGCTTTTGATATTTGGCGAACATTTGAAATCACGCACGAGGGAACTAGTACAGTCAAAGACTCGAAAGTTAACATTTTATTGCATGATTTTGAGCTTTTTCAAATGCAACCAAGTGAGACTATAGGCGACATGTACACCCGTTTCACGGATGTCGTCAATAATCTAAGAATTCTTGGTAAATCTTTTTCGAATTTTGATCTCGTAAGCAAGATCTTAAGATCCCTTCCAAAAAGGTGAGATTTTAAAATAACCACAATATAAGAAACAAAAGATTTAAATATTTTTCCACTTGAAGAACTTATCGGCTCATTGATGACATATGAAATGGTGCGTAATGCACACGATGAACACAATGAACACTTGAACCACCTTCCAAAGAACAGGAAGGATTTGGAACTCCGGACAAATGAATACCACTTGAGCGATGACTCAAGTGATGAGGACAATGATGAACTTGAACTTCGAACACTAAATCTTAATAAGTTTATTAAACAAAAATATAAAATAAACAATGAACTTGAACGGAGGAAGAGGCCAAAGAAGAGGAAGGCAACCAAGGATGAATCTGTTGAATCTCGTATTTTGATGATGAAACTACTTGATATATGTTTATGATTTAATCTACGTTTTGAGTGACGCAGGATGCTTCAATCAGGATGAGACAATTAAAGCAGGAAAATCATGTTGTGCCGAAGGAACATGTCAGAAGATTGGACGTCGGGCCGGTGGATCGGTCGACGTATCGACAGAAGGCTTCGGGCCGTGGACTCGGGCATCGGGCCAAGAAGAGCGGGTATTGTGCCAAGGATATCGGAGTTGCAGAGTCAACTGGCCGATTGGGCAATAGGCTGCAGGAGAGGACGATGCGCCGAAGAATCGGACGAAGCGTCGAGGGACCAATGACATGCCGGACAACTTGGTTAAATTGCTTAGGATTAATTGTCTCGATCGAAGTTTTGTTTTAAGTGTGCATGATTAACTACGATGAAAGTTAGACAAGCAGCACGAGTTGCGCCAGAGTCAAGTTCATGATCACATTGGGAGTTCGAGAGTTCGACGGAAGTTCGGACGGTCGTCGGAGGTTCTACGGGAACAGATCCGAGAAGTCCAGAAGCTTGCCAAGCGAAGCTCGTCAGAACTCGCCAAGTGGATCGTCGCAAATCCAGGAGTTTGCCGGAAGTCCGTAGGAGGATCACCGAGGGTTCATCGGATGATCGACGAAAGTTCGCCGGAAACTCGCCGGAAGAAGCGATTGACGCACCGAAGCAAAGATGCAGAAATTGTCTTAGATTTAATCGTAGTTAGCACGTTGATTAAGTTGGAAAATGGGAGGTGATCCCATTAGCTTAATCTTGGGGCAATTAGGCCCCTGAAATGATTGAAATTGGGCCGAATGGAGCTAACCATTCGGACCCTGATTGCACCAGGAGGTGCAACCGCCTAGGCCCGGAGGTGGCACCGCCTGGGCTAAGTCTCCCAACTAGACTGGGCGGTGCAACCACCCCAGCCAGGAGGTGCAACCGCCTGAACTCAGTCTTCGAGCTAGACTGGGCAGTGCAACCTCCCTGACAGAGAGGTAGCACCGCTTGAGCTCAGTCTTCGAGCTAGACTAGGCGGTGCAACCTCCCTGATAGAGAGGTAGCACCGCCTGAGCTCGGTCTTCGAGCTCTGGCAGAGAGGTGCAACCGCCTCAGTCAAGAGGTGGCACCGCTTGGGGCTCAATCTCCGAGCCAGACTCAGGCTGTGCAATCGCCCCTGACAGAGAGGTGCAACCGCCTGGGCTCAGTCTCCGAGCTCTGCCAGGCGATGCAACCTCTCTAGTTAGGAGGAGCAACCGCCTGATCCCGGAATTCCGGGATTTGATCGTTTTGAGCTCCGAATTTGAACTGGGTTGGGGCCTATAAATACCCCACCCATTCAGCACAGAAAGTGCAAGAGACCTACACCGAAATCTTGATTCTTTCTGTGATTCTAAGAGCTCAAAATTGTTGTGAAGCCTTTAAGTCTCCTCCTTCTGTTCTTTAAGCTTCTGAATTGTAAAAGTGAGGAGAGAAAGGTTCTGTAAGGGTTGTCTCCTGAGCCCATCAAAAGGAGTGAAACTATAAAAAGGGCAGTTGGCCTTCGCCCATTGAAGGAAGGCTGCTAGTTGACGTCGGTGACCTCGTCGGAGGAGGAAGCCAAAAGTGGAGTAGGTCAAGACTGACCGAACCACTCTAAATCTCTGGTTTGCTTTTATTTCGAGTACCTTATCATTACTGGAAACCTCCTACATAACTACTGCTCTCTGCGCCTTTACGAATAAGTTCTAAGTGCTGATCTTTTCGAATCTGCATTCAGACGTAAATCTATGTTTTTCGTACGATCAGCTTACGTTTGTGTTTTGATTCTGCAAAACTGTCTTCTGCGCTTTTATGAACTAGCTTATAAGTTTAGATCCCTTTGAAACTGTTTTAGATGCAAACTACGTTTATACGTAAAACTACGTTTAGACTCAAATTACGTTTAGACGTAAAACTGCGTTTAAACGTAAACTGCGCAAACTGTGTTTAAACATAAAACTGTGTTTTAGACGTAAACTTCTTTTAAACGTAAAACTACGTTTAGACGTAAAACTGCGTTTAGACGCAAACTGCGTTTAGACGTAAAACTGCATTTAGACGTAAACTGAGTTTAGACGCAAAACTGTGTTTAGACGCAAACTGCGCAAACTGTGTTTAGACATAAAACTGTGTTTTAGACGTAAACTACTTTTAGACGCAAACTGCGTTTAGATGTAAAACTGCGTTTAGACGTAAACTGAGTTTAGACGCAAAATTGCGCTTAGACGTAAAACTGTGTTTAGACGCAAAACTGCGTTTAGACGCAAACTGTATTTAGACGCAAACTCAGTTTAGACGTAAACTGTGCTTAGACGTAAACTGCGCTTAATCTTAAGTAATCTTAGAATCGGCTTTTACATCAAAATCATTTTTATCGGACGAACGCAGCTTTCGTTTTTAAATCGCTGAAAGATTTCCGCTGCACTAATTCACCCCCCCCCCCCCCCCCTCTTTGTGCTCTCGATCCTAACAATTGGTCTCAGAGCGGGGTATTTCTCATTTCGGATTTACACCCGAGAGAAATGGCTCTTCAAGAGGGCTTTTTGGTCTTTCGTCCACCATTCTTTAACGGATTGGACTATACTTATTGGAAAACTCGAATGAGAGTTTTCTTGATTTCTCTAAATCTAGATTTATGGAATATCGTTGAAAATAGTTTTCAACTTCCCTCTAAACCGACGAACGAATGGTCGGATTTGGAGAAGTATTTCTCTTTAAACGCAAAGGCTATGAATGCCTTATTTTGCGCTTTGGACAAAAATGAGTTCAATCGGATTTCCACGTGCGAAACGACTTTTGACATTTGGCGAACCCTTGAAATCACGCACGAGGGAACTAGTAGAGTCAAAGACTCGAAAGTTAACTTTTAATTGCATGATTTCGAGCTTTTTCAAATGCAACCAAGCGAGACTATAGGCGACATGTACACCCGTTTCACGGATGTCGTCAATAGTTTAAGAGCTCTTGGAAAATGTTTTTCGGATTTTGAACTCGTAAACAAAATTTTGCGTTCTCTTTCTAAAAAGTGGGATTCAAAAGTAACTGCAATACAAGAAGCTAAAAATCTAAACAACTTACCACTTGAAGAACTAATTGGTTCATTGATGACATATGAAATGGTGCACAATGCACATGATGAACATGTTGAACACAATCACCTTCCAAAGAACAGAAAGGATTTGGAACTCTGGACAAATGAATGCCACTTGAGCGATGACTCAAGTGATGAGGACAATGATGAACAAACCAACCTTCTAAAGAACAGGAAGGATTTGGGACATAGAACATTTGAAGACCACTCGAGCAGAAGCTCAAGTGATGGTGAACTTAAACTACAAATGAAACGAAAATTAAAAAGCAAAAAGAATGGAACTACTTGCTTTAAACGCAAGAAGAAGAACAAAAATTGGGATGAATCGAGCTCCTCTGAAGACGAGAAAGTCAACAAAAGCGAGGCGGCAAACTACGCCTTACCAGCCTACGACATTGAGGTAATTAAAATGCCTTTGGTTTATTTTAAAATTACTTGATGCTTTCATGATATTTTTTTTTTTTTAGTTTAGAATTAAATTTCTTGAAAATTACATGTTTAAAAATAAAAATACAAAAATTATTATCATGCTGATAATTTCGAAAATGATAATATTGCATGATAAACAAACAAAATGATTTTGATCATGGTTAAGAAGTAATAATGTGTATCATGTTTGATTAACATTGTTGAATGAAATCACGTTTGATTTAAAGTAATGCATAAAGATGTAATATTAAATGGTTATTAACAATTTTATGAATGAGATTTTAAGTTATCCATGATCATGAGCTTGTTTGATCTTCTTGATTTAATTTCAAGATCTATAGCAAAAATCATGTCTGAATATATGAAAGTGTTAATTTCATTTTCGGATTCACTTAACAATTGGTATCCTAACAATCAGATTTTCTCATACACTTATGAAAAATATTTTTCTAAAATGGATTTGATGAAATGATTCTTGCTTATAAATTCCATCTTGAAATATGAATGATAGTGTTTTTGCTTGCGAAGATTTATTTCACATTTATATCTCCTATGATTCATGTGCAGAAAATGAATTTATAAATCATAATACAATGAGATTTCTTATGCAAAAATAAAGTGCTTTTGTGATTCTTTGCTAAAGAGAATAATCATAATCATGATCTTGATAATTATAACATGAAGCTCTTTATAAATCAAGATCGTTCATTATGCTCCCTACATTTATCAAAAAGGAGTTCTTCAAATGAAATGCCATTCAATGAAGTGTCATATTGATATCTTGAAACTTGGAATATTTTAAAATGTGATCTTGATAAGAATGTTTCAAGTTGCTCTTTGTACTATATCTTTTCGAATGAATCATGAGCCTTGATATCATATATTTCATAATACAAGATTTCTTTGCCTTATGTCTTGAACTTTCATGTTTATCTTAATTTGGCATATAAAGACTAAGGCATGCTTAGATGAAAAAGAATATCTTAAAAAATGCTTTTCCCATCTGATCGAGATTAATGATTTCATGATATTTTGTGAATCTCGAAATTAATTTTAATGACTTGATTATGAATTTCAAGTTAATGATTTGATTTGAATAAGTTTTATCTAAATCATAATCTTGATCCTGCAAAATTGAAGTCACAAATAATATCTTGTGGTATTCATGAATTGATACTCACAATATGAAAGCATTGATATTCATGACTTGAATTGGATTGAAACATTGTATGGTTAAATTAATCATTCTCCTATGTTTCAAAAATTCTTTAAATGCCTTATGTGATGACTGAAAATTAATTTGCTTTATGATGAATCACGAATCATGACTTGATCTATGATATTGAAATATTTTAATCATGATTCTTGGTTATATAATTACTTTGCCCTATTAAAAGGATTTGTTGAATGGATCATGTCCTTCTTGAACTTTCTTGATATCATGACAAGATTTTGTAATGTGGCCTGTATAATAATTAAAAAATTTTGGCCATTGATTTCTCCCTTCTTTTCGACAAAAACAAAGGGGAGAAAGCTTTTGCTAGTTAGAACATGCAAAGAAAAGCAAGTGCAATCTTGCACATGAAGCAAGTGTTGAATTGCCATAATTGAACCTAAGAATCTTGCTATGCTTTTGTGGTTATATGTTGTGATGAAAATATAGCTTCATGTTATAAAAACTTGCATATATTTTAAAATAGCTAGAGCTACTTCTCCTTTTGTTGATGATAAAGAGGGAGAAATATATGAATTGATACTATAAGTGCCATATTTGAATTTTCATCATGTTAAGATATCAAGAATTTGCATCGTAATTCTACTTGATGATATCTTGCCATGTGATGAAATGCTACGATTTGTTGCTAAAATGATGCATGCAATACTTATGCTTTCTACGTAATGTATTGCATATGATATGAACCTTGATTAAAATTGCCTTGATTTGAATTCAAGGTTTATCTCAATTATGGAATTTTGAAATAAAAATGATTACTCACCTTTGTCATGATTTAGAAATTGACAGAAAGGGTTTTCCCTTCTTTTTGACAATGACTAAGGAGGAGATAACTTGCATGCACAATTCAAGAAGAAAGCAAATTTTCACTTCTCAAAAGAGAAGAAATTGCTATCTTGAACATCTTAAGAAACAAAAAGAACAAAGGTGCTATCTTGCCTATCTCAAGAAGCAAAACATGCAAACTTGAGCATCTAGCAAAGTGGATAAAATTTTCATATTTCAAGAAGCAAGAGGTTGCCTTCTTGAACATCTCTAATTTGCTAGCTTGCATGATGTAGAACTTGCTATCTTGAACATCTCTAATTTTCATACCAAGTGCTATCTTGTATGCTATAAAACTTGCATATCTAAAACTTGATAGCTTGAATATTCTAAGCATGATTCAACACTTGCTATATTTTCTAGCAAAATTGCATGATGATAAAACTTGATATTATGTTTTTCATGCAATGAGTTGAACCAATATCACACATGATTGTGGTACTTCTCCTTTTTGTTGATGACAAAGGGGGAGAAGTATGTTGATGACATAACATGTGATGCATAAGTTTATGCATATGTTCATGTCGACGTGTTGCAAGTATTCATAATGAATATTGCAATGACTTGAATTCAGTTTGAATTCAAGGTTCTATCAATATGGCATATTGATAGGGGGAGTTTGTTAATCTCCGGGAGTTAAGTTTAACTCCGTCATCAAGTGGTTGTCATCATCAAAAAGGGGGAGATTATTAAATCTCGTATTTTGATGATGAAACTACTTGATATATGTTTATGATTTAATCTGCGTTTTGAGTGACGTAGGATACTTCAATCAGGATGAGACAATTAAAGCAGGAAAATCATGTTGTGCCGAAGGAACATGTCAGAAGATTGGACGTCGGGCCGGTCGATCGGTCGACGTATCGACAAAAGGCTTCGGGCCGTGGACTCGGGCATCGGGCCAAGAAGACCGGGTATTGTGCCAAGGATATCGGAGTTGCGGAGTCAACTGGCCGATTGGGCAATAGGCTATAGGAGAGGACGATGCGCCGAAGAATCGAACGAAGCGTCGAGGGACCAATGACAAGCCGGACAACTTGGTTAAATTGCTTAGGATTAATTGTCTCGATCGAAGTTTTGTTTTAAGTGTGTAGGATTAACTACGATGAAAGTTAGACAAGCAGCAGGAGTTGCGCCGGAGTCAAGTTCATGATCACGTTGGGAGTTCGACGGAAGTTCGGACGGTCGTCGGAGGTTCTGCGGGAACAGATCCGAGAAGTCCAGAAGCTTGCCAAGCGAAGCTCGTCGGAACTCGCCAAGTGGATCGTCACAAGTCCAGGAGTCTGCTGGAAGTCCGCAGGAGGATCACCGAGGGTTCATCGGATGATCGACGGAAGTTCGCCGGAAACTCGCCGGAAGAAGCGATTGACGCACCGAAGCAAAGCTGCAAAAATTGTCTTAGATTTAATCATAGTTAGCACGTTGATTAAGTTGGAAAATGGGAGGTGATCCCATTAGCTTAATCTTGGGGCAATTGGGCCCCTGAAAAGATTGAAATTGGGCCGAATGGAGCTAACCATTCGGACCCTGATTGCACCAGGAGGTGCAACCGCCTAGGCCAGGAGGTGCAACCGCCTAGGCCAGGAGGTGGCACCGCCTGGGCTAAGTCTCCCAGCAAGACTGGGCGGTGCAACCACCCCAGCCAGGAGGTGCAACCGCCTAAGCTCAGTCTTCGAGCTAGACTGGGCGGTGCAACCTCCCTAACAGAGAGGTAGCACCGCCTGAGCTCGGTCTTCGAGCTAGACTAGGCGGTGCAACTTCCCTGACAGAGAGGTAGCACCGCCTGAGCTCGGTCTTGGAGCTCTGGCAGAGAGGTGCAACCGCCTCAGTCAAGAGGTGGCACCGCCTGGGGCTCAGTCTCTGAGCCAGACTCAGGCGGTGCAACCGCACCTGAAAGAGAGGTGCAACCGCCTAGGCTCAGTCTCCGAGCTCTACCAGGCGGTGCAACCTCTCTAGTCAGGAGGTGCAACCGCCTGATCCCGGAATTCCGGGATTTGATCATTTTGAGCTCTAAATTTGAACTAGGTTGGGGCCTATAAATACCCCACCCATTCAGCACAGAAAGTGCAAGAGACCTACACCGAAATCTTGATTCTTTATGTGATTCTAAGAGCTCAAAATTGTTGTAAAGCCTTTAAGTCTCCTCCTTCTGTTCTTTAAGCTTCTGAATTGTAAAAGTGAGGAGAGAAAGGTTCTGTAAGGGTTGTCTCCTGAGCCCATCAAAAGGAGTGAAACTGTAAAAAAGGCAGTTGGCCTTCGCCCATTGAAGGAAGGCAGCTAGTTGACGTCGGTGACCTCGTCGGAGGAGGAAGCGAAAAGTGGAGTAGGTCAAGACTGACCGAACCACTCTAAATCTCTGGTTTGCTTTTATTTCGAGTACCTTATCATTACTGCAAACCTCCTACATAACTACTGCTCTCTGCGCCTTTACGAATAAGTTCTAAGTGCTGATCTTTTCGAATCTGCATTCAGACGTAAATCTGTGTTTTTCGTACGATCAGCTTACGTCTGTGTTTTGATTCTGCAAAACTGTCTTCTGCGCTTTTATGAACTAGCTTCTAAGTTTAGATCCCTTTGAAACTGTTTTAGACGCAAACTACGTTTACACGTAAAACTGTGTTTAGACGCAAACTGCGTTTAGACGTAAAACTGCGTTTAAACGTAAACTACGCAAACTGTGTTTAAACATAAAAATGTGTTTTAGACGTAAACTTCTTTTAAACGCAAAACTATGTTTAGACGTAAAACTGCGTTTAGACGCAAATTGCGTTTAGACGTAAAACTGCGTTTAGACTTAAACTGAGTTTAGACGCAAAACTGTGTTTAGACATAAAACTGTGTTTTAGACGTAAACTACTTTTAGACGCAAACTGCGTTTAGACGTAAAACTGCGTTTAGACGTAAACTGAGTTTAGACGAAAAACTGCGCTTAGACGTAAAACTGTGTTTAGACGCAAAACTGCGTTTAGACGCAATCTGTATTTAGACGCAAACTCAGTTTAGACGTAAACTGTGCTTAGACGTAAACTGCGCTTAATCTTAAGTAATCTTAGAATCGGCTTTTACATCAAAATCGTTTTTATCGGACGAACGCAGCTTTCGTTTTTAAATCGCTGAAAGATTTCCGCTGCACTAATTCACCCCCCCCCCCCCTCTTAGTGCTCTCGATCCTAACAGAATCAAGAACTTCCAAAGGTGAAACGGCGAATTGGGCTTTGACGAACTTCGACTACAAGGTAAGTAACTCAACTCTCTTGAATTATTTTGAAATTACATGAGTGCTTAACTTAGTTAGTAGGATTTTTTTTATGCTTTTCTTTCTAGTATTTTTGAAAAATTAAAAAATTATGAATGATGATTGCTTAATTTGTGATAATACAAAATTCCATGAATGTTTATGATTTTCGTATTGGATTTTGATGTATGGTTTTGACATAAAATTAATTTGCATGATTATGTTTAATAGGATTAATCTATGATTGTGTATTTTGATATTATGCATGAGAATTTAAAATGATGATACCCTATGTTTTGGAATGATGCCTTGATGGTGATGATGCTTTCGGTTCTAAACATGATGCTCAACACTTTCATAAACATTTTCTTTTACTCAATCCAAAATGAAACACAAACAAAAATAAATATATATGTATGATCGTGATAAATTCATGTTGATTTTAGTTTCAAAACAAGATGCATTGTTTGCTACAAATTAAACATCATGATAATGGCATGTTTTATGATAATGCTTACACACCAAATGTGATTAATAGATAGAAGCAAACATAACGATGATTTTGCTCTCAACATGATGCATAGTTTTTACATGAAAATTTTAAATATGCTCATATGAAATCAATTGCATGACATGAAAATGGATTCTCTATCCTATTGAAATTAATAATCTCATTTCATGAATTATGTGAATATCTTGAATCAAATCTTTTGGAAAATGCCACATGCTTAATGCGATTCGACTTAATAAATCTTTATGACAAAATTTGCCTTTCTATCTTGAATGTTGACATTTCTTTTTAAAGCAAAGGCATGCTTATAAGAAGCAAAACACATGAATAGAAATTTATAAAAATGAAATACAATCCTCTATGTTATTGATTTTTCAATAAATCTATGCTTGTCATATATAAATTTATTGAATGTAATTTTGAGAATGATTTCAAATTTGACAAATGTTTGATTCGTATTTACGACATTAGATACATTTTAAATATGAATCATGCTTCAATCTTGTTAAATGCTTCAATCATTTTCTATCTCTAAAGTTCTCGATTTTTTATGAAATACAAGTGATAAATTCATTTATGATATCTTGTAAATCACTTGAATTATGAATGAGATTTTGATGATGTATTAAAGAATCACTTAAAAAGAAAATGTTTTTCCCATCTTAGCGAGATTAATGATTTCATGATATTGTGTGAATTTCGAAATTGATTTTGATGAAATGGTAATAACGTTATTCATGTTATGAATCTCAAAAATGATAATTTGATTATGATTTTTTTTGAGTTAATGAATTAACTTGAATGAAACTTTGTTTCAACCGAATCATGAACTTGTTAAGAACAATTTTAATGAATCGTGAATCATATCTTTGGTATTCATGAATTGATCCTCACTGATATCTTTCATGAATTCTTTGTATATTTGGCTTGTCGAACGGTTGAAATATTTAACCATTGAGTCCTCCCTTTCTTTTTTACTTTGATAAAGGGGGAGAAGGTTTTGCTACCTTGTGCATTGAAAATGAAAGTAAACTTCCTAGCATACTAAGTAAAACTTGCAAGCTTGAACTTCTCAAAATGAGAAGAAAGATCTTGCCTAACAATATAATTGCTCTAGCCATACTTTGTATCGAAAATAGGTTAATATCCTTAGAAGCATCGCATTAAATTTTTTAGTGTATCGCAATGTATCACATGTATCGTAAATTGAAAATTTTGAGACTATTATCATTTCATGTTTCACGATTGATATCTTTCATTGATATGATAAATTATCATTTCATCATATATCACACAATGATATCATGCTTTGCGATTGTATCATGTGATTCTTGCTAAATTTTCATATTGAATTCCTTTAAGATATGATTTCTTTGTATTTATGGCTTGCTTGGCTTGAAATGTTTTTGGCATGATGCATGCAATGATGAAATATTCATAAAGTTAAAATGATATATGTAATACTTATGATAATGATGTACATTATGTATTTATTGCACATGATGTGTATCATAAATGCTTTAAATGATGAATGATTGGTATCATGATCAACGTGTTGATAAATGCTTAAAAATTTTAATGTTTGAGTATCATGTATGATATGCCTATTAATGATGATTGATTTGTTTTTCGGTATCGTGCATAAAAAATAAGGTTTTTGAAATTGTGTATGTTTTAATTTGAATATATAATGATGCACAAATAAGAATGATACTTACCTTTGTCATAATATGAAAATTAATATAAGGGTCTTCCCATCTTTTTGACAATGACAAAGGGGGAGCAAGAATTTCTACGTGGACATCATGAAAAGAGGCTAACTAACTAGCTTGCACAATTCAAGATGAAAACAAAAATTGCACTTCTCAAAAGAGAAGATGCAAATGTAACATTTGCCAAATTGTTTGCTTGCCTCATGTAAAATATTATCTCTTGCTAGTTTGGCATTTTTGCATGCTTGTATGTTGCAAAACTTGATCACTTTTTCAAACATTTTGCTAGCTTACACTTTGCAAAAAAAAGCAAAAATGACACTTCTAGAAGAAAGAGCTTGTTATTTTGAACATCACAAGCTTGCCTATCTTAAGAAACAAAAATTACAAAAGTGCTATCTTGCCTATCTCAATAAGCAAAACTTGCAACTTGCATATTGCAATAGGAAGCAAGAATTATGAGCTTACACAAGAAAGCTATCTTACATTTGCTTTTGAAATTTTTGCTAGCTTGTATATTGTGAAACTTACATATCGTAAAAATTGCTAGCTTGTAGTCTAAAGAGAAGCAAAAAGTTGCTATCTCAAAAGAAGCAAATGTGCTATCTTGCCTATCTTAAGAGGCAAAAATGCTAACTTGCACATCTAGCAAAACTTGACAAATTTGCATATTTCAAGAAGCAAGAGTTGCTTTCTTGAACATCTCAAAACTGCTAGCTTGCATGTTCTAAAATGTTATAATATTGCTAGAACTTGCTATCATGAACATTACCAAAAGTGCTATCTTGTATGCTGTAAAACTTGCATATCTAAAACTTGATAGCTTGAATGTTCTAAGCATGATGTAATAATTGCTAAAGTTTTCTAGCTTCAAAAATGCATGATAATAAAACTTGATATTATGTTTTTCATGCAATGAGTTGAACCCATATAACAAACACTTGATTGTGGTACTTCTCCTTTTTGTTGATGACAAAGAGGGAGAAGTATGTCGATGACATGATATGCATAAGTTTATGCATATGTTCATGATGATGTGTTGCAAGTATTCATAATGAATATTGCAATGACTTGAATTCAGTTTGAATTCAAGATTCTATCAATATGGCATATTGATAGGGGAAGTTTGGTTAAACTCCGGGGAGTTTAGGTTAACTCCGTTAATCATCAATTAGTTGTCATCATCAAAAAGGGGGAGATTGCTGAATCTCGGATTTTGATGATGAAACTAATTGATTGTGTTTAGATGTTTAACTACATTTTGAGTGATGCAGGTCTACTCGATCAAGATTAGACAGTTGACACAGGAGGAATTGACGTTGCGCCGGAGGAGATCATGTTAGGATATTGGACGGCAGAAGGCTTCGGACGTCGGGCATCGGGCCAAGGAGAGCGGAACTGTGCCAAGGATATCGGGGTTGCAGAGGTCAACCACCGATTGGGCAACAAGCCGCAAGAGAGGATGATGCGCTGAAGAATCGGACGAAGTGCCAACCAATGACGTGCCGGGCAACGGAATGTCGATTCGCGTTGTAACAATTGTCTAGATCGGAGTAAAGTTTTGGATTGTGTGTGCAGGATTAACTATGATAATGATGAAGACATAAAGCAAAACAAAGTGTGGAGTCAAGCGCGAAGGATTCGTTGGGAGTTCAAGAGTTTGACGGAAGTCCCAAGGTTCGTCGGGAACGCTGTCGGAACTCGCCGAGAGAGATCGGAAGTTTAAGAACTTGCCGGGAGTCCGTAGAATGGTTTCCGAGAGTTTATCGGAAGACCGCTGAAAGTTCGTCGGAAGCTCGCCGGAAGAAGTCTTGACTTTTGAATTTGTAATAGCTTATAAAATATCTTTAAATTTGTAGTTAGCATGTTAATTAGGGTTAGGATTAGGTATTAATCCTATAACCCAAGTAGGGGCCAATTGGGCTCGAGTTCGGACTAGTTTGGGCCAAGATTGAAGCCCAACTAGTGGGCTAAAAACACTGTAGTTAGGCTGAAAACATTGTAGGCGGTAGCACCGCCTGGGCTGGGCGGTGGCACCGCCCAGTGCCCGAGAGCTGGGCGGTAGCACCACCTTAGCTGGGCGGTGGCACCGCCTAGCACTGTCAACGTCTGACAGTAGCAGGCGGTGGCACCGCCACTGACAGGCGGTGGCACCGCCAGCATCGGGAACTCCACGAGAATTCAAATTTGGAGCCCAAATTTGAATCCTCTTGAGGCCTATAAATACCCCTCAAATCTCAGCTAAGATTACAACTTTTGAGAAGCATTTTGATTGAGAGAAAAGTCTTAGAAAGTCTTAGCAAGTCTTGTTTTCAATTTGCTAAAGAGTTCTCCTCCTTCTTTCTTATTGAAAATTTGTAAGAGGTTGAACTGCTTGTAAAAGGTTGTAAGAGGGGTATTTACCCTTACATTTCAAGAGATTTGCTAGTGGAAGGTGGGAGCCTCATCGAAGAGGGGCCTCGCAAGTCGATGTAGGTCATTTGATCGAACCACTCTAAAATCGGCGTAATCTCTGGTTTGCTTTTCATTGTCGCTGTTTACATTACTGCAAACCTTCTTATCGTACGAAAGATTTTCTAAAACCAAAGTTTTAATCCGCTGCACTAATTCACCCCCCCCTCTTAGTGCCGCTCCGATCTTAACAAGTTTCTCATCAAGATAGCCGTAAGTGAAGGACTTCGGGTCATGCAAGAGTGCACGACCAAGGAACGAAGCAAACAGTATGCGGTGTTGTACCTTTGCTACTCAGTGGAGTAGGCGGCAGGGTTGATGGAGAAGACAGTACAATCCTAGAGGCGACCTCATCTATCAGAGAATTACTCCAAGTTGGGGTGAAAACTTCCCGCATTCCAAAAGTTCGATGGCATTGAGAAGGTGAATCACAGTAGCTAACTCAACGCAAGGAGTGCAAACACTTCACGTGCTTCAGAAGTGTGAGCAAAGAGTAGGCGAAGGCCAGTAACCAGCTCGATGCATGAAGTACAACCTCGAGGAGGCGGGCGAAGTCAAGTAACCTTTGCCTTCTCAACTCTTAAGAGAATGGGCGAAACCGAGTACCCCATTTCTCTTATCTATCCAGTAGAGGAGCTCTACACAAGTTCAAAGACCCTTCGAAGATAATGGAAGACAATAGTTGTCAAATCCTCACCAACGGTGATCAGTACTACTAAGAGTAGATTGTCCGCTTCATTTCCCAACGAAATGCCAATCGAAAGCGGAAGTGATGCGAACCTACTTGGATGTGACAACTAACTGAAAGAAGAGTTAATGAGCAGATTTTGTGGAGGAAGGACCCAAAACTTCAGAAGTTTGAGAGACGATGCTCGTTAAAGCTCCAACAAGCATCCACCCAGTTCAAGCAGCATGTGGAATTTCTGAGAGACTAGCATAGTAAGGATGGTCTTTTCCTTCATCTGGGGGGATCCACAGAAATCAACAAAGATCAACACAACTCAGCCAACCCCACACCAGAGTCAGAGTCATTGGTGAGTTGAAGCAGCATGGCGGATCAAAGATTCGACTACTCAAAAACAGCAGCGGAGAGCAGTTGGGAGTCAAGAGGCGCATTGTAGCTAGAGCAGAAGATTGAAGACTCAGCAAAGGCGAGGAGTTGCAGTGTCGACAAAGGCTTTAAAGAGGACGTCGAAGGAATAAGTGGGGAGAATGTCACGGACAAACTTCGAAATAGGATGTTTGGTGTAATGCATATGAATGTCCGTGTCTTTGGGCATGTTCATGCCTTGTACAACATGTAGAGGGGCGGCCAAAGGCTTAATAGTCCCATTTTAGTTGGGTTGGTGGCCTCTTTAGGCTTGTAAATAAAGGTTGTGTCATGTGGACACGTGCGAGAGATTTTTGGTCTATAATGGACCATTTTACCCTTTATTGTGCCACTGTTCAGAGCTTGTAAAGTCTGTTTGTAATTTGCATTGTCTATGAAGTGTTTTTCGGACATGTTTGCTTGTGGATCCCAATTGAGGCGTTCTCTTTAACCTGTTCTCTCTTTTGTTGGTCCTAAGGGACAATGAGAGGCTTCGGGGAGGCTGACCTTTGCGGACGGACGCGCGAGGGTGCCGCACGACTTAGGCAAAACCAGCTAAGTCCATGACAAATTGGCAATGGCATTGTAAATGTATTCAATGTATCTTATCATAAATGCTTGTATGTTTTGCGAATGCTTGAAATATGATTTGGTATCGTCAAATACAAATACTTGAAAAATATCAAATGTTTGCGTGAAATGTACCATAATGTGGCATGATTACTTATAAATGTTTTATTCCTAGTGTTATGCTTGATTTCGTATCAAAATGATAAATATCTATCATTATGATGAAATATAGAAATTACCATGCTTTGTTTCGTATTGGATGTTAGGATCGAGAGCACTAAGAGGGGGGGGGGGGGTGAATTAGTGCAGCGAAAATCTTTCAGCGATCAAAAACGAAAGCTGCGTTCGTTCGATAAAAACTATTTTGATGCAAAAGCCGATTCTAAGATTACTTATGATTAAGTGTAGTTTACGTCTAAACACAGTTTGCGTCTAAGCGCAGTTTACGCAGTTTTCGTCTAAATGCAGTTTGCGTCTAAATGCAGTTTGCGTCTAAATGCAGATTGCGTCTAAGTGCAGTTTGCATCTAAGCGCAGTTTGCATCTAAGCTCGGATTGCGTCTAAGCGTAGTTTGCATCTAAGCACAGTTTGTGTCTAAGCTCAGATTGCGTCTAAGCGCAGTTTGCGTCTAAGCGCAGATTGCATCTAAGCTCAGATTCGGAAAGATCTGAACTCAAACACTCGTTCGTAAAAGCGCAGAAGGCAGTTTGCAGTTATAAATGGAATCAAAACGTAAACGTAAACAGCAAAGAAACTCGTTTGTAAAAGCGCAGAAGACAGTTTGCAGTTATAAATAGAATCAAAACGTAAATGTAAACTGTAATGTAAAGATCGTACGAAAACACTGATTTACGTCTGAATGCAGATTCGAAAAGATCAGAACTTAGAAACTTGTTCATAAAAGCATAGAGAGCAGTAGCTATGTAGGAGGTTTGCAGTAATGATAAAGTGCTCAAAATAAAAGCAAACCAGAGATTTAGAGTGGTTCGGTCAGTCTTGACCTACTCCACTTTTGGCTTCCTCCACCGACGAGGTCACCGACGTCAACTAGAGGCCTTCCTTCAATAGGCGAAGGCCAACTGCCCTTTTACAATTTCACTCCTTTTGACGGGCTCAGGAGACAACCCTTACAGAACCTTTCTCTCCTCTCTTTACAACTCAAGACTTGAAGAACAGAAAGAGGAGAACTTTTGGACTTTACACAAATTTGAGCTCTTAGAATCATAGAAAATATCAAGAATTCGGTGTAGGTCTGTGTGCTTTCTGTGTTGAATGGGTGGGGTATTTATAGGCCCCAACCCAGTTCAAATTTGGAACTCAAAACGACCAAATCCCGGAATTCCGGGATCAGGCGGTTGCACCTCCTGACTAGAGAGGTTGCACCGCCTGGCAGAGCTCGAAGACTGAGCCTCTGGGCGGTGCTACCTCTGTCAGGGGCGGTTGCACCTCTCTGCCAGAGCACGAAGACCGAGCTCAGGAGGTTGCACCGCCTGACTGGAGAGGTTGCATCGCCTGGCAGAGCTCGAAACTTGAGCTCTAGCGGTGCTACCTCCTGATAGAGGAGGTTGCACCGCCCAGTCTCGCTCGAAGACTGAGCCCTGGGCGGTTGCACCTCTTGGCTAGGGCGGTTGCACCGCCCAGTCTCGCTGGGAGACATAGCCTGGGCGGTGCTACCTCCTTGCCTGGGCGGTTGCACCTCCCATAGCAACCTGGGTCCGAATAGGTTGAACCATTCGACCCAATTTGAGTTCTTCAGGGGCCCAATTGTCCCAGGATTAAGCTAATGGGATCACCTCCCATTTCTAACTTAATCAAAGTGCTAACTACGATTATTTCCTAAGACATATTCTACAGCTTGCTTCGGTGCGTCACTCTCTTCTTCCGGCGAGTTTCCGGCGAACTTCCGTCGATCATCCGATGAACCCTCGGTGATGCTCCTGCGGACTTCCAGCAAACTCCTGGACTGCAATGATCCACTTGGCAAGTTCCGACGAGCTCCTTTGGCAAGCTTCTGGACTTCTCGGATTTGTTCCCGTAGAACCTCCGACGACTGTCCGAACTTCCGTCGAGCTCTCGAACTCCCAACGTGATCATTGTCATGACTCCGGCGCAACTCCTGCTGCATGTCTTACTTTCATCGTAGTTAATCCTGCACACACAAAAATAAAAACTTTGATCGAGACAATTAATCCTAAGCAATTAACCAAATTGTCCGGCATGCCATTGGTCCCTCGACGCTTCGTCCGATTCTTCGGCGCATCGTCCTTTCCTGTAGCCTATTGCCCAATCGGCCAGTTGACTCCGCAACTCCGATATCCTTGGCACAATACCCGCTCTTCTTGGCCTGATGCCCGAGTCCACAGCCCGAAGCCTTCTGTCGATACGTCGACCGATCCACTGGCCCGACGTCCAATCTTCTTACATGTTCCTCCGGCACAACATGATGTTCCTGCTTTAATTGTCTCATCCTGATCGAAGCACTCTGCGTCACTCAAAACGCAGATTAAATCATAAACATGTATCAAGTAGTTTCATCATCAAAATACGAAATTCAACAATCTCCCCCTTTTTGATGATGACAACTACTTGATGACGGAGTTAAACTTAACTCCTAGAGTTTAAACAAACTCCCCCTATCAATATGCCATATTGATAGAAACTTGAATTCAAACTGAATTCAAGTCATTGCAATATTCATCATGAATACTTGCAACACGTTATCATGAACTTATGCATAAAATTATGCATAACATGTCATGTCATCAAATACTTCTCCCCCTTTGTCATCAACAAAAAGGAGAAGTACCACAATCAAGTGTTTGTGATGTAAGTTTAACTCATTGCATGAAAAATATAATATCTATTGTTACCATCATGCAAGTTTGAAGCCAGAAAATTTAGCAAATGTTACATCATGCTTAGAACATTCAAGCTATCAAGTTTTAGATATGCAAGTTTTACGTCATACAAGATAGCACATGCAAGCTAGCAATGTTACAACATTTTAGAACTTGCAAGCTAGCAGTTTAGAGATATTCAAGAAGGCAACTCTTGCTTCTTGAAATATGCAAGTTGTAAGCTAGCAGATTTTTGCTTCCTTTGCACTGTTAGCTTTTGATATCGTAACGCAACTATTTGAAGTGTTTATCAATTGTAGCATTTCATCATATGGCATGATATCGACATATAAAGCTGTGAAGCAAGATTTTGATATCATTTCATGATGTACACATTTTGAATAATTTAGCAAGTGTAGCATTGCATCACATGGTAAGATATCAGTTCGTACGATGCAAATTTTTGTTTGATATCTTGATACAAGGCATATGGCAATCATATATTTCTTGGTGATGCAAGTATGGCCTAATCATAGCATCAGTGATAGCAACCATATCAACATCAATAATAGCAACCATGTCATTATCAGTGATAGCAGGTATGGCCTAATCATAACATCAGTAATAGCAACCATATCAATTCATATTTTTCTCCCCCTTTGTCATCAACAATAAGGAGAACGATATAAGCAAATTTTAAATATAAGTGCGATGCCATAAGTTGGTTTATGTCATTTTCCAATAGTGAGTGATAGGATACTAGTAATGCAAACATCTTGAGGAAAACATGACATGGAGATAGCTTTTATTGCTTCTTCCTTTTTATTTGTTATCTTTTTACATGAAGGAGGAAAGCCATATGTGAAGTTCAAATCGATAAGATATTACAGCACACTTCATTTTTGCAAGGATTAAGATATGTAAGTGAGTCAAATCCTTGTATGTAAAAATATCTTCCTTTTATAAGAGGGAATCATCAAATATGTTTCTCGAAAAATATTTTTCACATGATAAGTGCATTTGCTAGATGATTCCATTCGTCAAAAATCAATGATGTGAATTAAGCTAGATATGACATATGCTTGTTAAATTCGGAAGAGGATAATATATCAAGAAAATCCAATTGTTAGGATCAAGAAAATTCGAAAATGAAATTTGACACTTTCATATATTCGGACAGGGTTTTACTAGAGATATTCAATGACAATCATGAAGGTAAAACATGCTTATTATCATGGAAATTTTTGTATTCAAGCACATAATTTCCAACATGTAATCATGGTAAGTAATTGTGTAAAATTATTATGGCAATCAAGTGATTTGATCATTCAATCAAAAAAGTCCAAAAAATAATTTTAACACGTTTAATCATTCGGACATATTTTTGCCATAGTTTTTCAAATATAATAATGAAGATAAGGCATGCTCATCATCATGGTAGTGTGATAGCAAGTTTACCATATACAAGCTAGCAAAAAAAATTTTACATTTTAAGGCCCGCAAGCTAGCAATTTTAAGATGTTCAAGAAAGCAACTTTTGCTTCTTGAAATATAAGTTTTGCTAGATGTGCAAGTTAACTTTTTGCTTCTTGAGATAGGCAAGACAGAATTCCTTGGTGATGTTCAATATAGCTAAGTTCTACATCATGCAAGCTAGTGAATTTTATAACATTTTAGAACATGCATAATCACCAAAGCATCATAAATTTTAATGATGTGCAAAATTACAAATTTTGCATGATTGCATTTGTGTGTGTGTCTTGAGATTTGCAAGATAGCACTTCTTGGTGATGTTCAAGATAGCAATTTCTTCTCTTTTGAGAAGTGCAATTTTTGCTTTCTTCTTGAATTGTGCAAGCTAGCTATCTCCCCTTTTGTCATTGTCAAAAAGAAGGGAAAAACCCTTTACATCAATTTTTAAATCATGACAAAGGTTAGTATCAATCTCATTTGTGCATCATTATATTTTCAAATTAAAACATACACATTTTCAAAACATATAAACTCATTATTATATGCATGATTCCAAATCATCATTCATATTATTTCAATCATTGTTTCACTCATCACTATAGCTTACCATGCATAATATGTAAAACCATCTAACATGATATAAACATTTATTTATTTAATTTTTTTAAGCATTCATGATACACATCATACATTATCATAATAAAAAGCGTATGCATCATTCCAAATCATAACTATTTCAAATCATCATGGTATTAATTTGTCACATTGCATCCTACCATGCATGATCGAAACTTCTCATTTGCATACATCAAAATAAATTCATGAATATCTCATGCATTCATATCATCACTTGAGGAGTTTTGAAAAGGAATAATTGGGTGATGAGATAAATATTTCATGAGTACAAAGAATTGCATAAAAATCATATCATGAATACAAGGAATAGAAGTCACAATCATTCAAGAGAAAAATCATCATTCATTTTCAATTCATTCAATTTAATAAATCAAGATCATGATTTTGATAAAACTTATTTCAATTTTAAATTATCAAAATCATTTTTATGGCTCACAAAATTTATAACATAAATAGATTCATGATTTCATTGATAATATATTTTCCCCCTTTTTAAGTGTTTCATTTTAAGTGGTCGATTTCATGTTAGCATGCCTTTTCATTTATGAAAACATGCATCAATTTTTTAAAACCACTGTTATTATCATGAAAATCGATAATCAAGAATCATCATACATAATTTCAAAAATATATACTCATTAATCATAACTTCAAATTGAACATGATTTCATATACTCAAAATCGAGAAATAACAATGGAAATCAACATGATACACATTATTATTTCTCAACCACATATAGCATGATTTCATAAGGTATTTTTAATTAAAATCATTTTGTTTAGCATAAACATGCAATTTTCATGATTATTTTCAAAATTACTAGAATGATAAGCATGATTCCTAATTGTTTGTATTTTCATTATAAAATTATTAAACATGTAATTTTCAAGAAAATTAAATAAAAAAGAAAAATGCTTTATGAAAAGCATCATGTAATTTCAAAGTAAATTAAAGGCATTTTGATTACCTTAGCGTCGAAAGGCGTAAAGGCGTAGTTTGCCACCTCGCCTTTGTTGATTTTCTCCTCGTCTTCAGAGGAGCTCGATTTATCCCAATTTTTGTTCTTCTTCTTGCGTTCAAAACAAGTAGTTCCGTTCTTTTTACTTTTTAATTTTTGTTTCATTTGTAGTTTATGTTCACCATCACTTGAGCTTTTGCTTGAGTGGTCTTCAAATGTTCTATGTCTCAAATCCTTCCTGTTCTTTGGAAAGTGGTTTTCAAGTTCTTCACGTGCATTGCACGTCATTTCATATGTGATCAATGAACCAATTAGTTCTTCAAGTGGAAATTGGTTCAAGTTTTTCGATTCTTGAATAGCAGTTACTTTTGAATTTCAAGTTTTAGAAAGTGAGCGCAAAACTTTGTTAACGAGTTCAAAATCTGAAAAGCTTTTACCAAGTGATTTTCAACCATTGACGACATCTGTTAAACGGGTGTACATGTCAACAACGGTTTTGCTTGGTTTCATATGAAAAAGCTCGAAATCTTGCAGTAAAATATTAACTTTCGAGTCTTTGACTCTACTAGTTCCCTCGTGCGTGATTTCAAGAGTGCGCCAAATACGAAAGCCGTTTCGCACAAAGAAACCCGATTGAACTCATTTTTGTCCAAAGCGCAAAATAAGGCATTCATAGCCTTTGCGTTTAAAGAAAAATACTTCTTCTCTAAATCCGACCATTCGTTCATCGATTTAGAGGGAAGTTGAAATCCTTTTTCAACGATATTCCATAAATCCAGATTTAGAGAAATCAAGAAAGCTCTCATTCGAGTTTTCCAATAAGTGTAGTCCAATCCGTTAAAGAACTGTGGACGAAAGACCGAAAAGCCCTCTTGAAGAGTCATTTCTCTCGGGTGTAAATCCGAAATGAGAAATACCCCGCTCTGATACCAATTGTTAGGATCGAGAGCACTAAGAGGGGGGGGGGGGGTGAATTAGTGCAGCGGAAATCTTTCAGCGATAAAAAACGAAAGCTGCGTTCGTTCGATAAAAACTATTTTGATGCAAAAGCCAATTCTAAGATTACTTATGATTAAGTGCAGTTTACGTCTAAACACAGTTTGTGTCTAAGCGCAGTTTACGCAGTTTGCGTCTAAATGCAGTTTGCGTCTAAATGCAGATTACTTCTAAGCGCAGTTTGCATCTAAGCACAGTTTGTGTCTAAGCTCAGATTGTGTCTAAGCGCAGTTTGCGTCTAAGCTCATATTGCGTCTAAGCGCAGTTTGCGTCTAAGCGCAGTTTGCATCTAAGCGCAGATTGCGTCTAAGCTCAGATTCGGAAAGATCTGAACACAAACACTCGTTCGTAAAAGCGCAGAAAGCAGTTTGCAGTTAAAAATGGAATCAAAACGTAAACGTAAACTGCAAAGAAACTCGTTCGTAAAAGTGCAGAAGACAGTTTGCAGTTATCAATAGAATCAAAACGTAAATGTAAACTGCAATGTAAAGATCGTACGAAAACACCGATTTACGTCTGAATGCAGATTCGGAAAGATCAGAACTTAGAAACTTGTTCGTAAAAGCGCAAAGAGCAATAGCTATGTAGGAGGTTTGCAGTAATGATAAAGTGCTCAAAATAAAAGCAAACCAGAGATTTAGAGTGGTTCGGTCAGTCTTGACCTACTCCACTTTTGGCTTCCTCCACCGACGAGGTCACCGACGTCAACTAGAGGCCTTCCTTCAATAGGCGAAGGCCAACTGCCCTTTTACAGTTTCACTCCTTTTGACGGGCTCAGGAGACAACCCTTACAGAACCTTTCTCTCCTCTCTTTACAACTCAAGACTTGAAGAACAGAAAGAGGAGAACTTTTGGACTTTACACAAATTTGAGCTCTTAGAATCATAGAAAATATCAAGAATTCGGTGTAGGTCTGTGTGCTTTCTGTGATGAATGGGTGGGGTATTTATAGGCCCCAACCTAGCTCAAATTTGGAGCTCAAAACAATCAAATCCCGGAATTCCGGGATCAGGCGGTTGCACCTCCTGACTGGAGAGGTTGCACCGCCTGGCAGAGCTCGAAGACTGAGCCTCTGGGCGGTGCTACCTCTGTCAGGGGCGGTTGCACCTCTCTGCCAGAGCTCGAAGATCGAGCTCAGGCGGTTGCACCGCCTGACTAGAGAGGTTGCACCGCTTGGCAGAGCTCGAAACTTGAGCTCTGGCGGTGCTACCTCCTGACAGAGGAGGTTGCACCGCCCAGTCTCGCTCGGAGACTGAGCCCTGGGCGGTTGCACCTCTTGGCTGGGGCGGTTGCACCGCCCAGTCTCGCTGGGAGACATAGCCTGGGCGGTGCTACCTCCCTGCTTGGGCGGTTGCACCTCCCACAGCAACCTGGGTCCGAATGGGTTGAACCATTCGACCCAATTTGAGTTCTTCAGGGGCCCAATTGCCCCAGGATTAAGCTAATGGGATCACCTCCCATTTCTATCTTAATCAAAGTGCTAATTATGATTATTTCCTAAGACATATTCTGCAGCTTGCTTCGGTGCGTCACTCGCTTCTTCCGGCGAGTTTCCAACGAACTTCCGTCGATCATCCGATGAACCCTCGGTGATGCTCCTGCGGACTTCCGGCAAACTCCTAGACTCCGACGATCCACTTGGCAAGTTCCGACGAGCTCCTTTGGCAAGCTTCTGGACTTCTCTGATTTGTTCCCGCAGAACCTTCGACGACTGTCCAAACTTCCGTCGAGCTCTCGAACTCCCAACGTGATCATTGTCATGACTCCGGCGCAACTCCTGCTACATGTCTTACTTTCATCGTAGTTAATCCTGCACACACAAAAACAAAAACTTCGATCGAGACAATTAATCCTAAGCAATTAACCAAGTTGTCCGGCATGTCATTGGTCCCTCGACGCTTCGTCTGATTCTTCGGCGCATCGTACTTTCCTGCAGCCTATTGCCTAATCGGCCAATTGACTCCGCAACTCCGATATCCTTGGCACAATACCCGCTCTTCTTGGCCCGATGCCCGAGTCCACGGCCCGAAGCCTTCTGTCGATACGTTGACCGATCCACTGGCCCGACGTCCAATCTTCTTACATGTTCCTCCGGCACAACATGATTTTCCTGCTTTAATTGTCTCATCCTAATCGAAGCACCCTGCGTCACTCAAAACGCATATTAAATCATAAACATGTATCGAGTAGTTTCATCATCAAAATACGAGATTCAACATTGGAATCATCCCTCGGATTGATGAATCATTAATTTTTTAAATTTGAATCTTGAAAAGTTTCATATATTAAATTTTTATCATATATAAAAATTATTATTATTTATCATCTTTCTATGTTAAACTTGAAAATGGATGTCATGCCTTGACATCATTTTTATTGATAAATATGTCGTATCATATTTTGAAATCGATAAATCATGATAAGTATCATGATGTGAATGTTGATAAGTTTAAATTAATACAACTTATCAGTTCGATGCTTGAATTCAAGAATGCCTTTTCTCAAGTATGGCATATAGATAGGGAGAGTTAATGCTAACTCCATCATCATCAAAAAGGGGAACATTGTTGAATATTAGATTTTGATGATGAAATCAATTGTAAATTGTTTGATCTAATCTATATGTTGAGAAAGTGTATAAGATTAACTACGATAGCGATAATACATATTGTCAGGATCGAGTCAGCACTAAGAGGGGTGGGGGGGGCGTCGCCGGCGGTGAATTAGTGTAGTGGATCAAAACAATGGTTTAAAATTCTTTATACGTTAAGAATGTTTTCGGAAGATAACTTGAAAGAGTGTTTCATCGTAAGGGTAGTGCAAGCCAAGTAAGAAGAAAGTTAAGCTATTGCAACGTAAGTAAATAGTGATAATAGAAATGTAAACTAGAATTTATAATTGTTCGATTGGTGTGACCTACATCCACTTCTGATTCCTCCTCCGTCAAGGTCACTGGTGTCCACTAATGGTCTTCCTTCAATAAGCGAAGACCAACCACCTTTTTATAGTACTTTCTCCTTTTCACGGGTTTAGGAGATAACCCTTGTAAGCCTCACACATCTCTTGAATGATCTCTACTCTTAGAAAGGGAGGAGGAGGACTCTTGCACTTTTATAACACTTAACACCCTAAGAATTCAAGATTATGTTAACACTTTCATGCTCTTTCATGCAGAAAAGGATGGGGTACTTATAGGCCCCAATGGCTTCAGAATTGGAGCTAAAAAGTATCACATCCCTTGATTTCAGGGTACTAACGGTACCACCACTATTATTGGGTGGTACCTCCACATGACACTTTGGGTGGTACCACCGCCCAATCTGGCCAGTATGATCGTTTGACAGAGCTCGGAGACCGAGCACTACCGGTACCACCGCTTGACAAGGGTGGTACCACCTGTAACATCCCCCATTTAAAAAAAAAACAAAATTAGTAAAAGATTTGTTTGTAAAAATAAGGATTATTTAATAATTATTTTATATTCAATGATATTATATTAAATGTTTATGGCTAGGGACCTAAGAGTAAATATTAGAAGTTTGATATAATTTATGAAAGATTCAGATTTAAGTTAAAAATATATATATATATATATATAGTGGACATGTGTCACTAGCTAACCTAAGAGTGCCACTTATCTTTGCTCTAAAGATGACACCTAGCCCCTTTCATGCATGCATGACACCTTGCAACTTTTGCACTAGCCAAAACCCAAATAATTAGATGAAAGGTTAAAGAAAATAAACCTGAAGAGTTGCAGCCAACGTGAGTTTGATAAGAGAAGGGAAGAAGAAGAAGAAGAAGAAGAAGAAGAAGAAGAAGAAGAGCTTGAGGTTTTTCATCAAATTTTCTCACATTTGGGATTCAAATAATTTTAAGGAAAGTGTTCTAACCCCATCCCACAGTAACCTTAATCTCTGTTTCAATTTTTATTCTACAAAATTTGAAAGATTTCAACTGAGAACCAGACTTTCTTTCGTTTTGATATAAAGCTATGAATCTGTAATTTTTCGGTAATATGACCTCTATGCAATGTTTCAGCCATAACATTTTGTAATAAACTCTGATTTAGACAAGACTATTCCATTTGAAAGTAGACAAAAAAATCTTTATTTTGATACTAAGATCGAATGATTTGGAATTTAAATGCCTACTAAGACTTCTATTTAAAGTAACCCTACAGATTCTGCAAAATAGGGACTAAAATTTCTGACCTCTTGTTGCTTAACTACTTATAACTTTCTGCTGTGAAATCAGATTCATAAAACGTATGATTTATTCGAAGCTAGACTCAAAATGCTTTCTGTATATACCTGATTTGAAATTTTTGGAGTACAATTGCTAACTGAAACATCTGCTTTCATCGACCCTATGGATTCAGTAAAACAGAGCTAATATTTTCAGACCTTTCGCTATGAAATTATCTGTAATTCCCTATTGTAAATTCCAATTATTGTTAAACTTGATTTGCCTAAAACTAGATTGACAAATCTTTCTAATGACACCTATTTTGTATAAATTGGAGAATAATTGATTATCCAAATAGTTCATATAATGTTCCTATCAAATTCTGCCAGAATCGAGCTTTGGTCGATTTCGGCTTTCCTTGTTTCTTCTCTTTGGAAATCGATTTCGGCAAAAAAACTCTTACTTCATTGAAGCTTTACATTATACCTTAAATTCCTATATTCTTTTGTCCTTATTTATTTGTACATCTACAGCTATCATCTAAAGATCATGTTTGCATCGTAATGATTCGGCACATGCATCCCATTGTTCCGCATTTGCTTTCGATATGTGCCTCTTCCAGTTTCATTTCTTTGGAGATTGAATTCATCTAACTTTCTTATTTCAATTGAGCTATATATGATTTCTTGAAATCCTTGTATGCTCTTGCTTTTGTTTCCTTTCAAATCTAAATACATTTGTGAAATATTATGTTTGTATCGTATTAACTCGAAAGGCATATGTACATTTCATTGTTCCGCATGTGCTTCCAATATATGCTAATTTCATTATTCATACTGTCCCTTTGTACTCTGGTGTTTGTGGGATAAATGTGAACCTTTGCCAAAAATGGTAAAGGGAGTTATGCTTAGAGCCCGCGATGCTCTGTCGGCCCCCTATGACTTCACTCAGACGTGGGTGGATGGAGCTCCCAAACGTAGGAGACTTATGTTTGTTGGTCATTTAGAAATGGATGGACCATATTATGTTATGATCCCACTTCACCTTCTATGTGTTTGATATGATATCCAAAGCTTTGGCTATGTTTCTATGCATGCTTTGGATAAGAATGAAATGAATGCATCGTCATGTGACATTTGAGCTTCTATTCATGTTTTGCTCTTTGATATATTTCTGAAATGTTATAAGTCTTTGTTATACCTTGAAAGCTACCATATGTCATCGATATGCTCCTTATGGCAATGATATGCTCCAATTACCTTTCCTCGATTGTATGAATAAAACATGCTTCGAACGATACGATATTGTAATTCTGCATTTAAACAAAACATGCTACTATTTCATCTTGTGTCTCTGCTTTGTATTTTGATACCTCATTTGTTTGAAAACTGTCCCCTTTGCTACGGATATGTTAGTCATTTGCTGAGCTTTATATGCTCACCCCGTTGCAATATAAATTTTTCAGGATAGCTTATCGCTCACTAAAATGTGTAAATTGGTTTGAGGCAGTGGAAGACTAGAAGATTTTGGGGCAAATATTTTGTACTTGATAGGTTGATGTTGTATAAGTTCTTTTTGGGTGTAATGAAATATCAATGACAAATCTAGATTGATGTATCTTGTAAGTATTTGACAAGTACCTCTTACGTTAGGATTTTGGAAATGTTAAGTCTAACCTGTGTACTGATATAAACATGTAGTATATGTTGGTTTTGTGATTGCATTAATTGCCGCGCTTATGGATTTATGATATAGTTATGGTTTAGTTAAGTTGCTTTTGGATTTTAAGAATCATCTAGTGACATGATGTATGATTATAAACTGCATAGGTTTTGTCAATTGTGGATTGTAGAGGTGAATGACTTGAATGTTTTTCTTAGTGACCTCAAATGTGTGATTGGATCCTGGATTGTTTGTTGAATTAAATTTATCAATCTTGAATTAGGTTCACACCTCCTAAATGAGAATTAAATTCGGGGGGGGGTGTGACACCACCGTTGACAACATTAACTACCGACGGTACCATTGCCTAGTCTGGGTAGTACCACCACCCAGACCCCCTAGGAGACTGGGTCACCAAGCGGTGCTATCGTCAATTGTGACTTCAGGTGCTGAATGGGCTTTTTCAACCAACTCAATTCAGCCCTATTTAAGGGCCCAATTGACCCCTAATTGAGTTAGTGGGATTACCTCCTAATCCTAAATGAACTTAAGGTCTATCAATAATAATTAAGATATTTAACAAAGCATTCTTCTTTTGGTATGTCAATTGTTCTTTCAGTGAGCTTTTGGCTATCTTTCGGCAAACTTCCGATGATCTCTCAACAATGTTCCAGCGTGTTGAATCTCGGATTTTGATGATGAAATCAATTGATGGGTTAATTGATCTAATCCATATTATTGAGGTAAGTGTGCAGGATTAATTATGATAGCTTGAAGACATAAAGCAAGTCTACCGAAGTCAAGTTTGATGGGTGTTCGAAAGTCCACCGAGAGTCCGAAGATTCATCGGAAGTGCTGTCGGAACCAACCGAGAAGAAATCGGGGACTTGCCGAAGTTTTCGGAGGTTCATGGATCGTCGGAGGTTTGCGGAGATCACTAAGAAGGTTCAGCTACTTGCCAAAGACTCACTGAACCCTACTGGGAGTCTGCCGGAAGAAATCCGAGGGTGTATCGGGAGTCCGCCGGAAGTTCGCCAAAAAGCTCGTCGGAAGGAAACTAGATGTTGCTGGTTAAAAACTTGCTTAGAACTATGTCTTAATTTTTTAGTTTTCATGTAACTAGGGTTAGGATTAAGGATTAATCCAATAACCCGGTTAGGGGCCAATTGGGCCCAAGTTCGAATTGATTTGGGCCAAGTTTGGAGCCCAACCAGTGAGCTGAAATAGTCTAGGCGGTGGCACCACCTAGAGCCCAAAGGAGTAGGCGGTGGTACTACCAGACAGGGTGGTGGTATCGCCCAGAACCCGAGAGGCCTGGCGGTGGCACCGCCAGTACACTGTCAGTGTTAGACACTGACAGGCGGTGGCACCGCCAGCACCGGGAAACCCGAAAGCAATTCAAATTCGGAGCCCAAATTTGAATCCTCTTGGGGCCTATAAATACCCCTCAATTCTCAGTAGAGAATACAACCTTTGAGAAGTTAGAGATTAAGAAAAAGCCTTAGCAAAGTATTTAGCAAGTCTTGTTTTCAATAGCTTAAGTTTTCACCTCCTTCTTTCTCTTTGAAAAATTTGTAAGAGTGTGAACCACTAGTAAAAGGTTGTAAGAAGGGTATTTTCCTTCCCCTTCAAAGTGATTTGCTAGTGGAAGTTTGGAGCCTCATCGAAGAAGGCTTCGCAAGTGGATGTAGGTCATTTGACCGAACCACATTAAATTGGTGTGTTCCTTGAATATGTGAGTGTTTACCTTTCTGAAACCTTTATTTACATAGCAGCAAGCTTTTAGTTTTTATCTCCTTACTTTACTCGAGTTACTTTTACCAAGTCATTCTTTGTCGAATCGAAATCTCTACACATTTACGAAATTATTTTTAAACTTATGAGTTTTAATCCGCTGCACTAATTCAGCCCCCCCCCCCTTAATGCCACTCCGATCCTAACAATTGGTCTGAAAGCGAGGCTCACTCTCATATTTGGTTTAATACCCAAGAGAGATGGCTTACTCCGGCATGCAAGAGGGTTACTCTATTACACGTCCACCTATGTTTAATAGGTCGGATTACACATATTGGAAGACTCGTATGAGGATCTTCCTTATTTTCATGGATTTTGAGTTTTGGTATATTATCGAAAATGGATTTCAAAAATCTTCTCTTCCGATGAGCGATTGGGATAAATCGGAGAAGAAGGTTTTTACTTTAAACGCAAAGGCTATGAATGCCTTGTTTTATGCACTTGACAAAAATGAATTTAATCGCATTTCGATTTGTGATTTAGTTTTTGATATTTGGAGAATCTTGAGGTCACTCATGAAGGCAGCCTAGTGAAAGATCCAAAATCAACATTCTTGTACATTCTTACGAACTTTTTCGGATGAAACCAAGTGAGTCCATCGGAGACATATACACCCGTTTCATGGATGCCATCAATGGACTCAAAGCTCTTGGTAATGGTTTTTCTAACTTTGAACTAGTAACTAAAATTTTAAGATCCCTTCCAAAAGTTACAACCATTCAAGAGGCCAAGGACCATAAAACATTTCCTCTCGAAGAACTTATTCGGTCTCTTATGACCTACGAAATGACGTGCCATACTCATGAAGAGCTCAAGAACCCCCTTCCAAAGAACAGGAAGGATATGACACTTAGAACAGAAGAAGACCCTTTGAAAGGAACATCAAGTGATGAGGACAATGACGATGACATTGCACTTTTAACTCAAAAATTTTAAAAATTTATAAGAAAGAACAAATTTAAAAATGACACCAAAAATAAACTTGAACATAAAAAGGACCAAGTAATATGCTACCAATGCAAGAAGCCGGAGCACTTCAAAAATGAATGCCCCCAAGCCAAGAAGAAGCAACCGAAGAAGAAGAAAGCTTTAAAAGTAACTTGGGACGACTCAAGTGATTCCGAGAATGAAGAAGCTAGCAATAAAGAGGAGGCAAACTTCGCACTAATGGCTTTAGGAGGAGAGGTATATGATTTAATTAATAAAGATTTATCTTTTGATGAACTTTCTATCACTTTTCATGAATTATTTGATGAGTGTAGAACTATTAGTAAGAAGTTTAATCTATTAAAGAAAGAGCATGAAAAGATGGATAATCTTCAAACTACTCCATGCATTAAGTGTGAACACTTAGAAGCAATAAAAGATGAGAATTTGCTACTTAAAGAGACCTTAAACAAGTTTAAGGTTGGTAGCAAAGGCTTGGACATAATCCTTGCAAATAAGGGTCACGTCGCAAATAGAAGTGGAATTGGTTTTGTGAGAGGATCTCATCAAAATCCTACCACCTTCATTAAAGGATCCACATTACATGTTTCACCTCATTTAAAATATAACTTTTGTTGGAAATCCAGACATGTTGTTTACAAATGTCCATTTAAGAAAATTAGTACACATAAGTTGATATGGATTCCTAAAGGAACTATAAATGACAAAATTAGTAGATCAATTTTTGAGACACCCAAAATCAAATGAGAACGTAAAAACCATCCTCTTTTGAAGACAAACTCACAAGCTAGGAGCAAGAGATGGTATCTAGATAGTGGATTCTCAAGGCACATGACCGGAGATCCATCTCATTTCTCTATACTCACTAGCGAAGAAGAAGGGTATGTCACCTTCGGAGATAACAACAAAGGTAAAATCGTTGGCAAGGGAACCATAGGTAACAAATCAAGTTTTCAATTGATGATGTGTTGCTAGTTGATGGATTGAAATATAATCTCTTAAGCATTAGTCAATTATGCGATAAAGGTTACATCATTAGATTTGAATCTAATATGTGCATTATTGAAAAACCAAACAATAACATATCAATGATTGACTTCAAATAAAATAATGTCTACACTATCAACCTTGATAAACATAATAATGAAATGTGCTTTTCCATTTTAAATGATGAAGCTTGGCTTTGGCATAGGAGATTAGGCCATGCAAGTATAAAACTAATATCTAAGATTTCATCTAGAGAGTTAGTACGAGGGATTCCCAATATGAAGTTTCTTAAGGACAAAGTGTGTGATGCTTGTCAACTAGGAAAACAAATAAAAACTAGTTACAAACCAAAAAATCAAATTAGCACCACTAGACCATTGCAATTGATTCATTTGGACTTATTTGGACTAATTGACACAACGAGTTTAGGAGGAAGCAAATATACCTTCGTAATTGTAGATGACTATAGTAGATACACTTGGACCTATTTCTTGGCTCACAAAAGTGATTGTTTTAAATATTTATCTAAATTTTGTAAACTTAAAACGAAAAAGGCTTCATGATTTCATCAATTCGGAGTGACCACGGTGGCGAATTTCAAAACCGTGACTTCCAAAGTTTTTGTGAATCAAATGAATATAATCACAACTTTTTCACTCGGAGAAATCCTCAACAAAATGGGGTAGTTGAAAGAAAAAATAAAAATTTATAAGAAATGGCAAGAACCATGTTAAATAAACATAGTCTACCTAAATATTTTTGGGCCGAAGCCTTTAATACAACTTGCTATGTCATGAATAGGGTTCTAATAAGACCATCTCTATCAAAAACTCCCTATGAATTATGGAACAAAAAAAAACCAAATATTTCTTATTTTAAAGTTTTCGATTGCAAATGCTTTATTTTAAATGAAAAGGATGTCTTAGGAAAAATTGATGCTAAATCCGATGAAGGCATCTTTCTTGGTTACTTTTCCGTTTCTAAGGCTTTTCATGTTTTTAACAAAAGAACCTTAGTTATAGAAGAGTCTATTCATATAGTTTTTAATGAAATTTCTGAGTTAAAGAAAAATAATTTTGATGATGATCTTGGTTTTGATAATTTGAATTTAAATGAACCCTCTCCTCAAAATAGCAACTTGGATGTATCTTCTTCCGAAATTTTCTTACCCAAGGAATGGAAGTATGTAGATGCTCATCCAAAGGAGCTAATTATAGGAGATACATCAAAAAGGGTTCAAACTCGTTCTTCCTTCAAAAATTTTTGTGCTAACACCGCCTTCCTTTCTTAAATTGAACCTAAATGCATTGACGAAGCCTTAAAAGATGATTCATAAGTTATTGCAATGCAAGAGGAATTGAACCAATTTGAGAAGAATGAGGTATGAAAGCTTGTTCCTAGACCTAGTGACCATTTAGTCATTTGTACTAAATGGGTCTTTAGAAATAAGCAAGATGAATGCGGTCTCATGGTTAGAAATAAGGCTAGACTAGTAGCCAAAGGTTTCAACTAAGAAGAAGGTATCGACTACGAAGAGACCTTTGCTCCTGTGGCTAGATTAGAAGTCATTAGGATGCTCCTTGCCTATGCTAGTAGTAATGATTTTAAACTATTTCAAATGGATGTCAAAAGTGCTTTCTTGAATGGTGTTATTTCTGAAGAAGTGTATGTTGAACAACCTCCCAGATTTGAAAATTCTCTTCTTCCTAACTATGTATTTAGATTGACTAAGGTTCTCTATGGCTTAAAACAAGCTCCTAGAGCTTGGTATGAAAGGCTTAGTTCCTTTCTTATTTTAAATAATTTTACAAAAGGCAAGGTTGATACTACATTGTTTATCAAACATTTTGAAAATATTTTTTTTATTGTTCAAATTTATGTTGATGATATTATTTTTGGTTCTTCGGATGAATTACTATGTGAATCATTTGCCAAGTGTATGAGTCATGAATTTGAAATGAGTCTAATAGGTGAATTAACCTTCTTTTTAGGATTGTAAATTAAACAACTTAGTAATGGTATATTTCTTAATCAATCTAAATATACATTAGAATTGTTAAAATGATTTAACATGGATGGTTCAAAAGCTATAAACACTCCTATAAGTATTTCCACTAAGTTAGACATGGATGAAAATGGTGAAAGCTTTGGTCAAAAAACATATAGGGGAATGATTGGTAGTTACTTTACCTCACCGCAACTAGACCAGATATCATATTTAGTGTAGGACTTTGTGCTAGGTTTCAAGCTAATCCTAAATTGTCTCATCTTAAAAGTGTTAAAAGAATCCTTAGATATCTTAAAGGAACTCCCAATTTAGGATTATGGCATCCAAAATCTGATAATTTTAATTTAATGGCATGAAAGTTTTTAGATGCCAATTTTGACGTATATAGGATAGATAGAAAAAGCACATCCGGAACATGTCAATTTTTAAGACATGCACTTGTTTCTTAGACTTCCAAGAAACAAAATTCAGTTGCACTATCTACAATGGAAGCCGAATACATAGCTGCAAGTGCATGCTATGTACAAGTTGTTTGGATGAAAAATACGTTGGAAGACTATGGAATTTACTTAAAGAACATTCCCATAAAATGTGATAATACAAGTGCTATTTGTCGAACCAAAAATCCAATTCAACACTCTATAACTAAGCATATTGACATTAGGCATTACGAGATCATGTCAATAATAATAATGTCATTCTAGAATTTATTGATATAAAGCATCAATTAGCGGATATTTTTATAAAAGCCTTAAATGAAGATCAATTTGACTTTATTAGAAGGGAATTAGGCATGTTGAATTGTCCTTATGAATGAGCTTGATTGTATATATTTTTCAAAAAAATTTCATCCACTTTTCGATTTTCGTGGATTTGACTTCTTTCTTATTATTGTAAACCTCTATGCTACCTTGTCATGCATTTGACATTATCCTAGTATATGATGTTGGATGTTTCTTTTCGAAATTTTGTCAACATTTTGATGGCTCCTTCATGTTATTTTGGATGATTTGATGTCTTCCTTGAATGATCAATATTAATGTTGAAGCTTTATCAATTTTGCCATCTCCTTTTCAAGATTTTTTCCTTATGAGATGATTTTATGAATGGCTTCAATGATCATGAGTTTTATGCTTAAAATCTCATCTCCGTTTAAAGAAAAATGCTTCTTCTCTAAATTTGACCATTCGTTCATCGGTTTAGAGTGAAGATGAAAGTCGTTTTCAACGATATTCCATAAATCCAAATTCATAGATTTAGAGTGGTTCGGTCAATCTTGACCTACTCCACTTTTGGCTTCCTCCACCGACGAGGTCGCCGATGTCAACTAGAGGCCTTCCTTCAATAGGCGAAGGCCAACCACCCTTTTACAGTTTCACTCCTTTTGACGGGCTTAGGAGACAACCCTTACAGAAATTTTCTCTCCTCTCTTTACAACTCAAAACTTTGAAGAATATAGGGAGGAGAACATTTGGCCTTTACAACAATTTTGAGCTTTAAGAATCATAGAAAGATGTCAAGATTTTGAGTGTTAGTTCTTGCTCTCTCAGTGCTGAATGGGTGGGGCATTTATAGGCCCCAACCCAGTTTAAATTTGGAGCTCAAAACTGTCAATTCCTGGAATTCCGGGATCAAGCGGTTGCACCTCCTGACTAGGGCGGTTGCACTGCCTGGCAGAGCTCGAAGACTGAGTCTCTGGGCTGTGCCACCTTTGTTAGGGGCGGTTGCACCTCCTGACTGGAGCGGTTGCACCGCCTGGCAGAGCTCGAAGACTGAGCTCAGGCGGTGCCACCTCCTGTCAGGAGAGGTTGCACCGCCCAATCTCGCTTGGAGACTAAGCCCAAGCGGTGCCACCTCCTGGCTGGGGCGGTTGCACCACCCAACCTCGCTGGGAGACTTAGCCCAGGCGGTGCTACCTCCTGGCCTGGGCGGTTGCACCTCTTGGCACTATTTCAGATCACTGGTTGGGCTCCAAACTTGGCCCAAACCAGTATGAATTCGAGCCCAATTGGCCCCTAACCGGGTTATAAGATTAACATATAATCCTAACCCTAATTAACATGCTAACTATGAATTTAAAGACATTTCTTAAGCTATTACAAAGTCCGCAAGTCAAGACTTCTTCCGACGAGCTTCCGGTGAACTTCCGGCGGTTTTCCGATAAACTCTCGGAAAACTTTCTGCGGACTCCCGGCAAGCTCCTAGACTTCATGATTTGATCTTGGCGAGTTCCGACGAGCTTCTTTGGCAAGCTTCTGGACTTCTCGGATTTGTTCCCGCAAAACCTCCGACGACCGTCCGAACTTCCGTCGAACTCTCGAACTCCCAACGTGATCATAGTCTTGACTCCAGCGCAACTCCAGCTACATGTCTTACTTTCAACGTAGTTTATCCTGCACATGTAAAACAAAAACTTCGATCGAGACAATTAATCCTAAGCAATTAACCAAGTTATCCGGCATGTCATTGGTTCCTCGACGCTTCGTCCGATTCTTCGGCGCATCGTCCTTTCCTGCAGCCTATTGCCCAATCGGCTAGTTGGCTCCGTAATTCCGATATCCTTGGCACAATCCCGCTCTTCTTGGCCCGAAGCCTTCTGTCGATACGTCGACCGATCCACCGGCCCAACGTCCAATCTTCTAACATGTTCCTCCGGCCCAACATGATTTTCCTGCTTTAATTGTCTCATCCTGATCGAAGTATCCTGCGTCACTTAAAATGCAGATTAAATCACAAACATACATCAAGTGGTTTCATCATCAAAATACGAGATTCAACATTAATTTCGTAGTTTGCATGTAATTAGGGCTAGGATTAAGGGTTAATCCTATAACCCGGTCAGGGGCCAATTGGGCCGAAGTTCGGACTGGTTTGGGCCAAGTTTGGGGCCCAACCAATGAGCTAAAATAGTATAGGCAGTGGCACCGCCAGACTAGGTGATGGCACTGCCTAGAGCCCAAAGGAGTAGGTGGTTGTACCGCTGGACTAGGCGGTGGCACTGCCTAGCACCCAAAAGTTTCTCTTTCTCTTTAAAAAATCTATAAGAGTGTGAACCACTTGTAAAAGATTATAAGAGGGGTATTTGTCCTTTCCCTTCAAAGTGATTTGCTAGTGAAAGTTGAGAGCCTCATCGAAGAAGGCTTCGCAAGTGGATGTAGGTCATTTGTCCGAACTACTTTAAATTGGTGTGTTCCTTGAATGTGTGAGTGTTTACCTTTCTAAAACCTTTATTTACATAGCAGCAAGCTTTTGGTTTTCATCTCCTTACTTTACTCAAGCTACCTTTATCAAGTCATTCTTTGTCGAATCGAAATTTCTACACATTTACGAAATCGTTTTCAAACTTACGTGTTTTAATCCACTGCACTAGTTCACCCCCCCTCTTAGTGCCGCTCCGATCCTAACACAGCGGACTCCTGGCAAACTCCTGGACTTCTTGGCGATGATCTTCTTGGCGAGTTCCGATGAGCTTTTTTGGCAAGCTCCTGGACTTCTCGGTTAGTTCTGGCAGAACTTTTGACGAACGTCCAGACTTCCGATGAACTCTCGAACTCCCAACGAAGTCTCGATCTTGACTCTGGCATAAAATTTGCTTTATGTCTTACCGCTATCGTAGTTAATCCTACACACTTTTCTCAACATATAGATTAGATCAAACAATTTATAATTGATTTCATCATTAAAATTCGAGATTCAACAATATCATGATGACATTTAATGTAAGCCTATGCCCGAAGCATTTATCATGAATGAAGTGATGAAATTGTGCATTTAATTTCTTGATGACTTAAAACTACGATGATGCACAATGCATGTGATTTCTAATTAAAATCGATTAAAGCTTGAATTCGAGGTTGTGAATTCAAGTTTGTAATCTCTCAAGTATGGTATATAGATAGGGGAAGTTAAGGTTAACTCCATTACCAATTGGTTATCATCATAAAAAACGGGGAGATTGTTGAATCTCATATTTTGATGATAAAATCAATTGGTAAAATTGTTTGATCTAATCTATGTGTTGAGATAAGTGTGCAGGATTAACTATGATAGCGGTAATACATAAAGCAAATGTTATGTCGGAGTCATGATCGAGATTTCGTTGCGAGTCCGAGAGTTCATCGGAAGTCCAAATGTTCATCGAAAGTTCCACCAGAATTTACCAAGAAGTCTAGGATCTTACCAACGAAGCTCATCGGAACTTGCCAAGAAGATTGTCGTGAAGTCCAAGAGCTTGCTAAAAGTCTACTAGAATATTGCCAAGAGATCATCGGAAGTTCGTCGGAAGCTCGCAGGAAGAATAATTGTCGAACTGGAACAAGAATGGTTTATTAAATGTCTTAATTATTGTAGTTAGACTATAAGTTAAGTTAGGATTTGGAGGTAATCCCACTAACTCAGTTAGGGTCCAACTGGGCCCTTAATAGGACTAAATTGGACCGGATTGAATAGCCCATTCAACACCTGAAGTCATGACCAATGGTGGCACCGCCTGGTGACTCAATCTCCTAGGTGGTCTGAGCGATGGTACCGTTGGTAGTTAATGCTGCTAAGTGATGGTACCGCCCCTGTTAGGCGGTGGTACCGTCAGAGCTTGGTCTCCGAGCTTTGTCAGGCGATCGTACAACCGAGATTGGGCTGTGGTACCACCTTGTATCAGTCTATAGGCAATAGTACCACCCAATAATTGCGGTAGTATTGCTAGTACCCCAAAATATGGGGATGTGATACTTTTTGGCTCCAATTCTAACGCCATTGTAGCCTATAAGTACCCCACTCTTTTTTGCATGAAAGGACATGAAAGTGTTAACATAATCTTGAATTCTTGGAGTGTTAAAGTATTGTAAAAGTGTAAGAGTCCTCCTCCTCCCTTTCTAAGAGTTGAGATCATTCAAGAGAGGTGTGAGGCTTGCAAGGGTTGTCTTCTAAACCCATGAAAAGGAGAAAGCGCTATAAAGAGGTGGTTGGTCTTCGCCTATTAAAGAAAGACCATTAGTGACCACCGGTGACCTCGACGGAGGAGGAATCAGAAGTAGATATAGGTCACACCGACTGAACCACTATAAATTTTGGTTTGCATTTCTATTATCGCTATTTACTTATGTTGCAATAGCTTAACTTCCTTCTTACTTGGCTTTCACTAACCTTACAATCAAACACTCTTTCAAGTTATCTTCCGAGATTGTTTTTAACATACAAAGAATTTTAAACCATTGTTTTAATCTGCTGCACTAATTCACCACCCCCCCCCTCTTTAGTTCCGATACGATCCTATCAAATTTATCATCAATTTGCCACATTTCTCCCCCTTTGTCATCAACAAAAAGGAGAACCATTCAACAATGCAAGTGTGATAAACAAAATTAAGCAAGTTTCACACCAATTTATTCAAGCCATAAAGGAAGGTAAGCAAAAACTTTGCACGATAACCTTTTTGGATAAGCTAATATTTTTACTCAAGGGTTTTTTGGTTTTCCTTTAGATGTGCAAGTTTCTTTCTTCCTTTGTTATAAAAATTGGAAGTAGAGGAAGAAAGGTAAAGTGAGAATCCATTAAAAACCAAATTTATGAAATGATTTGAATCAAGTCAAATTCAAAACAATAAATGAGTTTCATTAAATCATGCTTCAATTTTAACAAAGAGAAGGGATTCATGAAAAGGATCAAGATATTCATATGAAATCAAATCACCATTCTTGCAAGTAATCATCACACACTAAAATTCATCTTTCAAAGATCAAGATATCTATTAGAATTCATAAAATTCATCATTCATGAGAAGAGTAAGGAAGAATTCATGAGAGAGGAGCATCACGAATAAAACTTCATAAGTCAAATCTGTTTCTCATTAAAAATTCACAAGAGTAAAATCCATATGAGATGTTAGGATCAAGAGTGGCACTAAGAGGGGGGGCAGTGTGAATTAGTGTAGCGAAAAACAAGCGTTGATTCTAAAAATTATTTATTTCGATTCAATCCGTTTCGGAAAGAAACTCTTCTTGAAAGCTTTCATAAGAGTGCAAAGAGAAGGTTAAGGAAGTTTGGAGCAATGTAACTTACAAAAATAGAAAAGCAACAAGAATTTAGAGTGGTTCGGTCATTGTGACCTACATCCACTTGCAATTCCTCCTCCATCGAGGTCATCAGCGTCCACTCAAGATGACTATTTATGACAAGGAGATGCTCGCGATTGTGCATGCGGTGGCCAAGTGGAGACCGTAGTTGATCGGGCAATGCTTTCAAATCAAGGCCGACCATAAAAGCCTAAAATATTTCATAGAGCATAAGATATCTTCCCCCGAGCGACAAAAATGGATAACAAAGCTTCTTGGATATGATTATGAAATAAGCTACAAAAAGGGGAAAGAGAATGTTATTGTAGATGCTCTTTCACGGCTACCCGAGCAAGCTGAATTTTCGGTCGTTTCACTGTCGACCAGCAACTTCCTTAAGGATATTAAAATGGAATGGAAGGAAGTTCCGGAGACGAATAAAATCATAAAAAAATTAAAGGAAGCACCAAGCTCCGTGGCTCATTACAGTTGGGACTCAAAAGAGCTGCGCTATGAGGGATGCATTATGCTTGTGCAAAATTCTACTTGCATCTTCACGAGCAGATTTTGGACAGAGTTATTCCAGATGTAGGGCACTAAATTTAAAAAGAGTACGGTATATCACCCATGAACCAACAGCCAAACGAAAATAGTGAACAGGTGCTTGGAGATAGCCCAAAGCCATCCACCAAATATGACTACCCAAGGAGAACTCCCGACCCAATCGAGTACCATTATTGATCGACGGATCGTAACTCGATGATGACGACCCACTACTGAAGCACTAATATAGTGGGCGAACTAACTAGTAGAAGGCGTCACTTGGGAGAACTATGACGACTTGAAGATCAAATTCTTGGAGTTTATGGAATCTTAGCCTCGAGAACAAGTCCAATTTGAAGAGGGCGGGTCTACTAGGACTTTAGCTAGGAGAGTCCTAATAGAGAGGGATATTTATGTAAAACCTACCTAAGTCGACCCCTATTAAAGAGATGAAGAGGCCATATAGGGTTAGGAGGTTGTTTCTTAGAGAAGAATTAGGAGTTGTAAAGGAATAGGAGTCCTTGAGTAGGAGTCTAATTAGGAGTTGGTTAGAAGTAGGAGTCTTGAGTAAGAGTTCTATTAGGAGTTAGGGTTTAGAAGTACTATAAATAGCCATATATTCTTCCTCTTTTGATAAGCAATAGATGAATCTTTTCTACAGCCTTTGAACAGTAACTTGGAGGGAGGAACCCCTATAGAGTTCGAAGGAGGTCGATCCCTTAAAGAGATCAACCCCCAGTTTAGAATCTGTAAGGGTTCTATCACCTGGTATTAGAGCAACATTCTTGGCATCTCACTGCCCTTCCACAGCCATCCATCAGCCCTCCATAGCCGTCTAAAGAAATTCTCAAAATTGCTTAAAAGATCATCGCCAAATTCCACCATCATCTCCACCACCGCAAATCATCCTTTGATCTCCCCATTAATTGCAATAGGTTCGAGTTTCTTACCTTACTGCTACTGCAATTTAGTTATTCTTATTCAAAAAAATAAAAAAAAATTTGTTCCTATATTGCTGCATAAACTTTTCACCTCTACGACGAAAGATACATTGTAGAATTCTAGCCGGGTAGCACAATCTGTTTGATCTTGCTACTGTATTTTTTTTGTCCAAAACTATACAAAATTTTTATGGCAGCTTTGACACTTCCTAACAGCAGATTTTCTTTTGGTTTCATCGAAAATTTCTCAATATAAACCACTGATCTTTTACATCCAATCTGCTACACTTGAAAATCTGCGCTGCATAAAATTTCAGCCATATATTGTCGCCTTAATCGATCTATTTGCAATACATTTTGAACAAAATCTTTATACACTTCATAGATCATCTTGGCTTCCATCTAAGATTGATCTATTGAGGAACTCATCTCTAAAAATGTTCTTGTGTTGCTACAAATTTTTGTCACAAACTATTGAAATTTTTCTATGAGAATTCTGCTATCACAATTTGCACCAATTTCCTTGCTGTTATACTGCTGAAATTTTCTTGATTAAATTGGTCATCCTTGCTGTCATATAAACTGAGATTTTTCTATCAATTCCTTTCTCAAATTTCTTGGTTTCTACTAAAAATTTTGTCGAGAAACCGATGTTTCTTCAACGACAATTCTGCTCTTACAAGACAACACATACCTACAGCAACTTCCATTGATTTCTATCAAACCTTTGCTGCCATCTATCATAGATCTAAAAATTTTTCTCTAACCTTCATCCACTACCATCACAGCCCTAAAACTCCACCAAACCACACCCTCAAACTGCACCCAAAACAACCATAAAACAAGTCTAAACCAAACCATACATACCTTTAACTCGATAACAAAAGAGAGATCTTAACATCACAAATTTAGAGGCATATACTATGGCATCTAAGGAGGCAATCAATACTAAATTCGAAGCCTTCGAGGTGTGAATGGATGATAAGATTTGGATGCTCTTTACCGAACTCAGATTAGGTCGACCACCAAGCCTGAAAAAATCACATCAAGGAGAGAGCTCTGCCCAGTCGCACCAAGCCCAAAGAGATGACTTTCAAGGGAGGGGAGGCTCTATGACTGACCCCAACTATCCATGCATATGGGTGGACTTCCCTAGATGGGAAGGAGACCCGATTGGTTGGATCTCGCGTGAGAAGCGATATTTTCGGTACCATAAAATCATGGATGCATCTATGGTAGAAATTAGGGTTATACATCTAGAAGGGGATGCCATACAATGGTTTAAATGGTTTAAACACACTCATGGAGTCCTCTCATGGTGACAATTCAAAGAAAGACTCTTGATCCACTTCGGACCAACCGATTATGAGAACATTGGCGGACAACTAGCAAAGATCCGACAAACCTCCACCATTTAGGAGTACCAAACCAGGTTTGAAAGTTTATCTAATCAAACTTATAATTGGTATGAAAAACAATTATTGAGGACTTTCATTGAGGGCTTGAAGCCGGAGATCCGGGAAGAAGTTAAAGCGCGACAACCGTACACGCTTATGGCAGCCATCTCTTTCGCATGATTTCAAGAGGAGCGATTGAACCATGAAGCCTAGAGGACTAGGGTCACTCCTTGACTAGCAATACTGAAGCCCTCAGCCCCCCCTACTTTTAACCGAGTCCCTACACTAAAAAGGTTGACAAGAGAAGAGCTTTGGGAGCGATCAGCGAAGGGGTTATGTTGGCACTACGATGAGCCGTGGAGCCACGAGCATCACTGTAGAAAAGGGAGACTTCTTATGATTGAACCAATAGAAGAAGAGAGGTCATTAAACATCTAGAAGAGAGCATTGAACATGAAGAAGAAGATATGAAAGAAGAGCCACAACCGACTGACGTTACGGTACATGCACTAGACGGCTACTTAAACCCGCAAACAATGAAAGTTAGAGGCCTTCTCAAACAACAACCGATCACTATTCTCACCGACACAGGCAGCACTAATAACTTCCTAAACAGTAAGGATGTTACTTAGATAGTACTCCACATTGAAGATTGCAGCAAGTTCGATGTAAAGGTCGCTGACGGAAGAATCCTAAAGTGCGACCAAAGATGTCTGCAAGTGAAACTATTACTACAAGACCAAGAAATTATCACCGACTTCTTCCTCCTACCAATTGATGACTATGAGGCCATGGTTGGCATAGAATGGCTGATGATGCTAGGTGATGTCTCTTGAAATTTCTCCAAATTAATTATGAAATTCTATTGCAAAGGCAAACAGATCATCCTACATGGAATGCGCGGAAGCAACGTAACTACCGTTTCGACCCAACGAATGGAGAAAGTTTTATACAAGGTATATGGTGGCTTTTTTATGCATCTCTAGTAGCAACCATAGGGGAAGAAAATAGAAATTGAAGATCAAAATCTTGCACAATTACTTGCTGAATTTGCCGATATTTTTGTTGAGCCATGTAGTCTTCCTCCTACAAGGCAATATAACCATCGGATTCCAATCCTTCTGGGCAAGCCACCAGAAGGATGAAATTGAAAAGATTATAAAGGAGAAGCTTGAAATAGGGGTGGTTCGGCCAAGTTGCAACTCCTATTCCTTACTGGTGCTACTTGTACGCAAGAAGGACAGAACTTGGCAGATATGCATTGACTACCGAGCTTTAAATAGCATCACCGTCAAGGACAAATACCCTATTCCAGTAGTAGATAAATTGTTGGATGAAAAAGATCATGAATCTTCACAAAGCTGGACCTTCGATCCAGGTATCATCAAATATGAGTGTGCGAAGAAGACATACCAAAAACCACCTTTCAAACACATAATGACCACTATGAATTTTTGCTTTCTTCAACAGAAAATGGAATATCTTGGGCATATCATATCAAAGAAAGGTGTGATGTTGGACCCCTCCATAATTGAAGCAATGCTGAACTAGCCAACCCTAAGGAACATAAAATTGCTACATGACTTTCTGGGTTTAACAGCCTACTACCGTAAGTTCATGAAAAATTATAGAAAGATCAGTGCACCACTTACTTCCTTACTAACAAAAGATGCTTTCCAATGGTCGGACAAAGCTACCACCATCTTCAATGAATTTAAAGCCGCAATAATGACAGTGCCTGACTTCGGCACGACTTTTGTTATTGAAGCTGATGCCTCCGGAGTCGGAATTGGTGCTGTACTAATGCAAGATGGCCACCCCCTCACTTATACTAGTAAGGCATTATCTTCTTCCCATCTCAAGATGACTATTTATGACAAGGAGATGCTCGCGATTGTGCATGTGGTGGCCTTATGGAGACTATACTTGATCGGGTGACGCTTTCAAATCAACGCCAACCATAAAAGCCTAAAATATTTCTTGGAGCATAAGATATCTTCTCCCGAGCAACAAAAATGGATAACAAAGCTTCTTGGATATGATTATAAAGTAACTTACAAAAAGGGAAAAGAGAATGTTATTGCAGATGCACTTTCACGGCTACTCGAGCAAGCTGAATTTTTGATCATTTCACTTCTGACTAGTGACTTCCTTGAGGATATTAAGATCCGGAGACCAGTAAGATCATAAAAAATTTGGAGGAAGCACCAAGCTCCATGGCTTATTAAAGTTGGGACTCAAAAGAATTATGCTATAAGTATTGTGCTTGTGTCAAATTCTACTTGCATCTTCACGAGCATATTTTGGACAGAGTTATTCCAAATGCAGGGCACTAAATTTAAAAGGAGTATGGCTTATTTGTTAGGATCAAGAGCGGCACTAAGAGGGGGGGTGAATTAGTGCAGCGAAAAACTTTCACGATTTCATAAAATTGTTCGTTTTATTTAAAACTGATTCCGATGAAAATGGTTTCGATTCAATCTGTTTTGAAGAGAAGTAGAACTTGATAGCTTTCGTAAAAGTGCAAGAGAAGATTAAGGAGGTTTGCAGTAAAGTAAATTGCACAATGTAAATGCAAACCGAGTTTTAGAGTGGTTTGGTCAACGTGACCTACATCCACTTTCAGATTCCTCCTCCGACGAGGTCACCGGTGTCTACTGAAGGGCTTCCTTCAATAAGTGAAGACCAATCACCTCTTTACAGTGCTTTCTCCTTTTCACAGGTTTAGGAGAGAACCCTTTCAAGTCTCACACCTCTCTTAAATGATCTCAAAACTTAGAAAGGGATGAGGAGGACTCTAACACTTGTTTACAACACTTTTACACCCCAATAGCTCAAGATTATCTCAATGCTTTCATGCCCTTTCATGCAGGAAAGGGTGGGGTTTTTATAAGCCCTAATGGCTTTAAAACTGGAGCCAAAAAGTGTCTAATCCCAGATTTATGGGGTCCTGGTAGTACCACGTCCATTACTAGGTGGTACCACCGCCAGACAACTGACACTGGGTGGTACTACCGCTCAGTCTAGGCGGTACCACCACTTGACAGAGCTCGGAGACCGAGCTCTAGTAGTACCACCACCTGGCAGGGGCAGTACCACCGTTGGCAGCATTAACTGCCAGCAGTGCCAACACCTGACGGGTGGTACCACCGCCCAGGAGTCTCCCAAGCGATGCCACCACCGCCCTAGCGGTGCCATCGCCGGCCAAGAATTCAGGATCCTGGTTGGCCCTTGAATCCAGCCCAAACTAGACCAACTTAGGGCCTAGTTGGCCCCTAATTAAGTTAATGAGATTACCTCCCAATCCTAACTTAATTTATACTCTAACTATGATAATTAAGACATGATTACTGCACTTCATGTTCCGGTGTGTCAATTGCTCTTTTGACGAGCTTCCGACGTACTTCCGACAAACATCCAACGAACTCTCGGTAATGCTCCGGCGGACTCCCGACAAGCTTCCGGACTTTCCGACGATCTTCATGGCGAGCTTCGATGAGTTTCTTTGGCAAGCTCCTGGACTTCTCGATTGGTTCCGGTAGAACTTTCAACGAACGTCCGGACTTCCGACGAACTCTCGAACTCCCAATGAGATCTTGATCTTGACTCCGGCAACATCTACTTTATGTATTAATATTATTGTAGTTAATCCTGCACACTCTTCTTAACATATATATTAGATCAAATAATTTACAATTGACTTCATCATCAAAATCTGAGATTCAACAATCTCCTTTTTTTTTATGATGATAATCAATTGATGACCGAGTTAACCTTAACTCCCCCTATCTATATGCCATACTTGAGAAAAGACATTCTTGAATTCAAGGCCTTTAAATTCAAGAATCAAGTCGATAAGTTAAATTCATTAAACTTATCAATATGTACATCATGATTCCTATCATGATCTAACATTCTCAAAATGATGTCAAGGCATGACATCCATTTTCAAGTTTTGATATTTTAAATATGAAGGATGACAAATATAGCAATTCATCATTCTATGGCAAGATATCAATTATAAAATTGCAATGGTAGCTCTAGATATCTTATCATAATAAAGGAAATTTATCAAGCAAACATGTCAAGTATATCTGATGAAATACATTACATACATTTTTCATCAATTTACCACATTTTGGTATTATTTCTCCTCCTTTGTCATCAACAAAAAGGAGAACAATTCAACAATGCAAGTGTGGTAAAAATTCATGCCACATTTCAATTTGTAAAAATTCATACCAATTATATTTCAAGCATTTATGTAATCATTCAAAAGTTCTCAACATATAATAGTTAAAGAGATAGCTTCCGTAAACTTCTCCCCTTTTTTTTCATCAAAACTATGGATGAAAAAGGAAAGGAGGAAATCTATTAAGAACCATCTTTGTGAAATGATTTGAATCATGTCAAAAATGATAAAAGAGTTTCATTAAATCATGCTTCAATTTTCATAACGATCAAGATATTCATGTGAAATCAAATCCTCAATCTTGTAAGTGTTCATCTCATAAAAAAGAATCATAAAAATTCTTCCTTCATAAAGAAAGAATTCATATGAAAGAATCATCATATGAAGGATAAAAGAAATTCCGTGAATAAGCCTTCATAATGAGAGGATCATCACTTCAAATCCATTTCTCAATAAAAATTCACAAGACATAAATCCGAGAGATGTATTTGTCAATGAAATCCATGAAGTGATTGAGTGTATCAAAAGTGATGGAGCAAGGGTATGGAGTAAACTTGATATGGCATAATCTCATGAAAGCTCCATTCGAGAAGTTCGTAAAGATAGTCCGAAAGAGATATACATTTCTCATGCATTTGGATAAATTTAGCATTCCTAACTCCATAACTAATCATCAAATAAGACATCAATAATTAAATATATCATGAAATTTATCTATTCAAAAGATATATCAAGTCTAATTCTTAGAGTGATATATTCATTAAAGTAAGCTTAGAATTTAACCATCAAGGTAGTTAGTGCAGAATTTTACTATCAAAGTAAGTAGCATTTTAAGCATCAAAGCACAACATTGCGATCATCAAAGTAAGTAGTATTTTAAGTTTACAATATTAAGATAAATAACATAGGATTACAATATAAAAAAGAGGAATTGTGTCCACTTTTCCCAAATACATACTCAGCTTATTCAGGTGGTGGAAAGTTAAAGTGTCTAAACAAGGAATCTGTTGCAACTCAGTTAAGATTTGATCTTGGCATTATTCAAGTTGATCTTGCCGTTGTTCAAAATGATCCATCCGAATCCCTATGTCTTCGATTGATGTGGGAGGTGCTTGCTCTACTAGAGGTGATTCCTCAAAGGGACCAGTTGGAGAAGATTGATTACCCCTAAAGATTGGTGTTTCAAGTTCTGGTTCAGGTTGGAGAGGATTAGTTCTTGTAGGCAATCTAGTCCATATACCATTTCTGAATATATATCTCAACCATCGAAGTAGGTTTCTATTTATGATACTGAATCTATCTATTTTTATCACTTCTTCGTTAGGTAGGATAGCAATGTCATAGGCATGGAGTAGTCTTGTGATTAGGCCTCCATATAGAAGCTTCATATCCCTTTTAGATAGTTCAATCATATTCTATTGGATTAGATAACCAAAAATGTCCCTTCATAATCCACTACATGGGAGAATGATACTTTTCAAGATGTGATGAAGTATTTTGGTACTTAAACGTAGTAAATGTTCATAGCTTTTTGGAAGAATCGTTAAGTTAGGATTACCAAAAATTGTTCCTAAGGCATCAACGTAAGTAGTCCCAACTGTTTCTTCATCCCATTGTCCTCTAAAATGACACCCTCTTTCTTTTACTGGAATTCCTATTATGTTGCAAATGGTGCTATCTGTAATTGGTATATTATGTCCTAAGAGATAATTAGATACCCTTTCATTTTCATCTACATGTAAATTATTGTAAAATAGCCTAACAAGTCTAGGGTAGTTAGGTTTACTTATTTGAAGGATTGGGAGATTATCTAGATTAGCAAACCATTGAATATGTTCTAAATCACTTAACTTATCTAAATCAACATATTAACTCTTATGAACATGTCTAGACTCTATGGAAGAAAATTTCAGGGCATATTGATTAGAATCGAAAATTAGGGGGTCATAATTTTCATCTAATCTCCTCTTCCCTTTATCCCTAGTGGATTTTCTAGAACCCATTAAGATGACAATTATGAAGACAAGTAAGAAGCAAGAATAAGTAATTCAAAGAATAAGTAATTAGAGAATAAATAATTCAAAGGATACCATAGTAGTTCTTCCTTCTAGTGATCTTTAAAAGAATGTCGAAGATTGATACTTGATCTAGTGGGGAGTGGGGATTTTTGAGTTGCAAGAGGGAGAGCAATAGGTTTGGAGTTGTTTGGAGAAGTCCAGAATGTGTTGGGGTCGGTTCTACCGCCGGCCCTAACTTGTGTTTATAAGGGGGCAAGTTGCGGGCGGTGGCACCGCTAGCTGGGCGTTGCTAATAACTACCACCCGTGACCATTTGTCATGGACTTAGTTGGTTTAACCTAAGTCATGCAACAACCTTGTGTGTCCGTCCGCAAAGGTCAGCCTCCCCGAAGCCTCCCATGGTCCCTTAGGACCCACAAACGAGAAAACATGTTAGAGAAAATGTTATGATCAAGAGCACTAAGAGGGGGGGGTGTGAATTAGTGCAGCGGAAATCTTTCAACGATAAAACACGTTCGAACGATAAAAACAATTTCGTTGTGAAAGCCGATTCTAAGATTACTTTAACTTAAGATTAAGCGAGATGACGTTAAAATCAATCTTAAGAAGGCAGTTTGCAGTTATGATGAAAACCAAAATATAAGTGCAAACTAAAATACGACGTTCGTACGAAGAAGCTGATTTATGTCTAAATGCTGATTTGTAAATCACTTGATTAGGCTAGATGCAGTTTAAGCAAGGACATAAAGGCAGTTTGCAGTTATGATTGAAATCAAGACGTAAACGCAAACTGAAATATGATGATCATACGAAAAAATAGTTTTACGTCTAAACGCTGATTCAGAAAGTGCAACGCTTGAAACCGGATCGTATATGCGCAGAAAGCAGTAAGCTATAGAGGAGGTTTGCAGTAAAGATAATATGCTCAAAGTAAATGCAAACCGAGATTTAGAGTGGTTCGGTCAATCTTGATCTACTCCACTTTTGGCTTCCTCCACCGACGAGGTCACCGATGTCAACTAGAGGCCTTCCTTCAATAGACGAAGGTCAACCACCCTTTTACAGTTTCACTCCTTTTGACGGGCTTAGGAGACAACCCTTACAGAATTTTCTCTCCTCTCTTTACAACTCAGAACTTGGAAGAACAGAGGGAGAAGAACTTTTGGCCTTTATAACAATTTTGAGCTCTAAGAATCACAGAAAAAGATCAAGATTTCGGTGTAAGTTCTGTGCTTTTTCAGTGTTGAATGGGTGGGGTATTTATAGGCCCCAACCCAGTTCAAATTTGGAGCTCAAAACTGTCAATTCCCGGAATTCCGGGATCAGGCGGTTGCACCTCCTGACTAGAGCGATTGCACCACCTAGCAGAGCTCGAAGACTGAGCCTCTGGGCGGTGCCACCTCTGTCAAGGGCGGTTGCACCTCCTGCCAAAGCTCGAAGAACGAGCTCAGGCGGTTTCACCACCTGATTGAGGCGGTTGCACCTCCTGCCAGAGCTCGAAGTCTGAGCTAAGGCAGTGCTACCTCCTGTCAGGAGAGGTTGCACCGCCCAGTCTCACTCGGAGACTGAGCCCAGGCGGTGCTACCTCCTGGCTGGGGCGGTTGCACCGCCTAGTCTCGCTCGGAGACTTAGCCTAGGCGGTGCTACCTCCTGGCTGGGGCGGTTGCACGTCCCAGCAGAAATCAGGGTCCGAATGGGTTGATCCATTCGGCCCAATTTGAGTTTTTCAGGGGCCCAATTGCCCCAAGATTAAGTTAATGGGATCACCTCCCATTTCCAACTTTATCATTGTGCTAACTACGATTTTTCCTAAGACATTTACTGCAACTTGCTCCGATGCGTCAATCGCTTCTTCCAGCGAGCTTCCGGCGAACTTCCGACGATCATCCGATGAACCCTCGGTGATGCTCCTGCGGACTTCTGGCAAACTCCTGGACTTGCGATGATTCACTTGGCGAGTTCCGACGAGCTTCTTTGGCAAGCTTATGGACTTCTCGGATTTGTTCCCGCAGAACCTCCGACGACTGTCCGAACTTCCGTCGAACTCTCGAACTCCCAATGTGATCATTGTCTTGACTCCGGCGCAACTCCTGCTACATGTCTTTCTTCCATCGTAGTTAATCCTGCACACTTAAAACAAAACTTCGATCAAGGCAATTAATCCTAAGCAATTAACCAAGTTGTCCGGCATGTCATTGGTCCCTCGACGCTTCGTCTGATTCTTCGGTGCATCGTCCTCTCCTGCAGCCTATTGCCCAATCGGCCAGTTGACTCCGCAACTCTGATATCCTTGGCACAATACCCGCTCTTCTTGGCCCGATGCCCGAGTCCTCGGCCCGAAGCCTTCTGTCGATACGTCGACCGATCGACCGGCCCGACGTCCAATCTTCTGACATGTTCCTCCGGCACAACATGATTTTCCAATTTTAATAGTCTCATCCTGATCGAAGCATCCTGCATCACTCAAAATGCAGATTAAATCATAAACATATATCAAGTGGTTTCATCATCAAAATACGAGATTCAACAATCTCCCCCTTTTTGATGATGACGGAGTTAACCTAAACTCCCGGAGTTTAAACAAACTCCCCCTATCAATATGCCATATTGATAGAATCTTGATTTCAATCTGAATTCAAGTCATTGCAATATTCATCATGAATACTTGCAACACGTCATCATGAACTTATGCGTAAACTTATGCATAACATGTCATGTCATCAACATACTTCTCCCCCTTTGTCATCAGCAAAAAGAAGAAGTACCACAATCAAGTGTTTGTGATAGTGGTTCAACTCATTGCATGAAAAACATAATATCAAGTTTTATCATCATGCAAGTTTGCTATTATCAAATATCAATATGTAAAACTGCGATGTAAGCTTTTGATATCATAACGCAAACATTTCAAGTGTTTATCAATTGTAGCATTTCATCACATGGTAAGATATCAACGCGTAAAATTACGATACAAGTTCTTGACATCTTAACACATGATGCAAACATGGCATAATGCAAATTTGAAAATCATAGCATCAGTGTTCATAGCATCAATTCATATATTTCTCCCCCTTTGTCGTCAACAAAAAGGAGAACGATATAAGTAAATTTTAAAATATAAGTGCGATGCCATAAGCAGGTTCATGTCATTTTTCAACAAAGAGTGATAAGATACCAAATATTCAAACATTTCAAGGAAAACATGACATGGAGATAGCTTTGAAAACTTCTTCCATTTTATTTGTTATTTTATTTTTGCATGAAGGAGGAAAGCTATTTCTGAGTTTACTCGAATGAAGTTAAAATCGATAAGATATTAAAGCACGCTTCATTTTTACAAGTATCAAGATATGTATCAAATCCTTGTACGTAAAAATGACTTCCTTTTTCAAGAAAGAATTTATAAGCAGGAATCATTTCATCAAATCCATTTCTCAAAACAAATATTGTTCACATGATAAATGTATGAGAGATGTATTTGCTAGTTGATTCCATATGTCAAAAATCAATGATATGAATTAAACTTGATATGACATATGCTTATTAAGTCTGGAAGAGGATAATTCGAAAATCCAATTGTTAGGATACCAATAGTTAAGAGAATCCGAAAATAAAATTAACACTTTCATGCATTCGGACAAGGATGTGCTATCGATTTTCAAATACAATCATGAGGACAAAACATGCTTATTGTCATGAAAATTTTTATATCCAAAGCACATAATTTTCAACCTATTATTAGGGCATGTAATTATGTAAAATCATCATGGCAATCGAGTGATTTGATCATTCAATTAAGAAAGTCCGAAAAACATGTTCAATCATTCAGACATATTTTTGCCATAATTTTTCAAATACAATCATGAAGATAAAACATGCTCATCATCATGATAGTACGATAGCAAGTTTACAATATACAAGCTAGCAAAAAATTTTCAACATTTTAAGACACGCAAGCTAGCAATTTTCTCTTTGAGATATGCACATTAGCAACTCTTTCTCCCCCTATGTCATTGGCAAAAATAAGGGAAGACCCTTTACATTAATTTCTAAATCATGACAAAGGTATGTTTCAATCTTATTTGTGCATCATTATATTTTTCAAATTCGAACATGCATAATTTCAAAAACCTTATATTTCATTCATTCATGATACTGAATAAATAAATCAATATTATGAGCATATTATACATGATACTTAAATTTTTAACTATTTATCAACATTTTGGTCATGATACCAAACATTCATCGTTTAGAGTATTCATGACATTAAATCAACATTTATAATACATCATTTTAGTAACAACTCATAGCATTTTAAATCATGATTTACATCATATGCAATACATCACATCATAATTAAAAAGCTCAAGTATTGCATGCATCATTGCAAATCATAAATGCTTCATATCATGATGGTATCAATTTTGTCAAATTATATCCTATCATGCATGATCATAACTTTTCATTTGTATACATCAAAATAAATTAATGAATATTTCATGTATTCATATCACCACATAAGGAATATCAAGAAGAATTGGTAATGAGATTTATGAATCACGTAGACAAATTATCAATATTAAGAGACATATTATGATTCTTTTTAGATAACTCAAATAGCAAAAAGAAAGAATCATCGTAAGTTATTTTGATTTATAAAAAGAATTCTCAAGTTATAATTCCAAGAAATCACGATTCATTTCAATAAATTTCAATAAGAACACAAAGTAGTAGATCTTGATTCATAAATGATTTCAAGTTATAAATCATGGGAAATTAAGATCATAATTTCGATAAAACCCATTAAATTCAAATCATCAAAATCTCAACATGATTTTCAAAAGATTCAAAATGGCATAGATAATTTTATTGATCTCTTAGTGAAAAAGTCAATAAGGTAGAGAAAAATAAATTTTCAAGAAAAATAATTTTCTCTTTTTAGTTATTTTAATTCATATGATTTTATTTCATCTATGCCAAACATGTAGCATGTTTTAAAATCGAAAGTGCAAGTTTTATTATGACAAAGATCAATAAGGCACTTTCATTACCATGAAAATCGAAAATCGCAAGATTTATAATCCATAATTATAAAACCAATAAACACGATTTTTAAATTCTCATGCATAGAATAAAATCATGGTATCAAAACATCATTATATCATCAAGCATGATTTCATATTTTTAATTAAAATCATTTTTGGTTATCATAAAATATGTATTTTTCATGATTATTTTCAAAACTACTAGCATAATCATAAATTTTGGATTTTCATCATTTTTTTTTAACATGTAATTTTCAAGAAAATTAATTCTATATTAAAAAAGAAAATGCATTATGAAGAGCATCATGTAATTTCGAAATAGTTCAAGAGAGTTGAGTTACTTACCTTGTAGTCGAAGCCCATCAAAGCCCAATTCGTCGTTTCACCTTTGGAAGTTCTTGATTCATCCTTGGTTGCCTTCATCTTCTTTGGCCTCTTCCTTCGTTCAAGTTCATTGTCTATTTTAGATTCTTGTTTATTAAACTTATTAAGATTTAGTGTTTGAAGTTCAAGTTCATCATTGTCCTCATCACTTGAGTCATCGCTCAAGTGGTATTCATTTGTCTAAAGTTCCAAATCCTTCCTGTTCTTTGGAAGGTGATTGTGTTCAACATGTTCATCATGTGCATTGTGCACCATTTCATATGTCATCAGCGAACCAACTAGTTCTTCAAGTGGTAAGTTGTTTAGGTTTTTAGCTTCTTGTATTGCAGTTACTTTTGAATCTCACTTCTTTGAAAGAGAACGCAAAATCTTGTTTACGAGTTCAAAATCCGAAAAATATTTTCCAAGAGCTCTTAAACTATTGATGACATCCGTGAAACGGGTGTACTTGTCGCCTATAGTCTCACTTGGTTGCATTCAAAAAAGCTCAAAATCATACAATAAAATGTTAACTTTCGAGTCTTTGACTCTACTAGTTCCCTCATGCGTGATTTCAAGTGTTCGCCAAATGTCAAAAGCCATTTCGCACGTAGAAATCCGATTAAACTCATTTTTGTCCAAAGCGCAAAATAAGGTATTCATAGCCTTTGCGTTTAAAGAAAAATACTTCTTCTCCAAATCCGACCATTCATTCATCGGTTTAGAGGGAAGTTGAAAACCGTTTTCAATGATATTCCATAAATCCAAATTCATAGAAATCAAGAAATATATCATTCGAGTTTTCCAATAAGTGTAGTCCAATCCGTTAAACAATGGTGGACGAACAACTGATAAGCCCTCTTGAAAGCAATGAAGAGTCATTTCTCTCGGGTATAAATCCGAAATGAGAAAAACCCCACTCTGATACCAATTGTTAGGATTAAGAGCACAAAGAGGGGGGGGGGGGGGGGGGGGGGTGAATTAGTGCAGCGGAAATCTTTCAACGATAAAACACGTTCGAACAATAAAAACGATTTCGTTATGAAAGCTGATTCTATGATTACTTTAACTTAAGATCAAGTGAGATGACGTTAAAATCAATCTTATGAAGGCAGTTTGCAGTTATGATGAAAACCAGAATATAAGCGCAAACTGAAATACGACGTTCGTACGAAGAAGCTGATTTACGTCTAAATGTTGATTTGTAAATCACTTGATTAGGCTAGAAGTAGTTTCAGCAAGGACATAAAGGCAGTTTGCAGTTTTGATTGAAATCAAGACGTAAACGCAAACTAAAATATGATGATCGTACGAAAAAACAGTTTTACATCTAAACGCTGATTCGGAAAGTGCAACGCTTGAAACCGGATCGTATATGCGTAGAAAGCAGTAAGCTATAGAGGATGTTTATAGTAAAGATAATATGCTCAAAGTAAATGCAAACCGAGATTTAGAGTGGTTCGGTCAATCTTGACCTACTCCACTTTTGGCTTCCTCCACCGACGTCAACTAGAGACCTTCCTTCAATAGGCGAAGGCCAACCACCCTTTTACAGTTTCACTCCTTTTGACGGGCTTAGGAGACAACCCTTACAGAATTTTCTCTCCTCTCTTTACAACTCAGATCTTAGAAGAATAGAGGGAGAACTTTTGGCCTTTAAAACAATTTTGAGCTCTAAGAATCACAGAAAAAGATCCAGATTTCGGTGTAAGTTATGTGCTTTTTCAATGCTGAATGGGTGGGGTATTTATAGGCCCCAACCCAGTTCAAATTTGGAGCTTAAAACTGTCAATTCCCGGAATTACGGGATCAAGCGGTTGCACCTCCTGACTGGAGCGGTTGAACCGCCTGGCAGAGCTCGAAGACTGAGCCTCTGGGCGGTGCCACCTCTGTCAGGGGTTGTTGCACCTCCTGCCAGAGCTCGAAGACCGAGCTCAGGCGGTGCTACCTCCTGTCAGGAGAGGTTGCACCGCCCAGTCTCGCTCGGAGACTGAGCCCAAGCAGTGCTACCTCTTGGCTGGGGCGGTTGCACAGCCCAGTCTCGCTCGGAGACTTAGCCTAGGCGATGCTACCTCCTGGCTGGGGTGATTGCACCTCCCAGCATAAATCAGGGTCCGAATGGGTTGATCCATTCGGCCCAATTTGGGTTTTTCAAGGGCCCAATTGCCCCAAGATTAAGTTAATGGGATCACCTCCCATTTCCAACTTAATTATTGTGCTAACTACGATTTTTCCTAAGACATTTACTGCAACTTGCTCCGATGCGTCAATCGCTTCTTCCTGCGAGCTTCCGGCGAACATCCGTCGATCATCCGATGAACCCTCGGTGATGCTCCTACGGACTTCCGGCAAACTCATGGACTTGTGATGATTCACTTGGTGAGTTCCGACGAGCTTCTTTGGTAAGCTTATGGACTTCTTGGATTTGTTCCCGTAGAACCTCCGACGACTATCCGAACTTCCATCGAACTCTCGAACTCCCAACGTGATCATTGTCTTGACTCCGGTGCAACTCCTGCTGCATGTCTTTCTTCCATCATAGTTAATCCTGCATACTTAAAACAAAACTTTGATCGAGACAATTAATCCTAAGCAATTAACCAAGTTATCCGGCATGTCATTGGTCCTCGACGCTTCGTCTGATTCTTCGGCGCATCGTCCTCTCCTACAGCCTATTGCTCAATCGGCCAGTTGACTCCGCAACTCTGATATCCTTGGCACAATACCCACTCTTCTTGGCCCGATGCCCGAGTCCACGGCCCGAAGCCTTCTGTCGATATGTCGACCGATCGACCGGCCCGACGTCCAATCTTCTAACATGTTCCTCCGGCAACATGATTTTCTAGCTTTAATTGTCTCATCCTGATCGAAGCATCCTGCGTCACTCAAAACGTATATTAAATCATAAACATATATCAAGTGCTTTCATCATCAAAATACGAGATTCAACAGAAAATACTTCACTCGGGATCCATAAGCAAACATATCCGAAAACACTTAATAATTAATGTAAATTATAAATAGATTTTATAAGCTTTGAACATTTGCCTAACAAAGGGTAAACATGGTCCACTACAGACCGAAAATCTCTTAAAAGTGTTGACATGACATAACCTTTATTTACATGCCTAAAATGGGACTATTAAGCCTTCAGCTGTCCCTCTACAAGCTGTGCAAAGCATGAACATACCAAAAGACATGGACATACATAAGCATTACATCAAACATCCTGTTTAGAAGTTTGTTCATGACATTCTCCCTCACTTATTCCTTCGATGTCCTCATCGAAGCCTTTGCCAACACTGCAACTCTTCACCTTTATTGAGTCTTCAATCATCTGCTCCAACTGCAATGTGCCTGTTGGCTCCCAACTACTCTCTGCTGTTGTTGTTGAGTAGTCAAACTTTTGATCCGCTCTGTTGTTTCAACTCACCAATGACTTTGACTCTAGTGTGGGGTTGGCTGAGTTATGTTGATCCTTGTTGATTCCTGCGGATCCTCCAGATGAAGGAAAAGACCATCCTTACCATGCGCTAGTCTCTTAAATACCACATACTGCTTAAACTAGGTGGATGCTTATTGGAGCTTTAACAAGCATCACCTCATAAACTTTCGAAGTTTAGGGTCCTTCCTCCACAAAATGTCCATCGACTCTTCTTTCATTTAGTTGTCACTTCTAACTAGATTTGCATCACTTTCACTTTCGATTGGCATTTTGTTGGGAAATGAAGCGGATAGTCTACTCTTAGTAGCACTGATCACCATTGGTGAGGATTTGATAACCATTATCTTCTATTATCTTCGAAGGGTCTTTGAACTTGTACAGAGCTCCTCTATTGGATAGATAAGAGAATTGGAATACTCGGTTTTGCCCATTCTCTTAAGAGTTGAGAAGGTAAAGGTTACTTGACTTCACTTGCCTCCTTGAGGTTGTACTCCATGCATCGAGCTGGTTACTGGTCTTCGCCTGCTCTTTGCTCACACTTCTGAAGCACTTGAAGTGTTTGCACTCCTTGCGTTGAGTTAGCTACTATGATTCACTTTCTCAATGCCATCGAACTTCTGGAATGCAAGAAGTTTTCACCCCAAATTGGAGTAAGTCTCTAATAGTTTTGGTCATCTCTGGGATTGTACCGTCTTCTCCATCAACCCGGTCGCCTACTCCACTGAGTAGCGAAGGTAGAGCACCGTGTACTGCCTACTTCATTCCTTGGTCATGCACGACCCGAAGTCCTTCACTTTTGGCTATCCTAATGAGAAGCTCGTTGACACTGGTCTTATGAAGTTCCTTGGCCTCTACCCTTTAGCCTTGTCTTGGTACTTGGATACTGCCTCTGCATGCTTCACCTCCTCAGCCCCTTTCACGACCAAGCACTCTCCCTCCATAAGAGCAAGGAATCAATGACTTTCACGGAAGTCCCACCTCTACGGTACCATGGTGCTATAAGGTACCATGGTGCTACCATGCTCATGGCCCTACTATCCCTCACCTCGTTTCTGTATCACTTTTCTTCACGATCAATAGATATGTCTCTGTAGCACTCCTCCAAGTCCACCTCCATTCTAATTGATGCTTGATTTTGGGTAGCTAAGTCCCTCTGGACTCATCGTCGCTTCCTCGCCTCTTTCGACCCCCTGCTTCAACACCTCTATGTTCTCCAAGCAGCTCCCTTTGGTCAATGGAATGACAGACTACAACTCCCATGCATGGCCTCTGCCATCATGTTGTAGGGTTTGCACTGATTCTATTCTCTTTAGCTTCCTTGGTAGTAATGTTCACTTACTCGACCTTTTCCTCTGACTTGTCGGGCTCCCTTAAGTGAATATGGACTCTGGAGCAGTCCAACTCTCTAGCTGCTTCGATCATACCTCTGCATGATCAAGTCCCTCTCATGGGACTCACTAGTACTTGTATTCTAATACATGGTTCCTAATTCCATTTGACTTACTTCATTATGATGGTATTGTTTAGGGAGAATGATGCTAGTTATGATATGATGAAGTACCTTAGTGTTAGTGGTAGTAGATGTTCACAGCTTTTAGGAACTATCACTAAGTTGGGATTACCAAAAATTGTTCCTAAGGCTTCAACATATGTTGTCCCAACTGTTTCATTATCCCACGATCCTCTAAAATAAAGACCTCTATTTTTTATGGGAATGCCTATCATGTCGCAAATGAATCTATCCGTAATGGAGATGTGTTATCCTAAGAGATAGGTAGACACTCTTTCTTCTTCATCTACTTGTAGATTATTGTAAAACAATCTAACAAGTCTTAGATAGATGGGTTCATTAATTTGTAAAATTGGAGTAGATCTAAGTTTACGAAACATTGGATTGTCTCTAAGTCTCTTAGTTCATCTAGATCTACATGTTTTCCCTTATTGACACTTCTAAATTTGAAGGAAGAAAAATTTTCAGCATGGTATTTTAAATCGAAAAGGGTAAGATCAAAGTCTTCTTCTAATCTCCTCTTCCCTTTGTCCCTAGAGGATCCTCTAGAGCCCATAACTACTGCTATTTAATGTCACGCCCCTCTAAATATCCATGATTTTTAAAATTTTCGTCACAGACCAATCCAGGATCCAAACTAACGTTTGAGGACACTGAAAACATTCTATTCATATTCACATCCATAAAACCTGTGCAGTTTATAATCATATATCACATCACTCGATAATTCACATTTATGGCAACCCAAGCCAACTTGACAAACATGAACAACATTTATAAATCCACAAGCTAAATAAATTATACAATCAGAACTCCAACTATTCACCACAAGTTCATATCACCATAAATTAGACTTAACATTCTGAAATTCCAAATAAGAGAGATCTCCTAACACTTTGATACAGTATATCCATTTCGGTTCATCGACAACATTTCATTACATACAAGACATACTTATACAACAATATCGTAATAACCAACCAGACTTGCCCATTATTCTGAATAGCTATCCACTGCCTCAGCCCAAATCAAACATCTCGAAGAGTGACGAGCTGACCTGAAAGATTTATATAACAACGGAGTGAGCCAAAAACGGCTCAGCAAGTGACAAAGCATATTCAGAACAAAAGGAACGGTTTCAAACGAGTAAGGTATCATAATGCAAGGCAGAATACAAGAATTCTCAAGGATACCATCTCAATAGATACCAAATCATACGTATCATGTCATTCAAAAACATATTTGATCCATAACGAATGGGGCATAGAGTAATTGGAACATATCAATGGCAGATAGGACATTTCAGAACATATCTGTTCATAACAAATGGAGCACAGAGTAATTGGAACATATCAATGGCAGATAGGACATTTCAGAACATATCAGTTCATAGCAAATGGAGCACAGAGTAATTGGAACATATCAATGGCATATGAAATGTTCCGGAGCATATCAACGGCATATGGAACATTTCGAAGCATATCATCAGTGAATGAAGCATTTCAGAGCATATCGAAAACAAATATCGTACAGAAGCTCAAACGTCGTCTTTGACGTTGCAAACATATCAATCTTATCCAAAGCATGTACAGAAACACATAACCAAAGCTCTGGATATCATATCAAACATACAGAAGGTGTAGTGGGATCTCAGTCAGAATGTGATTCATCCATTTCTGAATGACCACCTGACAAAAGTCTCCCACGTCTGGGAGCTCCATCCACCCACGTCTAGGTGAAGTCAAAGGGGGCCGGCAGAGCATCGCAGGCTCTAAGCAATATCCCACCTAGCGGGACCCCACATAGCGGGCAAATAAGCGCATACCAGAATATCCCACATAGCGGGACCCCACATAGCGGGCAAATCAGCGCATACCCTTTACCATTTCTGGCAAAGGTCCAGACAATCCCACACACCAGAGTACAAAAGGGCAGTTTCAACAATAAGTAGCATATATCGGAAGCACACGCGGAACAACAAACGTACATGTGCCTTTACGAGTCAATCCGAAGTAAGCAATAATCTTTCACAAGTATATTCAGATTTGAAGGGAATTGAAAGCAAGGGCACATATGGAATCCAAGCAATCACAAATAACTCAATTCAATAAGAAGATTTGATGAATTCAATGTCCAAAGGAATGAAACTGGAATAGGCACATATCGAAAGCAAATGCGGAACAATAGGATATACATGTGCCTATATGAGTCAATACGATATAGCATAAACGTTACACAACAGTTTTCAAGAATGCAATAATTTTAAGGACAAGAGCATACAAGAATTCAAAGTAGTAATATAAAGCTCAATTGAATAAGAAGGCTAAAGGATATCAATTTCCAAAGGAATGAAACCAGAATATGAGAAATCGACCAAAGCTCGATTTCTGGCAGAATACAGAAGGCACATTGAACAAATGATTCAAACTATCAATCGTGCTCCAATTTACTCAGAAATAATCATTGGATAATACTTTCAGATAAGACAGGCTTCATATGAATTGAACTATCCAACAGAGAGAGTTACAAATAATTTGGTAAGCAAGAGTCATAGAACAAAATCTCTGTTGGCAGAATTCATAATGTCAGATTCAACAGATAACTGGGCAGGTGTTTGGATTTCAGATCTTTCAATCCATATATCAAAGAAAGGTCTACGAGTCTAGTTTTCAATGAAATCAGTTTTGAACAAATCAGAGTTTCCACAAAGTCTTATAGGCAGTTCGGTATCAAAAGATCAGAATCTCAAAAGTTGCACAGATTCGAATCGTTACATGTAAACAGGAGATATAACAAATGCAAGGCTAGTACAATTCAAAGTTCCTCATAATCAAAACAAATGTAGAGATAAAAATGGCAGTGGGGAAAGATCAGGATACTTGCAATATGACATATAAGAGCAATTATAGGAAAAACGATCAGGGAACTTGCAATAAGGCATATCAGAGCAATTATAGGATAAACGAACAGGGAACTTGCAATAGAAAGGATTGAAACAAGCGGGAAACTTGCAATAAGAAATATCAAAGCAATTATAGGAGAAACGATCAGGGAACTTGCAATATAAAGGATCGAAACAAGTGGGAAACTTGCCTTTCAAAGATTTCGATCCGAAGATCCAAAGAAGGTGCCAGCCCAAATCCTTCTACTTTTTCTCCGTGTCCTCTCTCTGTTTCGTTTTGTGCTCCCGTTTTCTTCCTTTCTTCGCAACTACATCACGTGTCGAACATCGAGGCACAGTTACCTGCTCTCTCTTACTCTCATTCCTTCTTTTTTCTTTCCCAAACGCAGCTGCCACAGCCGCCGCCGCTGCCGCTGCCACAATCGCAGCCACGACCGCAACTGCGGTCACAACCGCAGCCCCCTTCCACTGCACTATTTCCTTCTTCCCTTCTCTCGTTCCTACTCTTTCTTTTCCCAAAAGCAGCTACTGCAGCCACCACCGCTGCCGCAGCTACCGCAGCCAACGTTGCAGCCGCAGCCGGAGTCGCAGCCACGGCCGCAGCCACCACACTCGCAGCCTCTTCTTCCTCCCCTGCTCATCTTCCTCTCCTTCTTCTCTTCCAACTGCAGCTGCCATCGCCGCAGCCGTAGCCCCTTCTCTTCTTCCTCTCCTTCCCTTCTTCCTTTCTCTTCTTCTTCCTTTCCTTCTCTTCTTTCCCAGCTACATGCTGCAGTCGCAGCCTCAGCCACGGCCACAGCCTTTTCTTCCTCCCCTGCTCATCTTCCTCTCCTTCTTCTCTTCCAACTGCAGCTGCCATCGCCGCAGCCGCAGCCCCTTCTCTTCTTCCTCTCCTTCCCTTCTTCCTTTCTCTTCTTCTTCCTTTCCTTCTCTTCTTTCCCAGCTGCATGCTGCAGTCGCAGCCTCAGCCACGGCCACAGCCTTTTCTTCCTCCCCTGCTCATCTTCCTCTCCTTCTTCTCTTCCAACTGCAGCTGCCATCGCCGCAGCCGCAGCCCCTACTCTTCTTCCTCTCCTCCCCTTCTTCCTTTCTCTTCTTCTTTCCCTGCCACAGCTGCAGCTGCCACAACCGCAGCCGCAGCTACTTTCTTCCCTTCTCCTCTTCCTTTTCCTTCCTTTCTTCTTCTTCTCTTCTTCTCCTTCCTCCCCTTCTTCTCCCCGACGTCACCCACACCCTCTCCTCTGTTTCCTCTGCAGGAAACAGAGGTATCACAACCTCTTCCCCTGCTTCCTCTTCCTCTTCTCTTCCTCTTCTTCTTCTTCTCCTCTTCGAACGCCCCACACCTCTCCTCTGTTTCCACCTGCAGGAAACAGAGGTGCTGCAGCCCTAGCTGCTGCCACCTCTCGCTCCTCTCCCTCTTCCCTCTCTTTTCCCTCTTCTTCTCCTCTTCCCTTTTCCTCCCCAACCCCACACACCTCCTCGCTGCAGCCTTGCCGCAGCTATCCTCTTCTCTTCTTCTTCTTCTTCTTCTTCTCTTCTCCCTCTTCTTCCTCTCTTCTTCTCCCCACGCCCCACAGCTTCTCGCTGCAGCCCTCGCTGCAGCCACCTCCTCTTCTTCTTCTTCTCCTTCTTCTTCTTCTCTACTCCCTCTTCTTCCTCCTCTCTTCTTTTCCCTCTTCTTCTTCTTCTTCTTCTTCTTCTTCTTCTCTTCTCCCTCTTCTTCCTCTCTTCTTCTACCACTCTCCTTCTTCTCCTCACGCCCCACCGCTCTCTCTGTTTCTGGAAGAAACAGAGTGCATGGGAGGCGGTGGGATAATACCGAATTTTCGGTTTTCCCTTTTTTTTTCTTTTTTTTTTTACAACTTAGCAGTTTAGTCCTTGTAATTTCTATATTTACATATAGGTCCTCCAATTTACATATAAATCTTTATTAATAATTTTTAAAAGCGAGGGATATTACACTCTCCCCCCCCTTAAAAGAAAATTTAGTCCTCTAAATTGATCATAGCTCAATCGATGAAAAGATGAGGATTATGATATCTTTATTTCCTCCTCCTACTCTTAAATAGTTTCATCAATACAATACAATTACATAATTATCCACGAGTGACCGAAATATTCTCCTCCTTGATCCTCAATAGACGGTAACCCGACCTTCAATCAATTTCTAAAAATACTTGCGTACCCTGTAATTAATCGAGCAAGTCGTTACTTCAGAAAATACTCGTTTTTGATGGTCACCTAATTCAACTGTCTATAATCATTAGAAAGCCTCAATGTTCCATACATTTCTTTTAACTAACACCGGAGCACCCCATGATGAAATATTAAGCCAAATAAAATCCTCATTTAACAATCCTTGTAGTTGCTTTTCCAATTCCACTTACTCAAATGATATCTTTCTGTAGAGAGGCTTAGATATTGGGATTATCTCAAGGACCAAATCAAAAGCAAAGTCACATTTGGAGGTAATCCAAGCAAGTCATCCTGGATACATTAGGCAAGGAGATAAATCATGTCCCATACTCTCAAAGTAAAAGATCGACTGATCAAATATACAAAAGTGATCATTTGTTATATATCAATCCATACTGGTATGATAAGAAGATGGCCAATCCATACCAAGTATAATATCATAACTCCAAATCTCTAGGAGAACTAAATCAGCATAAATTCAAGTTCTCCAATAAGAATCAGACAAGAGGACCAGATTCAACTTCGTTATCAAAGAATCTCCAATGATCGTATTTACTTATAGCACATAATGTAGTGGTCTAGGTTGAATACCCAAGTGATAAGCAAAATATTACGAATCAAATCGTAGATTGGACCCATGGTCGAAGAAATATTTGCATTCTTTCATAAACATGCATAATACCTTTGACCACTAATTCAGAAGTTTCAAAATCATATTCAGTGATAGCATACACTCTTACATGGGCTGATGATTTAGGAGGCAGTGACTCTTTCTTCTTGTTCAAAGGGCAAACTTTTATTTTATGATCCAACTTTCTACAAGCAAAATAGACTCCAATCACCCGAAAACACAAACTTGTTTCATAATTTAACTTGTAATTCACACATGATTAAGTCTTTGGTGGTGACTTTCCTTTTCAAATCCAAATGTCTTGACCCTCTTGTCATTACTTTCTGATTCATTTCCAATCATATTCTTATTGGTAAACTTGTCCTTATCATTCTTGTCACTGATCTCCAAAAATTCTTTTCATTGTTGCCAATAATAATCAGTCTCTACTTCCAATATAAGGTGGCAAAAGAAATCTTTTGATCATCAAAACAATTTTGTACATCAAATATCTTCTCTGTTTGCATCATTCATTTTTCTACCACCAATGAAATTAGGTCCACCATGCTTCCGCTGCGCCACTCTGATTCAATATCCCCGATGACCCCTTTCATCCCACTTAATTAATCAAAATCAGATGAAGTAGGAGGACTAAATGTCATCGTCATCCTAGATTCCTAAAATACATCAAAGAAAATTTCCACCAATCACTATAGTTTCATTAGACCTCAATATATTTTGCACGTCAACATATCAAATATTTCAGTAATCCTCAAACAATGCTCTGATACCACCTCTGTCACGCCCCTCTAAATATCCATGATTTTTAAAATTTTCGTCACAGACCAATCCAGGATCCAAACTAACGTTTGAGGACACTGAAAACATTCTATTCATATTCACATCCATAAAACCTGTGCAGTTTATAATCATATATCACATCACTCGATAATTCACATTTATGGCAACCCAAGCCAACTTGACAAACATGAACAACATTTATAAATCCACAAGCTAAATAAATTATACAATCAGAACTCCAACTATTCACCACAAGTTCATATCACCATAAATTAGACTTAACATTCTGAAATTCCAAATAAGAGAGATCTCCTAACACTTTGATACAGTATATCCATTTCGGTTCATCGACAACATTTCATTACATACAAGACATACTTATACAACAATATCGTAATAACCAACCAGACTTGCCCATTATTCTGAATAGCTATCCACTGCCTCAGCCCAAATCAAACATCTCGAAGAGTGACGAGCTGACCTGAAAGATTTATATAACAACGGAGTGAGCCAAAAACGGCTCAGCAAGTGACAAAGCATATTCAGAACAAAAGGAACGGTTTCAAACGAGTAAGGTATCATAATGCAAGGCAGAATACAAGAATTCTCAAGGATACCATCTCAATAGATACCAAATCATACGTATCATGTCATTCAAAAACATATTTGATCCATAACGAATGGGGCATAGAGTAATTGGAACATATCAATGGCAGATAGGACATTTCAGAACATATCTGTTCATAACAAATGGAGCACAGAGTAATTGGAACATATCAATGACAAATAGGACATTTCAGAACATATCAGTTCATAGCAAATGGAGCACAGAGTAATTGGAACATATCAATGGCAGATAGGACATTTCAGAACATATCAGTTCATAGCAAATGGAGCACAGAGTAATTGGAACATATCAATGGCATATGAAATGTTCCGGAGCATATCAACGGCATATGGAACATTTCGAAGCATATCATCAGTGAATGAAGCATTTCAGAGCATATCGAAAACAAATATCGTACAGAAGCTCAAACGTCGTCTTTGACGTTGCAAACATATCAATCTTATCCAAAGCATGTACAGAAACACATAACCAAAGCTCTGGATATCATATCAAACATACAGAAGGTGTAGTGGGATCTCAGTCAGAATGTGATTCATCCATTTCTGAATGACCACCTGACAAAAGTCTCCCACGTCTGGGAGCTCCATCCACCCACGTCTAGGTGAAGTCAAAGGGGGCCGGCAGAGCATCGCAGGCTCTAAGCAATATCCCACCTAGCGGGACCCCACATAGCGGGCAAATAAGCGCATACCAGAATATCCCACATAGCGGGACCCCACATAGCGGGCAAATCAGCGCATACCCTTTACCATTTCTGGCAAAGGTCCAGACAATCCCACACACCAGAGTACAAAAGGGCAGTTTCAACAATAAGTAGCATATATCGGAAGCACACGCGGAACAACAAACGTACATGTGCCTTTACGAGTCAATCCGAAGTAAGCAATAATCTTTCACAAGTATATTCAGATTTGAAGGGAATTGAAAGCAAGGGCACATATGGAATCCAAGCAATCACAAATAACTCAATTCAATAAGAAGATTTGATGAATTCAATGTCCAAAGGAATGAAACTGGAATAGGCACATATCGAAAGCAAATGCGGAACAATAGGATATACATGTGCCTATATGAGTCAATACGATATAGCATAAACGTTACACAACAGTTTTCAAGAATGCAATAATTTTAAGGACAAGAGCATACAAGAATTCAAAGTAGTAATATAAAGCTCAATTGAATAAGAAGGCTAAAGGATATCAATTTCCAAAGGAATGAAACCAGAATATGAGAAATCGACCAAAGCTCGATTTCTGGCAGAATACATAAGGCACATTGAACAAATGATTCAAACTATCAATCGTGCTCCAATTTACTCAGAAATAATCATTGGATAATACTTTCAGATAAGACAGGCTTCATATGAATTGAACTATCCAACAGAGAGAGTTACAAATAATTTGGTAAGCAAGAGTCATAGAACAAAATCTCTGTTGGCAGAATTCATAATGTCAGATTCAACAGATAACTGGGCAGGTGTTTGGATTTCAGATCTTTCAATCCATATATCAAAGAAAGGTCTACGAGTCTAGTTTTCAATGAAATCAGTTTTGAACAAATCAGAGTTTCCACAAAGTCTTATAGGCAGTTCGGTATCAAAAGATCAGAATCTCAAAAGTTGCACAGATTCGAATCGTTACATGTAAACAGGAGATATAACAAATGCAAGGCTAGTACAATTCAAAGTTCCTCATAATCAAAGCAAATGTAGAGATAAAAATGGCAGTGGGGAAAGATCAGGATACTTGCAATAAGACATATAAGAGCAATTATAGGAAAAACGATCAGGGAACTTGCAATAAGGCATATCAGAGCAATTATAGGAGAAACGAACAGGGAACTTGCAATAGAAAGGATTGAAACAAGCGGGAAACTTGCAATAAGAAATATCAAAGCAATTATAGGAGAAACGATCAGGGAACTTGCAATATAAAGGATCGAAACAAGTGGGAAACTTGCCTTTCAAAGATTTCGATCCGAAGATCCAAAGAAGGTGCCAGCCCAAATCCTTCTACTTTTTCTCCGTGTCCTCTCTCTGTTTCGTTTTGTGCTCCCGTTTTCTTCCTTTCTTCGCAACTACATCACGTGTCGAACATCGAGGCACAGTCACCTGCTCTCTCTTACTCTCATTCCTTCTTTTTTCTTTCCCAAACGCAGCTGCCACAGCCGCCGCCGCTGCCGCTGCCACAATCGCAGCCACGACCGCAACTACGGTCACAACCGCAGCCCCCTTCCACTGCACTATTTCCTTCTTCCCTTCTCTCGTTCCTACTCTTTCTCTTTCCCAAAAGCAGCTACTGCAGCCACCACCGCTGCCGCAGCTACCGCAGCCAACGTTGCAGCCGCAGCCGGAGTCGCAGCCACGGCCGCAGCCACCACACTCGCAGCCTCTTCTTCCTCCCCTGCTCATCTTCCTCTCCTTCTTCTCTTCCAACTGCAGCTGCCATCGCCGCAGCCGTAGCCCCTTCTCTTCTTCCTCTCCTTCCCTTCTTCCTTTCTCTTCTTCTTCCTTTCCTTCTCTTCTTTCCCAGCTACATGCTGCAGTCGCAGCCTCAGCCACGGCCACAGCCTTTTCTTCCTCCCCTGCTCATCTTCCTCTCCTTCTTCTCTTCCAATTGCAGCTGCCATCGCCGCAGCCGCAGCCCCTTCTCTTCTTCCTCTCCTTCCCTTCTTCCTTTCTCTTCTTCTTACTTTCCTTCTCTTCTTTCCCAGCTGCATGCTGCAGTCGCAGCCTCAGCCACGGCCACAGCCTTTTCTTCCTCCCCTGCTCATCTTCCTCTCCTTCTTCTCTTCCAACTGCAGCTGCCATCGCCGCAGCCGCAGCCCCTACTCTTCTTCCTCTCCTCCCCTTCTTCCTTTCTCTTCTTCTTTCCCTGCCACAGCTGCAGCTGCCACAACCGCAGCCGCAGCTACTTTCTTCCCTTCTCCTCTTCCTTTTCCTTCCTTTCTTCTTCTTCTCTTCTTCTCCTTCCTCCCCTTCTTCTCCCCGACGTCACCCACACCCTCTCCTCTGTTTCCTCTGCAGGAAACAGAGGTATCACAACCTCTTCCCCTGCTTCCTCTTCCTCTTCTCTTCCTCTTCTTCTTCTTCTCCTCTTCGAACGCCCCACACCTCTCCTCTGTTTCCACCTGCAGGAAACAGAGGTGCTGCAGCCCTAGCTGCTGCCACCTCTCGCTCCTCTCCCTCTTCCCTCTCTTTTCCCTCTTCTTCTCCTCTTCCCTTTTCCTCCCCAACCCCACACACCTCCTCGCTGCAGCCTTGCCGCAGCTATCCTCTTCTCTTCTTCTTCTTCTTCTTCTTCTCTTCTCCCTCTTCTTCCTCTCTTCTTCTCCCCACGCCCCACAGCTTCTCGCTGCAGCCCTCGCTGCAGCCACCTCCTCTTCTTCTTCTTCTCCTTCTTCTTCTTCTCTACTCCCTCTTCTTCCTCCTCTCTTCTTTTCCCTCTTCTTCTTCTTCTTCTTCTTCTTCTTCTTCTCTTCTCCCTCTTCTTCCTCTCTTCTTCTACCACTCTCCTTCTCCTCACGCCCCACCGCTCTCTCTGTTTCTGGAAGAAACAGAGTGCATGGGAGGCGGTGGGATAATACCGAATTTTCGGTTTTCCCTTTTTTTTTCTTTTTTTTTTACAACTTAGCAGTTTAGTCCTTGTAATTTCTATATTTACATATAGGTCCTCCAATTTACATATAAATCTTTATTAATAATTTTTAAAAGCGAGGGATATTACATTTAAGAAGATAGTAATGAGCAAGAGTAAATGACTCAAAAACAGAATTTAAAGGTTTCTCAGAGAATACCTTAAGTGATATCCTTAAGAGAATGAGAGAATTGCTGATCTTTTACTTTCAAATGAGGAGTATTTGGGATGCTAAGATGGGAGAAATGGAGGTGGAGAAGCTTTGATGGTGTAAAGAGGGGAAGGGAGTGAGTTAGGGTCGGTTCCACCGTCGGCCCTAGCTCGGTTTAAAGGGGGCAAGATTATGGGTGGTTGCATCGCTGGCTGGGGCAATGCAACCGCTTGCAACCCGTGACAGCCGGCGGTGCTACCGCCAGTTGGGCGGTGCCACCGCCTACAAGCGGTGAGCACTTGTTTGGGGGGTGTATGGGCTGATTTAGATGTTTTCAACTTGAGGAGAGTTTTCGTTTGTGGAGCAATCAACTTTACTTTTGTAATTACATAAGAGTTTCCATTTCAAGATGAGAAATTTCGTACGTTCAAGATAGATCTTGTGACGCGCATATTCTACTTTAAATGTCGTACACAATTTTAGACATGTTCATGACTTATTATCCAAGTTGGTAAAATTTGCAAGTTTATGACAAACTTTGCTTGCAAGACGTAAGTTCATGATATAGTTGGATCCGAAGGTAAAGAAGAAATCAATTCGATGAGTTCAGAAATCCGGAGGGTATGTGAAGGGAGAATTATGAGTTTCAAAATCTGAGAGATTAAACAGGATTGTATTAGTATCACTCTGCAATATAAATTTTCTAATCTTCTTTTTACTATTTAGGCTAGAGAGCATTACGTGTTCTCTTGGATGTCGAGTCATGAATATCGAGTACCCAAAAAGCAAGATATTATCTCTTGCTCCTAGCTTTTGATGGTGTATGTTTCTACAAGAATGGGTGATTTTCAGGTACCCATTTACTATTGGGTGCCTCAAAAACTGAACTACATTGTTTATCATGTTGCATAGAGTTTATCATGGTTCCTTTAGGAACCCAAATTAATTTGTTCGGACTAATTTTCTTGAATGGATACTGATGCGTTTTGTGTCTATATTTGCAACAAAAGTTGCATTTGCTTTGGTGTCGAACATGTAAGATGGGGCCTTTTATGAAGGTGGTTGGATTTTGGTGAGGACTTCTCACAAATCCGATTCCACTTCTTTTGGGAACGTGACCCTTGTTTGCAAGGATCATGTTCAAAGACTTGCTATCAAACTCGAATTTCTTCAAGGTGTCCTTAAGTAGCAAGTTTTCCTTTTGGAGAGTTTCTATATCATGGCATTTTTCACATTGAGCTAAACTATCATGATATTCAGTTTTTAATTTATCAAAATTGCTAACAAGACTATCATGCTTATTTTTCAGCAATTTATATTTTCTACTAATTATTTTATTTTCATCAAATAAGTCATGGAAGGCATTTAATAATTAATCAAATGATAAATCTGCATCAATTAAATTTATTACCTCTTCTCCGATAGCCATTAAAGCGTAATGAGCAACTTGCTCGGTGTTGGACTCCTCTTCTTCGGACGCGCTCTGAGTCATCCCACGTTGCTTTGAGCACCTTCTTCTTTGATGTTCTCTTCTTGGCTTGGGGATAATCACATTTGTAGTGTCCCAGCTTTTTGCACTCGTAGCAAATAACTTGGTCCTTTTTGGGTTCAAGTTTATTTTTTGTGTCACTTTTAAACTTGTTTCTCTTAATAAATTTTTTGGATTTCCTTGTTAGAAGTGCCAAGTCATCGTCACAGTCCACATCACTTGAGTTTTCTCTCATGTGGTCATCTAAAGTTCTAAGTGTCATATCCTTCCTGTTCTTTGGAAGGATGTCTTCTTGGTCTTCATGAGCCTTGCAAGTCATTTTATAGGTCATTAATGACCTGATTAGTTCTTCAAGAGGGAAGTTGTTTAAATCTTTAGCCTCTTGAATAGCAGTGACTTTAGGGTCCCAACTCTTAGGAAGGGATCTTAGAATCTTATTTATGAGAACAAAATTTGAAAAACTTTTGTTGAGTCCTTTTAGACCATTAACGACATCCGTGAAACGGGTGTACATGTCGCCAATAGTCTCTCTCGGTTTCATTCGAAAAAATTCAAAAGAATATATCAAAAGATTGATTTTTGACTCTTCACTCTACTTGTGCCTTCGTGAGTCACTTCGAGTGTATGCCAAATATCAAACACGGTTCACAACCGAAAATGATTGAACTCATTTTTATCAAGCATACAAAATAAGGCATTCACAGCCTTTGCATTAAGAGCGAAAGTCTTCTTCTCTAATTCATTACAATCGATCATTGGAAGAGAAGACTTCAAAAATCCATTTTCGATAAGATTCCAAAGTTCAAAATCCATTGAAATAAGGAAGATCCTCATTCGAGTCTTCCAATAGGTGCAGTCCATCCCATTGAACATGGGTGGACGTGTAATATAGTAGCCCTCTTGGTTTCCGACGTATGCCATCTCTCTTGGGTTTTAATCCATTTGAGAGTTAACCCCGCTTTGATACTAATTATTAGGATCAAGAGCATTAAGAGGGGGGGGGGTGTGAATTAGTGCAGTAGAAATCTTTCAACGATTAAAACTGCGTTCGTACGTTTAAAATCGATTCCGACATAAAAGTCGTTTCATGCAGATAATATTTGAAGTAAAGTAAGGAAGGCAGTTTGCAGTTAAGATAGAAATCAGAATGTAAGCGCAAACTGAAATATGATGTTCGTACGATAAAATTGATTTCCGTCTTAACGCCAATTCGGAAAATACTTAACTAAGAAACACGTTCTTAAATGAACAGATGGCAGTAAGCTACTGAGGAGGTTTGCAGTAAAGATAAGATGCTTAAAGTAAATGCAAACCGAGATTTAGAGTGGTTCGGTCAGTCTTGACCTATATCCACTTTTGGCTTCCTCCACCAATGAGGTCACCGACGTCCACTAGAGGCCTTCCTTCAATAGGTGAAGGCCAACCACCCTTTTACAGTTTCACTCTTTTTGACGGGCTTAGGAGACAACCCTTACAAAATTTCTATCCTCTCTTGAAAGATAAAAACTTGGAAGAAAAGAGGGAGGAGAACTTCTAACCTTTACAACACTTTTAAGATCTATAAATCACAGAGTTGTTGAATCTCGGATTTTGATGATGAAACTAATTGATTGTGTTTAAATGTTTGACTATATTTTGAGTGATACAGGTCTACTCGATCAGGATTAGACAATTAACGCAGGAGGAATTGACGTTGCGTCGGAGGAGATCACGTCAGGATATTGGATGGCAGAAGGCTTCGGGCGTCGGGCATCGGGCCAAGGAGAGCGAAATTGTGCCAAGGATATCGGGGTTGCGGAGGTCAACCGCCGATTGGGCAACAAGCCGCAAGAGAGGACGATGCACCGAAGAATCGGATGAAGCGCCAACCAATGACGTGCCGGGCAACAGAATGTCAATTTGCGTTATAATAATTGTCTAGATCGGAGTAGAGTGTTTGCTTGTGTGTGCAGGATTAACTACGATAACCAGAAAACACAAAGCGAGAATACCGGAGTCAAGTTCGATGGACGTTTAAGAGTCCGAAGAATCGTCGGAGATGCTGCCAGAACCAACCGAGAAGAAATCGGGAACTTGTCGGAATTTTCGGAAGTTCGCCGAAGAGATCGTCGGAGGTTCACGGAGATCACCGAGAAGGCTCGGCTACTCATTAAAGTCATCACAAGTTCGGGAGCTTGCTAGAAGCCCGTCAGCAGAAAGTTCGTCGGAAAGCTCGCCAGAACAAGACTCGACGTTCGCGGTTGAAAATTTGCTTAGGATGTGTTTTGGTTATGTAGTCCACTTGTAATTAGGATTAGGATTAAGAGATAATCCTATATCCTGGTTAGGGGCCAACTGGGCCCAAAGTCATAGTTGGTTTAGGCTAAAAATTAAGCTAAACCAGCGAACTAGAGAGCCAAGATTGAAGCCCAACTAGTGGCTGAAAACACTGTAGTCGGGCTGAAAACACTGTAGGCGGTGGCACCGCCCAACACCCGAGAGCTGGGCGGTGACACCTCCTGGCTGGGCGGTGGCACCGCCCAGCACCCGAGCCCTGGGCGGTGGCACCGCTTGGCTGGGCGGTGGCACCTCCAATAGCGGGAACCCAAAGAGAATTCAAATTTTGAAGCCCAAATTTGAATCCTCTTGAGGCCTATAAATACCCCTCAAATCTCAGCTGAGAGAACAACTTTTTGAGCAGCAAGTGTTTGAGAGAAAAGCCTTAGAAAAGTGTTAGCTTGTCTTGTTTTTAATTTGCTAGTGTTCACCTCCTTCTTTCTTGTTGAAAATCTGTAAGAGAGTGAACCGCTTGTAAAAGTTGTAAGAGGGGTATTCACCCTTCACTTTCAAGAGATTTGCTAGTGGAAGGTGGAAGCCTCATTGAAGAGGGGCCTCGCAAGTGGATGTAGGTCACTTGACCGAACCACTTTAAAAACGGCGTAATCTCTGGTTTGCATTTCTTATTGTCATTTACATTACTGCAAATCTTCTTACTTGCTTTGTTTCATCATTACCTTTGCTGTGCAACTTTAAGAATACGCTTTCAAGTTAAGCTTTTCAAGTTCCGTTCTTATCGTACGAAAGATTTTACTAAAACCGAAGTTTTAATCCGCTGCACTAATTCACCCTCCCCCTCTTAGTGCCACTCTGATCCTAACAATTGGTATCAGAGCCACGGTTTTCTACTTTGGTTTAACACCCAAATAGAAATGGCTCTTTATGGCTTTCAAGAGGGTCATTCTCTCATTCGTCCTCCCTTTTTCAATGGGACGGACTACACTTGTTGGAAAACTCAAATGAGAGTTTTCTTACTTTCTTTGGATTTGAATTTATGGCACATAGTCGAAAATGGATTTGAAATGTCTTCTCTCCCAATGAACCATTGGAATGATTTGGAGAAGAAGATGTTTTCTCTAAATGCAAAGGCTATGAATGCCTTATATTGTGCACTTGACAAAAATGAATTTAATCGTGTTTCGATGTGTGACTCGGCTTTTGATATTTGGAGAACTCTAGAGGTCACTCATGAAGGCACTAGCCGAGTGAAACAGTCCAAAATCAATATTCTTGTGCATTCTTACGAACTTTTCCGGATGAAACCAAGTGAGTCCATCGGAGACATGTACACCCGGTTCACGGATGTCATCAATGGACTCAAAGCTCTTGGTAAAAGTTTTTCTAATTTTGAACTAGTCACTAAAATCTTAAGATCCCTTCCAAAAAGTTGGGATCCAAAAGTTACGGCCACTCAAGAGGCCAAGGACCTTAAAACATTCCCTCTCGAAGAACTTATTGGGTCTCTAATGACCTACGAAATGAACAATGTGACAAAAAAGAAACTCGAGAACAACCTTCCAAATGATAGGAAGGATTTGGGACATAGAACACATGAAGACCACTCGAGCATAAGCTCAAGTGATGGTGAACTTAAACTACTATTGAAACAAAAATTAAAAAGAAAAAAGAATGGAACTACTTGCTTTGAACGCAAGAAGAACAAAAGTTGGGATGAATTGAGCTCTTCCGAAGACGAGGAGAAAATCAAGAAAGGCGAGGTGGCAAACTATGCCTCACCCTCTTACAACAATGAGGTAATCAAAATCCCACTAATTTATTTCGATATTACATAATACTTTCTTGAGTTATTTTTAATTTAGTTTAGGATTAATTTTCTTGAAAATTGCATGTGTTATGTTAATGCAGTAAAATGTTAGATATAAATCTAATGCTTATACACCTAGTAAGATTAATCTTATATATGTGATTGAGAAGCAAGAATTTGTATTTTGACGATTTCCATATTGATTTTCAATGACGATGCATGACTTTTGAATGGAAGGCTTGATGATTTTTTTTTAAACCTTGTCTTTGGTTTTCAAACATGATGTATGGTTTTGACATATGAACAAAATTTGAGCATGCTAAGATAAAGTTAATCATATAAATTAAAACTAAAGAAGTTTTAGTTATCTATAAGAATCATTCAAAATTATGTTCAATAAAAATGCAAAATGATGGAATGAAAATATTAAATGTTTTAATACCATTTTATGTATGAGATTTTAAAAGTTATACATAATGATCTTGATGGTTGTTATGAAGAAATTTGTTTTTCGATCCTAAATGATTGATGATATATATATATTTTTTGGCACAAAAAGGACAAAGGCATACTTATATGAAACAACTAAATAGATAAAAGTATTTTTCTTGAAAATTCTTGGTTTGATGAATCTATTTTATCATCTTTTTATGAATATCTTGAAAATGATTTTGATTTGATGATTTGAATTTGAATGAGCTTTATCTTGATTTTTCGAGATTTATAACTTGAGATTTACTCTATAAAAATCAAGATCTTGTATCCTCATTGTTCCTTTTTAGCATCTATTATCCAAATGAATTATGATTGGTATCATTGCTATATTTCTTCTTATCGTGCACTAAAGAGAAAATTTTTCTAAATGAATCGTGATATTTCGGAACCACAATTCTTTTTATGATTCATAATGAATTGAGAAATTTTATATGCTTGAATTAATATCTTATTCTAAGATTGAATGAATTTTATCTATATCATGATCTCCTAAGATTTTTTCTTGATTATTAAAGAGGAGATTTTTCAAAACAAAACGTGTCTTCTATTATTATCTTTTCATGATATGATTTTCATGCAATTCCTTGTACTCATGAAATATTTATCTCATCACCCAATAACTCTTCTTGATATTCCTTATGTGATGAAACAAAATAATGCATGAAATTCAAATAAGAAGTTAATGATCATGCATGATAGGATGTAATGAATTTTGACATTTAGATACTATCATTTGAATAGCTATGATCATGTTGCCAAAATGATTTATCATGAATGCTTGAATATCATGTATGATATGCCGATATTGATGATTGATTTATTTGTATCATGCATGAAAAATAAAAGATATAGTTTTGAAATTGTGCATGTTCGAATTTGAAAATATGATGATGCATAATGATTAAATTGTGCAATGAAAATATTAAACATTTTGAAACTTTATGTAAACCAAGAATGTTCATCATGATTCTCTCTTTGAATATTTAAAGAGGAGAATTTTCTAGATGGTTCATGATTTTGATGATTGAATATTTGATATGCATGAATTGAGATCTTGCTCTCCTACCACTCTTTTTGCTATTCACCAAAAGGAAGACTAATTCTAATAAACCATAATATGCTATATGAATTTTATTGTATTCATGAAGTAAGATCTCATCACTAATTTTTGTTTATATTCCTTCATGTGATGATATGAATGTATGAAACACTTATGATATGATTTTTTATACAATTCCATGTATTCGTGAAATATTAATCTCATCACCCAATTAATTCCTCTTGATACTCCTAATGTGATGAAGTGAAATTATGCATGAAATACAAATGGGGATAAGTTTTTGGTAGGATATAATTTGACAAATTGATACCATCATGATATGAAACATTTATGATTTGCAATGATATATGCAATACTTGTGCTTTCTAATTATGATGTGATGTATTACATATGATGTAAATCATGATTTAAAATACTATGAGTTGTCGCTAAAATGATGTATTATAAATATTGATTTAATGTTTTGTATCATGAATACTCTAAATGATGAATATTTGGTATCATGATCAAAATGTTGACAAATAGTTAAAAATTTTAGTATCATGTATGATATCCTTATAATGTTGATCGATTTATTCAATATCATGCATGAATGAATATAAGGTTTTTGAAAATGTGCATATTCTAATTTGAAAATATGATGATGCACAATTAAGATTGATACTTACCTTTGTCATAATTGATGTAATGGGTCTTCCCTTCTTTTTGACAATGACAAAGGGGGAGATAGCTTGCTTGCACAAGTCAAGAAGATGCAAAAACTTGATTGCTTGCTTGCCTATCTTAAGTAGCAAAGATTGCTAACTTGCTTATTTCAAGAAGCAAAAGTTGTCTTCTTGAACATCATTATCTTGCCCATCTCAAGAAGCAAGACTTGCAACCTGCACATTGCAATAGGAAGTAAGAATCGATAGCTTACACACTTCAACAAGAAAGCTATCTTGTATTTGCTTTTGACATTTTTACTAGCTTGTATGTTACAAAACTTGCTCACTTTTTCAAATACTTTGCTAGCTTGCACTTTGTAAAGGAAGCAAAAATAACACTTCTCAAAAGAGAAGAAAAACTTACTGTCTTGAACATCTTTAATATGCTAGCTAGCATGATGTACAATTTGCTATTTTGAATATTACAAAGAAATACTATCATGCACATTGCAAAGAAAAGCAAAGTGCAATCGTGCACAAGAAGCAAGTGTTGAATTGCCATGATTGAACTTAAGAATCTTGCTATACTTTTGTGCTTATATGTTGTGATGAAAATCTCGCTTTATGTTGCAAAAACTTGCATATCTTTTAAAATAGCTAGAGCTACTTCTCCCTTTTGTTGATGACATAGGGGGAGAAGTATATTGATGACTTCATGCATTGAATTAAATATTTTATATTTGCATGATAGTTTAAATGTTTTTCATAACATGTGATGAATGTTACTTGGATTTGGGATAATCCAAGTGTTCTATCAATGGCATATTGATAGGGGGAGTTTAGTTAAACTCCGGGGAGTTAAGGTTAACTCCGTTAGTCATCAATTAGTTGTCATCATCAAAAAGGGGGAGATTGTTGAATCTCGGATTTTGATGATGAAACTAATTGATTGTGGTTAAATGTTTGACTATATTTTGAGTGATACAGGTCTACTCGATCAGGATTAGACAATTAACGCAGGAGGAATTGACGTTGCGTCGGAGGAGATCACGTCAGGATATTGGATGGCAGAAGGCTTCGGGCGTCGGGCATCGGGCCAAGGAGAGCGAAATTGCGCCAAGGATATCGGGGTTGCGGAGGTCAACCGCCGATTGGGCAACAAGCCGCAAGAGAGGACAATGCACCGAAGAATCGGATGAAGCGCCAACCAATGACGTGCCGGGCAACAGAATGTCAATTTGCGTTATAATAATTATCTAGATCGGAGTAGAGTGTTTGCTTGTGTGTGCAGGATTAACTACGATAACCAGAAAACACAAAGCGAGAATACCGGAGTCAAGTTCGATGGACATTTAAGAGTCCGAAGAATCGTCGGAGATGCTGCCAGAACCAACCGAGAAGAAATCGAGAACTTGTCGGAATTTTCGGAAGTTCACCGAAGAGATCGTCGGAGGTTCACGGAGATCACCGAGAAGGCTCGGCTACTCATTAAAGTCATCACAAGTTCGGGAGCTTGCTAGAAGCCCGTCAGCAGAAAGTTCGTCGGAAAGCTCGCCAGAACAAGACTCGACGTTCGCGGTTGAAAATTTGCTTAGGATGTGTTTTGGTTATGTAGTCCACTTGTAATTAGGATTAGGATTAAGAGATAATCCTATATCCTGGTTAGGGGCCAACTGGGCCCAAAGTCATAGTTGGTTTAGGCTAAAAATTAAGCTAAACCAGCGAACTAGAGAGCCAAGATTGAAGCCCAACTAGTGGCTGAAAACACTGTAGTCGGGCTGAAAACACTGTAGGCGGTGGCACCGCCTAGCTGGGCGGTGGCACCGCCCAGCACCCGAGCCCTGGGCGGTGGCACCGCTTGGCTGGGCGGTGGCACCTCCAACAGCGGGAACCCAAAGAGAATTCAAATTTTGAAGCCCAAATTTGAATCCTCTTGAGGCCTATAAATACCCCTCAAATCTCAGCTGAGAAAACAACTTTTTGAGCAGCAAGTGTTTGAGAGAAAAGCCTTAGAAAAGTGTTAGCTTTTCTTGTTTTTAATTTGCTAGTGTTCACCTCCTTCTTTCTTGTTGAAAATCTGTAAGAGAGTGAACCGCTTGTAAAAGTTATAAGAGGGGTATTCACCCTTCACTTTCAAGAGATTTGCTAGTGGAAGGTGGAAGCCTCATCGAAGAGGGGCCTCGCAAGTGGATGTAGGTCACTTGACCGAACCACTTTAAAAACGGCGTAATCTCTGGTTTGCATTTCTTATTGTCATTTACATTACTGCAAATCTTCTTACTTGCTATGTTTCATCATTACCTTTGCTGTGCAACTTTAAGAATACGCTTTCAAGTTAAGCTTTTCAAGTTCCGTTCTTATCGTACGAAAGATTTTACTAAAACCGAAGTTTTAATCCGCTGCACTAATTCACCCCCCCCCCCTCTTAGTGCCACTCCGATCCTAACAAGAGTAAGATTGGATTTTCGGTGCCCTTTCATGCAGGAAAGGGTGGGGTATATATAGGCCCCAAACTGGTTTGAATTTGGAGATAAAAAATGTCATCTCTCGGATTTTTGGGTCTTGGCGGTACTACCGCTTGATAGAGCTCGGAGACCGAGCTCTGGCAATGCCACCGCCTGACGGGGGCGATAGCACCACCTAGTCTCGCTCGGAGACTGAGCCCAAGCGGTGCCACCACTTGACTGGGGCGGTTGCACCGCCTAGCAGAGCTCGGAGACCGAGCTCAGGCGGTTCCACCACCTGTCAAGGGTGGTTGCACCACCCAGCCTAGCTCAGAGATTGAGCCCTGGGCGGTGCCACCGCTGGCCAAGAAATCTAGGTCCAAATGGGCTGATCCATTCGGCCCAATTTGATTCTATCAAGGGTCCAATTGCCCCCAAATTAAGTTAATGGGATCATCTCCCATTCCTAACTTAATCTACATGCTAACTACGATATTTTCTCAAGACCTTTACTGCAACTTGCTCCGGTGCGTCAATCGCTTCTTCTAGCGAGCTTCCGGCGAACTTCCGGTGAACATCCAACGAACCTTCGACAATGCTCCGGCAGACTTCCGGCAAACTCCTGGACTTGCGACGATCCACTTGGTTAGTTCCGACGAGCTTCTTTGGCAAGCTCCTGGACTTCTCGGATTTGTTCCCGCAGAACCTCCGACGATCGTCTGGACTTCCGTTGAACTCTCGAACTCCCAACGTGATCATAGTCTTGACTCTGGCGCAACTCCTGTTGCATGTCTTTCTTTCATCGTAGTTAATCCTGCACACTTATCTCAACATATGGATTAGATAACAAATGACAATTGACTTCATCATCAAAATCCGAGATTCAACAAATTCATCCTTGAGTGCTTCCTTCTTCTTTGGCAACTTCTTCTTCAGTTTTATATACTTATCTTTGTAGTGCCTCAACTTCTTGTGTTCATAGCAATTAGTTGTGTTATTTTTAAGTTTGTTTTTATTCTTTGATTCTTGTTTCATGATCTTTTTAAATTTTATAGTGAGAAGTTCAAAGTCATCATCATCATCACTTAAATTATCACTCAAGTAGTATTCTTTTATGTTAAGTAAAAAATCCTTCTTGTTCTTTGGAAGGTTATTCTCAAGTTCATCATGTGCCATATAAGTTATTTCGTAGTTCATCAAAGACCCGATAAGTTCTTCTCGTGAAAAATTATTTTAGTTCTTTGCCTCTTGTATGGCAGTTACTTTTGAATCCCAATTTTTATAAAGAGAAAGTAAAACTTTATTCACAAGTTTAAGATTTGAAAGACATTTACCAAGAGCTTTTAAACCATTGATGACATCCGTAAAATGGGTGTACATATCAATGATAGTTTCGCTTGGATTCATTCAAAACAATTAAAAATCATGCATCAAAAGATTAATTTTTAAATCTTTAACTCTACTAGTACCTTCGTGTGTGATTTCAAGAGTGTACCAAATCTCATAAGACGTTTTGCAAATAAAAACTCGATTAAATTCATTTTTATCCAAAGCACAAAATAAAGCATTTATAGATTTGGCATTCAAAGAGAAAGTCCTCTTCTCTAAATCATTCCATTTGTTCATTGGAAGAGAAAACTTTAAAATCCGCATTCGACAATATTCCATAAATTTAAATCCATAGAAAGTAAGAAAACTCCAATTCAAGTTTTCCAATAACTTTAGTCCATCCCATTAAACATATGAGGATGAATGATAGAGTGACCCTCTTGAAATCCAATAAAAGCCATTTCTCTTAGGTGTTAAACTAAATGAGAAAAACGTGGCTCTAATACCAACTATTAGGATCAAGTCGGTACTAAGAGGGGGATGAATTAGTGCTTACGATAAAAATTACATAGAGTTAAAAACTTCGTACGATAAAAGCTCATTATCAGAAAGATGTTAAATTCAAAGCATACAAAAGTGTAGTGAGAATAACAAATCAGTTTGCAATATGAAGAAAAATCATGAACAAAACAGAAACCAAGTTTTATAGTGGTTCAATTGTCGTGACCTACGTTCACTCCCGATTTCTCTTTTATCGAGGCCACCGGCATCCACTAACGGCCTTTCTTCAATGGGCAAAGACCAACTACCCTCTTACAACTATTTTTTCTTTTCACGGGTTTAGGAGACAACCCTTACAAGCCTCACACTATTGAATCTTAGATTTTGATGATGAATCCAATCAATATGTGTTTATGTTTTAATCTGTGTTTTGAGTGATGCAGGATGCTTCGATCAAGATGAAACAATTAAAGCAGGAAAATCATGTTGGGTCGGAGGAACATGTTAGAAGATTGGACGTCGGGCCAGTGGATCGATTGATGTATCGATAGAAGGCTTCGAGCCATGGATGCGAGCATCAGACCAAGAAGAGCGGACATTGCGCCAAGGATATTGGAGTTGCGGAGTCAACTAGCCGATTGGGCAATAGGCCGTAAGAGAGGACGATGCGTCGAAGAATCAGACAAAGCGTCGAGGGACCAATGACATGCCGGACAACTTGATTATATGCTTAGGATTAATTGTCTAGATCGAAGTGTGTTTTATATGTACAGGATTAACTACGATAGCATGAAGACATAAAATAAGTTTATCAAAGTCAATTTCGATGGGTGTTCGAGAGTCTACTAAGAGTCCGAAGATTCGTCGGAAGTGCTACCGAAACCAACCAAGAAGAAATCGGGGACTTACCGAAATTTTCGAAAGTCCACCGAAGAGATCATTGGAGGTTCACAGAGATCACCAAGAAGGTTCGGCTACTTGCCAAAGACTCGCTAAACTCGTCACAAGATCGGGGGCCTGTTGGGAGTCCGCCGGAATAAATCTGAGAGTGTATCGGAAGTCCGCCGAAAGATCGTCGGAAGGAAACTTGACGTTGTCGGTTAAAAAATTGCTTAGGATTATGTCTTAATTTCGTAGTTTGTATATAATTAGGGTTAAGATTAAGGGTTAATCCTATAACCTGGTTAGGGGCCAATTGGGCCCGAGTTTGGACTGGTTTGGGCCAAGTTTGGAGCCCAACCAGTGAGCTGAAATAGTCTAGGCGGTGGCACCGCCAAGAACCCGAAAGGTCGGGCGATGGTACCGCGGGACTGGACAGTGGCACTGCCCAGCACCCGAGAGGTCCGTCGGTGGTACCATCGGACTGGGCGGTGGCACCACCCAAAACCCGAAAGGTCGGGCGATGGTACTGCCGGATTGGGCGGTGGCACCGCCCAGCACCCGAGAGGTCCGGCAGTGGTACCGTTGGACTGGGCGATGGCACCACTAGTACACTGTCTATTAGACACTAACAGGCGGTGCCACTGCTACTTCTGGGAAACCCAAAAGTAATTCAAATTTGGAGCCCAAATTTGAATCCTCTTGGGGTCTATAAATACCCCTCAATTCTCAGCAGAGAATACAACCCTTTTGACAAGTTAGAAAGTGAGAAAAAGCTTTAGCAAAGTCTTGTTTTCAATAACTTAAGTGTTCACCTCCCTCTTTCTCTTTGAAAAATCTATAAGAGTGTGAATCACTTATAAAAAGGTTGGAAGTTGGGAGCCTCATCGAAGAAGGCTTCGCAAGTGGATGTAGGTCATTTGACCGAACCACTTTAAATTATTGTGTTCCTTGAATGTGTGAGTGTTTTGTTAGGATCGGAGCGGCACTAAGAGGGGGGGGTGAATTAGTGCAGCGGATTAAAACGTCGATTTTGGAAAATCTTTTGTACGATAAAAATCGAACTCGGAAGTGCTTAACTTGAACACGTGATCGTAAAGATATACAGCAAAGGTAATGAGGAAATAAAGTACATAAGAAGGTTTGCAGTAATGTAAATAGCAATAATGAAATGCAAACCAGAGATCACGACGATTTTAAAGTGATTCGGTCAAATGACCTACATCCACTTGCGAGGCCCCTCTTCGATGAGGATCCCACCTTTCTCTAGCAAATCTCTTGAAGGGGAAGGGTAAATACCCCTCTTACAACTTTTTACAAGTGGTTCACTCTCTTACAGATTTTCAGCAAGAAAGAAGGAGATGAACACTAGCAAATTGAAAACAAGACTTGCTAAGACTTTTCTAAGACCTTTCTCTCAATCAATTATTTCTCAAAAAGTTGTTATCTCAGCTGAGATTTGAGGGGTATTTATAGGCCACAAGAGGATTCAAATTTGGGCTCCAAAATTTGAATTCTCTTTGGTTCCCGATGCTGGCGGTGCCACCGCCTATCAGTGTTTGACACTAACAGTTGGGCTTTAAATTTAGCCTAAACCAAGTCTAATTTTGAGCCCAATTGGCCCCTAACCAGGATATAGGATTATCTCTTAATCCTAATCCTAATTACAAGTGAACTAAATAACTAAAAACATCCTAAGTAAGTTTTCAACCGCGAACGTCGAGTCTTGTTTCGGCGAGCTTTCCGACGAACTTCTTCCGACGGACTCCCAACAAGCTCCCGATCTTGTGATGATTTTAATGAGTAGCCGAGCTTTCTCGGTGATCTCTGTGAACCTCCGACGATCTCTTCGGTGAACTTCCGAAAATTTCGACAGGTTCCCGATTTTTTCTAAGTTGGTTCCGGCAACATCTCCGACAAGTCTTCGGACTCTTAAACGTCCATCGAACTTGATTCCAGTATTCTTGCTTTGTGTTTTCTGGTTATCGTAGTTAATCCTGCACACTTAACTCAATAATATGGATTAGATCAATTAACCCATCAATTGATTTTATCATCAAAATCCAAGATTCAATAATCTCCCCCTTTTTTATGATGACAATCAATTGATGACGGAGTTAAACATAACTCCCCCTATCTATATGCCATATTATGAGAAGATAAAAACACTTGAATTCCATCCCATTGAATTCAAGCATAAACCGATAAGTTCTAACCGTAGAACTTATCGTTATTCTCATTAACCAATAGTAAATACGAAACTTCGATGAAAATCATAAGTCAAACAATAAGAGATGATTTTTACTACAACAGGAGATAAAGATTTTCAACATGAATTTCATGATATAGATGTAAGGCATGCTTTCAATATGATCAATCAATCTTGTGATATTCTCAAGGATTTTGCAAGGCATTTTGCAAGGCATATAAGACATTCATATCACACAAGCTTTTGCAATTCATATAAGTCATGCTATCAAAATGGTACAAGTCATCACTTTTCTCCCCCTTTATCATTAACAAAAAGGGAATGAGACTTGAAGCACATAATTTGTGATTATAACATCAGGAATTCAGCATTGATCATACAAAAAATTATCATTCAAAATTAAGTATGCTAAAATATTTACGTAGAGTTCATTTTAAAGGAAAATTCAGCATTCATCCATTTAATCAAATCTCTTCTTTCTATAAATAACAAAAATAGTAGGTGTACAAGGAAGAGATTGTGATAAAAAATTTCAAGTAGTAACTCCAATAAGTCAAGATCATAATTCGAATACAAACTCATTCAAAATCAAATCGTCAACTTGAAACTCATAATCAAGCCATCAAAATCAATTTTCAGATTCACAAAATATCATAAAATCATTAATCTTGATCAAATGGGAGCGGTGTTTGACTCAAGATAGGATAAGGTAATTTAACATGTCATTTAGAATTGAAAGAGAATGATCAAATTCACCAAGGAACGGAGAGAGGATGAAAAACTTTACGAAAAATCCATTCAAACAAGTTTATTCTTAGGGACAATTTAACATACCTAATTCCCTTCTAATGAATTCAAATTGGTCTTCATTCAAAGCTTTTGTAAATATATCAGCTAATTGATTCTTTGTGTTAATGAATTCTAGAACAACATTATTGTTAAGGACATGATCGCGTATGAAATGATGCCTAACATCGATGTGCTTAGTTCTAGAGTCCTGAATTGGATTTTTAGTAAGACATATGACACTAGTATTATCACATTTTATGGGAACGTTTTTGAAGTGAATTTCATAGTCTTCTAATATATTTTTCATCCAAACAACTTGTGCATAGCATGCACTTGCAGCAATGTATTCGGCTTCCGCCGTAGATAGTGCAACTGAATTTTGTTTCTAGGAAGTCCAAGAAACAAGTGCATGTCCTAAAAATTGGCATGTTCCGGATGTACTTTTTCTATCTATCCTGCATCCGCCAAAATCGGCATCTGCATAAGCTATTAAATCAAAATTTTCAGATTTTGGATACCACAATTCTAAATTTTGGAGTTCCTTTAAGATATCTGAATATTCTTTTAACGCTCTTAAGATGAGATAATTTAGGATTGTATTGAAATCTAGCGCAAAGTCCTACACTAAACATAATATCCAATCTAGTCGCAATGAGGTAGAGTAGACTACCTATCATTCCTTTATATATTTTTTGATCGAAATTTTCACTATTTTCATCCAAATCGAACTTAGTCGAAGTACTCATCGGGGTGTTTGTTGCTTTTGAATTATCCATGTTAAATCGTTTTAACAATTCTAATGTATATTTAGATTGGTTGAGAAATATGTCATCACTAAGTTATTTGATTTGTAATCCTAAAAAGAAAGTTAATTCACCCATTAAACTCATTTCAAATTCATGACTCATACATTTAGCAAATGATTCACATAGTGATTCATCCGAAGTGCCAAAAATAATATCGTCAACATAAATTTGTACAATAAGAAAATTATCTTCAAAGTGTTTGATAAACAATGTAGTATCAACCTTGCCTTTGGTAAAATTATTTGAAATAAGAAAGGAACTAAGTCTTTCGTACCAAGCTCTAGGAGCTTGTTTTAAACCATAGAGAGCCTTAGTCAATTTGAATACATGATTAGGTAGAAGAGAATTTTCAAATCCGGGAGGTTGTTCAACATATACTTCTTCCGAAATAAAACCATTCAAGAAGGCACTTTTGACGTCCATTTGAAATAGTTTAAAGTTATTACTACTAGCATAGGCAAGGAGCATCCTTATGGCTTCTAATCGAGCCACGGGAGCGAAGGTTTCTTCGTAATCGATGCCTTCTTCTTGGTTGAATCCTTTGGCCACTAATCTAGCCTTGTTTCTAACCATGATACAATTTTCATCTTGCTTGTTTCTAAAGACCCATTTAGTACCAATGACTAAATGGTCACTAGGTCTGAACAAGCTTTCATACCGTATTCCTCTCAAATTGATTCAATTCCTCTTGCATTGTAATAACCCAAAAATAATCTTTTATGGCCTCATCAATGCATTTAGGTTCGATTTGAGAAAGGAATGTGGCGTTAGCACAAAAATTCTTAAAAGAGGAACGAGTTTGAACCCCTTTTGATGTATCTTCTATAATTAGCTCCTTTGGATGAGCATCTATATACTTACATTCCTTGGGTAAGGAAATTTCGGAAGAAGGTGCATCCAAGTTGCTATTTTGAGGAGGGGGTTCATTTAAATTCAAATTATCAAAACCAAGATCATCATCAAAATCATTTTTCTTTAAATTAGAAATTTCATTAAAAACTACATGAATAGACCTTTCTATTACTAAGGTTCTTTTGTTAAAAACCCAAAAAGCCATAGAAATGGAAGAGTAACCAAGAAAGATGCCTTCATCGGATTTAGCATCAAATTTTCCTAAGGCATCCCTTTCATTCAAAATTAAGCATTTACAATCGAAAACTTTAAAATAGGAAATATTTGGTTTTTTGTTATTCCATAATTCATAGGGAGTTTTTGATAAGAATGGTCTTATTAGGACCCTATTCATGATGTAGCAAGCCATATTTACGGCTTCGGCCCAAAAATACTTGGGTAGATTATGTTCATTTAACATCGTTCTTGCCATTTCTTATAGGTTTCTATTTTTTCTTTCAACTACTCCATTTTGTTGGGGATTCCTCGGGGTGGAGAAGTTGTGATTGTATCCATTAATTTCACAAAAAATTTGAAAGTCACAGTTTTGAAATTCGCCACCCTAATCACTCCGAATTGATGAAATCATGAAACCTTTTTCGTTTTGAGTGAGTTTACAAAATTTAGAGAAACACTTGAAACAATCACTTTTGTGAGCTAAGAAATAGGTCCAAGTGTATCTAGTATAGTCATCCACAATTACAAATACATATTTGCTTTCTCCTAGACTTGTCATGTCAATTAGTCCAAATAAGTCCAAATGAATCAATTGTAATGGTCTAGTGGTGCTAATTTGAGTTTTTGGTTTGAAACTAGTTTTTATTTGTTTACCTAGTTGACATGCATCGCATACTTTGTCCTTAATAAACTTTATATTTGGAATTCCTCGCACTAATTCTCTAGATGAGATCTTAGATATTAGTTTCATGCTTGCATGGCCTAGTCTCCTATGCCAAAGCCAAGCATCATCATTTAAAGCGGAGAAGCACATTTCATTACTTAGTTCATCAAGGTTAATGGTGTAGACATTATTTTGTTTTAATGCAATCATAGTTATGTTATGGTTTGGTTTTTCAATAATACACACATTTGATTCAAATCTAACGATATAACCTTTATCGCATAATTGACTAACACTCAAGAGATTATGTTTCAATCCATCAACTAGTAACACATCATCAATAGAAAATTTTAATTTGTTAACTATGGTTCCCTTGCCAATGATTTTGCCTTGGTTGTTGTCTCCGAAGGTGACGTACCCTTCTTCTTTGCTAGTGAGCATAGAGAAATGAGATGGATCTCCAATCATATATCTTGAGCATCCACTATCTAGATACCATCTCTTGCTCCTAGCTTGTGATGTAGTATGTTTCTACAATAAGGGATTATTTTTAGGTACCCATTTTCTTTTGGGTACCTTAAAAATTGATTTAACATATCCATCAAATTGTATAGAATTGATCATGGTTCCTTTAGGAACCCAAATTAGTTTGTTCGGACTAATTTTCTTGAATGGACATTTATAAGTTTTATGTCCATATTTGCAACAAAAGTTGCAATTGCTTTGGTGCCGAACATGTAGGATAGGACCCTTAATGAAAGTGGTTGGATTTTGGTGAGAACTTCTCACAAATCCGATTCCACTTCTTTTAGGAACGTGACCCTTATTTGTAAAGATCATGTTCAAAGACTTGCTACCAACCTCGAATTTCTTCAAGGTGTCCTTAAGTAGCAAGTTCTCCTTTTGGAGAGTTTCTAGATCATGGCATTTTATACATGGAGCTAAACTATCATGATATTCAGTCTTTAATTTATCGGCATTACAAGTGAGACTATCATGCTCCTTTTATAGCAATTTGTATTTTCTACTAATTGTCTTACATTCATCAAATAACTCATGGAAGGCATTTAATAATTCATGATAAGGTAAATCTATATCAATTAAATATGTTACCTCTTCTCCGATGGCCATTAGGGCATAATGAGCAACTTGCTCGGTGTTGGACTCCTCTTCTTCGGACGCGCTTGAATCATCCCACGTTGCCTTGAGCGCCTTCTTCTTTGATGTTCTCTTTTTGGCTTGTGGACAATCGTTCTTGTAGTGTCCCGATTTTTTGCACTCATAGCAAATTACTTGGTCCTTCTTGTGTTCGAATTTATTTTTTGTATTATTTTTAAATTTGTTCTTTCTTAAATATTTTTTAAATTTTTGAGTCAAAAGTGCAATGTCATTATCACTGTCCTCATCACTTGATGTTCCTTTCAAGTGGTCTTCTTGTGATGTGAGTGTCATATCCTTCCTGTTCTTTGGAAGGGGGTCTCGAGCTCGTCATGAGCTTGACATGTCATTCCGTAGGTCATTAAAGACCCAATGAGTTCTTTAAGAGGGAATGTTTTAAGGTCTTTAGCCTCTTGAATGGTTGTAACTTTTGGATCCCAACTTTTAGGGAGGGATCTTAATATTTTAGTTACGAGTTCGAAGTTAGTAAAATCTTTACCAAGAGCTTTGAGTCCATTGATGACATCCGTGAATCGGGTGTACATGTCTCCGATGGACTCACTTGGTTTCATTCGGAAAAGTTCGTAAGTGTGCACAAGGATGTTGATTTTGGACTCTTTCACTCAGCTAGTGCCTTCATGAGTGACCTCAAGATTTCTCCAAAAATCAAAAGTCGAATCACAAATTGAAACACGATTAAATTCATTTTTGTCTAGTGCACAAAACAAGGCATTCATAGCCTTTGCGTTTAAAACAAAAACCTTCTTCTCCGATTCATTCCATTCGCTCATCGGAAGAGAAGATTTTTAAAATCCGTTTTCAACAATAGTCTAAAGCTTGAAATACATGGAAATGAGGAAGATCCTCATATGAGTTTTCCAATAAGTATAATCCGACCCATTAAACATGGGTGGACGTGTGATAGAATGACCCTCATGTATGCCGGAGTAAGCCATCTCTCTTGAGTATCAAACCAAATATGAGAGTGAGCCTAGCTCTGATACCAATTGTTAGGATCGGAGCGGCACTAAGAGGGGGGGGTGAATTAGTGTAGCGGATTAAAACGTCGGTTTTAGAAAATCTTTCGTACGATAAAAATCAAACTCGGAAGTGCTTAACTTGAACACGTGTTCGTAAAGATATGCAACAAAGGTAATGAGGAAATAAAGTACATAAGAAGGTTTGCAGTAATGTAAATAGCAATAATGAAATGCAAACCAGAGATCACAATGATTTTAAAGTGGTTCAGTCAAATGACCTATATCCAGTTGCGAGGCCCCTCTTCGATGAGGCTCCCACCTTCCACTAGCAAATCTCTTGAAGGGGAAGGGTAAATACCCCTCTTACAACTTTTTACAAGTGATTCACTCTCTTATAGATTTTCAGCAAGAAAGAAGGAGGTGAACACTAGCAAATTGAAAACAAGACTTGCTAAGACTTTTCTAAGACCTTTCTCTCAATCAATTGCTTCTCAAAAAGTTATTATCTCAGCTAAGATTTGAGGGGTATTTATAGGCCTCAAGAGGATTCAAATTTGGGCTCCAAAATTTGAATTCTCTTTGGTTCTCGATGTTGGCGGTGACACCGCCTGTTAGTGTCTGACACTAACAATGGACTGGTGATGCCATCGCCCAGCCAAGCGGTGCCACCGCCTAGTCTGGCGGTGCCACCGCCAAACCCTTCGGTTCATTGGTTGGGCTTTAAATTTAGCCCAAACCAAGTCTAATTTTGGGCCCAGTTGGCCCCTAACTAGGATATAGGATTATCTCTTAATCCTAATCCTAATTACAAGTGAACTACATAACTAAAAACATCCTAAGCAAGTTTTCAACCACGAACGTCGAGTCTTGTTCCGGCGAGCTTTCCGACGAACTTCTTCCGACGGACTCCCAGCAAGCTCCCGATCTTGTGATGACATTAACGAGTAGCCGAGCCTTCTCGGTGATCTCCGTGAACCTCCGACGATCTCTTCGGCAAACTTCCGAAAATTCCGACAGGTTCCTGATTTCTTCTCTGTTGGTTCCGGCAGCATCTCCGATGAGTCTTCGGACTCTTAAACGTCCATCAAACTTGACTCCAATATTCTTGCTTTGTATTTTCTGGTTATCGTAGTTAATCCTGCACACTTAACTCAATAATATGGATTAGATCAATTAACCCATCAATTGATTTTATCATCAAAATCCGAGATTCAACATGTTTAACTTTCTGAAACCTTTATTTACTTAGTAGCAAGCTTTTGGTTTTCATCTCCTTACTTTACTCAAGCTACTTTTACTAAGTCATTCTTTGTCGAATTGAAATCTCTACACATTTACGAAATCATTTTTTAAACTTACAAGTTTTAATCCGCTACACTAATTCACCCGCCCCTTTTAGTGCCGCTCCGATCCTAATACACACCTCTCATAGATTAAGCCCAAAACTTAAAGAGGAGGAGGACACTTAGCACTTTTTTTAACTCAAAATAATACCTTTATGCTCAAATTCGTGCTTCTCCATGTTGGAATAGTTGGGGTATTTATAGACCCAAGTGACTTCAAAATTGGAGCCAAAAAGGGTCTCATCCTGGGTTTCTCGGGTCTTGGCGGCACCACCACCTGTGGTGGGCGGTACCGCTGCCTGCAGCATTGACTCTAGGCGGTACCACCGCCTGACACAATCTAGGAGACTGTGTTTGGGCGGTACCACCACTTGACACTAGGCGATATCATTGCCCAGTTTAGCGGTACTACCGCCTAACACAGTCTCAGAGACTATGTCTTGGAGATTGAGCCTCTGGTAGTGCCATCGCTTGACCCAACTTTTGGGTCACTAAATGGGCCTTTCTCTTGGCCCAAAACAGTCCCAATTTGGGCCTAATTGGTTGATAATTGAGTTGGACTAACTACATTCTAAACTAACCCAATTACGACCTAAACTAACCTGATATAGATAAATTATTACAAAGTACAAATCATCTATTATCCGACATGTCATTGGTTCTTCCGGCACTTCATTTGATCCTTTGGCGCATCGTCCTCTCCTTCGGTGTATTACCCAATTGGCATGTTGACACTCACAACTTATTATCTTCTTAGCGCAATGTCCAATCCTTCAGCCCGATATCCAAACTCACGGCATGAAGCCTTCTACCGACACGTCGACCGATCCTCCGGCCCTACTTCCAATCTCCTAACATGTTCAACTCCGGCCTAACAATCGATTCCTCCTACTTTAATTGATTTACCTTTTTTGATCGAAGTTAGTCCAACGTCACTAGAAACACAAATTAGATCGTAAACTCTATCAATAGGTTTCATCATCAAAATCCGAGATTCAATACCGACTTGGTCATAACAGTTGGTATCAGAGCTAGGCTACACCCAATTTGGTTTAAAACCTAAGAAAAATGGCTTTTGCTAGCAATCAAGAGGGTCATTCTATCACACGTCCTCCCATGTTCAATGGAACGGATTATACGTATTGGAAAACTAGAATGAAGATTTTCTTGATTTCTATAGATTTTTAGTTATGAAATATCGTTGAAAATAGATTTCAAAAGTCTTCTCTTCTAATAAATGAATGGAATGATTTTGAGAAAAATACTTTCTCTTTGAATGCCAAAGCTATGAATGCTTTATTTTATGCTTTGGATAAAAATGAATTCATTCGAGTTTTTATTTGCGAAATGACTTATGAGATTTGGCACACTCTTGAAGTCACACACAAAGGTACAAATAGGGTTAAATATTCTAAAGTTAATCTTTTGATATATGATTTTGATTTGTTTCATATAAAACCAAGTGAAACCATTAGAGACATGTACATCCATTTTACGGATGTCGTCAATAGTTTAAAAGCACTTGGTAAAATTTTTTGAATCTTAAACTTCTAAATAAAATTTTATGTTCTCTTACTAAAAATTAAAATTCAAAAATAATTGTCATTCAAAAAACAAAGGACCTAAATAATTTTCCACTTAAAGAACTTATCGAGTCTTTAAGAACCTATGAAATCAGTTGAATTGAATATTATGAACATGAGAAAAACCTTCCAAAGAACATGAAAGATTTAGAACTTGGAACAAATAAAGACCACTCGAGCGAAAACTCAAGTGATGATGACTTCAAACTCTTAATAGTAAAGCTTAAAAAATTCTTGAACCAAGAATCAAAGAATAAAAATGAACATAAAAAAAAATAAGCTACAAAAGAAGAAGAAAGCACTTAAGGCGACATGGGACGAATCAAGTACATTCGAAATTGAGGTTGCGAACTATGCCTTGATGGCTCTCGACAATGAGGTAAATAACTCAAACAAATATTCTTTATCTTACTATGAAATTACTTGATGCATTTCATGAGTTATTTTCAAATTAGTTAGTAAGAAACAAAAAATTGTAAAAAAAAAATCATGCTTCTCTTTCTAGTAATTTTGAAAAAAAATTAAATATTTGAGCATGACAATTGCATGTTAACTCCTTGCATTAAGTAGAAAGTGTTAGATTCACTTAAAAAGAAAAATATATTACTACAACAAACAAATTGATTTTGATTGAAAATGCTTTATGTTTAATGAAATCATGCTTGATGATTTTATACTATGCATGAGAATTTGAAGTTATGATGATTTGAAATCTTATGTTTGGAATTATGTGTTATACTTTTGATCTTAACGATTTTTATGATAAATCTTATTTTTTGATTTTAATCATAATGCATGAATTTGGCATAGAAAACAAGGACATGCTTATATGAAATCAATCGCTGAATTTAAAAAAAAAAGGGGGAATGCATTTTTTAAAAAAAATTTCTCAATCCCTATATTATCGAGTTTTTAAAAAGAGATTCATGAATCTATTTGTATCATTCTATGAATCTTTTGGACTATGAAAATAATTTTGATGATTTAAATTTAAATGAGATTTTTTCGATCCTTCTCTTCATTTCTTAACTTGAGATATCTTATGTGAATCAAGATATCTTATTATGTATTCTTGTATCATTTCTTTTTATTATTTAAGAGGAGATTTTTTTATGAATCATGATTTTTCTTGTGAATTCTAGGAATTATAACTTGAAATTTTTTAATATATGAATCATGATCTTGACAACTTGAGATTTTTTATACATGAATCGAGATCTTTTATTATCCTATGTTCATTTTTGCTATTTACTAAAGAAAATATCTTTTTTAAAATTCATTACTTAAGATTCCCTAACTATTCGGTCTCCTAAGATTTCTTTTCATTTATTTTTAAAAAAGAGAATCAAAATGAATCATGTCTTTTGGTATTCACATAATCTTTTATATTATATCTTTCTTGACATGATTTTAATTATGTATAATTCTATTATATTTATGATTGTATACCTTATGTGATGCTTAGAGAATTGATATAAAGGGAAATGATGATAGGACCCTAGCAGGATTGGGTCATACTCAACCAAGAAGTAGCTAATAAAAATCATGTGAGATTATAATAAACCCTACCTAGCTACCTCTATTTTATAAAGAAGAGTGGTTAGGATTTATATTTGGGTATTTGGGCTTTCTAGCCATCGGATACGCCCCCCCCCCCCTTTTCTCGGTCGGTTGGCTAAGGTTTAGGGCAAAAGGGGTAACTCACTTAGGAAGCAGTCCCTAGGGCTAGGGTTTGGAGCCCTATATAAGTATGTAGCCTACATCTTTTTGAAAATAAGATCTATCTACAATTACAGCCATATGGTCGACTTCTAGGAGGGTAGAACCCCTATAGCGTTCCAAAGATTGATCCCCCTCAAGGATCAATCTACGTAGAATGCCTCTAGGGTTCTATCATCTAGTGTGAGAGTAGCGATCATGCTATTTTGCTACCACACCTACCGCCCACCACTACCCAAGCAATTCCCACAATTACTCTTGATGTCGCCATCTCCATCGTCATCTTCTGTCATAGATCAAATAAATCTACTATCGTCACCTCCAATTGCATCAAGAGATATGGTATTCTCCTATCACCAATACCTTTTGCTACTGTAATTTTCCATTCAAAATACTAACAAGACGTCTTTTTATCTATCCCATGCTACAAATTCTTTTCATTGTAAAAGTTATCATCTTTGCGAATGATGGATTGCTGTAGAAAATTTCAGTTGCATATTGTTGCCTTTAACCGATCTATTTGCTATCCTTTTTGAACGAAATTTCTTATACGCTTCATAGATCATCTTAGCTTCCATCTGACATTGATCTATTGAGGAATTCATCTCTAAAATGTTCTTGTGTTGCTGCAAACTTTTATCACAAACCGCTAGAATTTTTCGATGAGAATTCTTCAATCGTAACTTGCACGAATTTCCTTGTTGTTATATGGCCGAAAACTTCTTGATCAAATTTGTCATCATCGTTGTTATCTAAACTAAGATTTTGCTATCAAATTTTCTCCTCAAATTTCTTAGTTTTTGCTGAAAATTTTATCGTAAAATCATTGTTTCTTCAATGACAATTCAGCTCTTACAAAACAGTCACAAAACAAGCTTAAACCACAGCCTACATACACCAATCCACCAACTCTTTTGGCCACCACTTCTCTCAACTGATATATGCCTTTAACCTAACAACAAAAGAGATATCTTAACATTACAAATTTGGAGGCATATACTATGGCATTTGAGGAGGTAATTAATGCTAAATTTGAAACCTTCGAGAAGTGAATGGAGGATAAGATTCATACTCTCTTTACATAACTCAGTTTGGGCCGACCACCGAGCCCGAAGAAATCACATCAAGGAGAGAGCTTTGACCGAAGAGATGACTTCTGGGAGAGGGTAGGCTCTGTGATGAATCCCTACTATCCATGTATGAGGGTGGACTTCTCTAGATTGGAGAAGGAGACCCGATTGGTTGGATCTCGCACGTGAAGCGATATTTTCGGTATCATAAAACCACAGACACATATATGGTGAAAATTATGGCTATACATCTTGAGGGGGATGCCATATAATGGTTTAACTGATTTGAACACACTCATGGAGTCCTCTCATGGCGACAATTCAAAGAATGACTGCTGATCCACTTCGGACCAACCTATTATGAGAACATTGACGGACAACTAGCAAAGATCCAACAAACCTCTACCATTCAGGAGTACCAAGCCAGGTTTGAAAGGTTATCTAATCAAACTTGTGATTGATCTAAAAAATAGCTATTGGGACCTTTATTAAGGGCTTGAAGCCGGAGATCCGGGGAAAAGTTAAAGCGTGACAATCGTACATACTTATGGCAGCCATCTCTTTCGTATGACTTCAAGAGGAGAAATTGAACCATGAAGCCTAGAGAACTAGGGTCACTCCCCGACTAGTAATACCGAAGCCCTCAGCCCCCCCTACCGTTAGCCAAGTGTTAGGATCCTTTTATTTTCCTTTTATTTTATGTACTTTCCTTTTATTTTCTGTATATTTATTAAGTCTGTTTATTTTAGCTAAAGTCGAAACTCTATAAATAGGGATGTAACTGCTTCTTTTCAGCTATCTATGAAAAATATTATTCAGTTTTTTGACAAACCCTAGGAAGCCAATCCCCTTGAAGCGATCATTCATTTCTCTTCCATTTCTTTTATGATAAAACCTTGGGGTTCTATCATTTGGTATCAAAGCATTTTACGATAAGACTTTAGGCTCTTATCATTTGGTATCAGAGCAGTGATCCTTGGCGCTCGTGCTGCGCTGTAGCTATCATAAAAAAAAAAATGAAGGAAGGATTAAGCCGGTGGCCACCGAGAAGGGTCCCCTGCTTCCCTTCTCCCCCACTGCCACCCTTGCTCTCTGGTAGGCTGCACCCTACAGCGACCCTTGTTGCCTCCTTCCCACCGTCGTCGCTGCTTCCCGAGCAATCGACCACCGCCGCCGCTGCTTCTCGAGCGAGAAGGACTGTCGGCACCGTCGCCCAGCCAACAGACCACCCCTTCATCGCTGATACTATTGGCAATGCTACCCTAATTGCCCCCCTGGTCGCAGCCGCAGCCACCGGTTGCCCCCCTCCTCACGGCGACCAAAACAGGGCAACTCACCGTTGTTGCCCTTGTTTCCAACCGCGCCATCCTCCAGCACTTCTTGTTGAATCTCGAATTTTGATGATAAAATCAATTGATGGGTTAATTGATCTAATCCATATTATTGAGTTAAGTGTGCAGGATTAACTATGATAACCAGAAAATATAAAGTAAGAATACTGGAGTCAAGTTCGATGGACATTTAAGAGTCCAAAGAATCGTCGGAGATGCTGCCGGAACCAACCGAGAAGAAATCGGGAACCTGTTAGAATTTTTGAAAGTTCACAGAAGAGATCGTCGGAGGTTCGCGGAGATCACCGAGAAGGCTCGGCTACTCGTTGAAGTCGTCACAAGATCGGGAGCTTGTTGGGAGTTCGTCGGAAGAAATCCGAGGGCATATCGGAAGTCCGTCGGAAGTTCGTCGAAAAGCTCGCTGGAACAAGACTCGATGTTCACGGTTGAAAACTTGCTTGGGATGTTTTTAGTTATGTAGTTCACATGTAATTAGGATTAAGATTAAAAAATAATCATATATCCTGGTTAGGGGCCAATTGGGCCCAAAATTAGACTTGGTTTGGGCTAAATTTAAAGCCTAACTAGTGAACCGAAGGGTCTGGCGGTGGCACTGCCCAGCACTTGAGAGCCAGGCAGTGGCATCGCTTGGCTGGGTGGTGGCACCGCCAGTACACTATCAGTGTCAGACACTGACAAGCGGTGGCACCACCATTGACAAGCGGTGGCACCGCCAGCATCGGGAACCAAAGAGAATTCAAATTTTGGAGCCCAAATTTGAATCCTCTTGAGGCCTATAAATACCCCTCAATTCTCAACTAAGATTACAACCTTTTTAGAAGTAATTGATTGAGAGAAAGGTCTTAGAAAAGTCTTAGCAAGTCTTGTTTTCAATTTGCTAGAGTGTTCACCTCTTTCTTTCTTGCTAAAAATTTGTAAGAGTGTGAACCGCTTGTAAAAGGTTGTAAGAGGGGTATTTGCCCTTCCCCTTCAAGAGATTTGCTAGTGGAAGGTGGGAGCCTCATCGAAGAGGGCCTTGCAAGTGGATGTAGGTCATTTGACCGAACCACTTTAAAATTGGCGTGATCTCTGGTTTGCATTTTCTTATTGCTATTTACATTACTGCAAACCTTCTTACGTGCTTTATTTCCTCATTACCTTTGCTGCACACCTTTACGAACACACGTTCAACTTAAGCTTTTCAAGTTCAGTTTTTATCATACGAAATATTTGTCGAAACCAACGTTTTCAAGGTTGGTATCAGAGCTAGGCTCACTCTCATATTTGGTTTGATACCCAAGGGAGATAGCTTACTCCGGCATACATGAGGGTCATTTTATCATACGTCCACCCATGTTTAATGGGTCGGATTATACTTATTGGAAGACTTGTATGAGAATCTTCCTCATTTCCATGGATTTCGAGCTTTGGACTATTGTCGAAAACAGATTTCAAAAATCTTCTCTTCTGATGAGCGAATGGAATGAATTGGAGAAGAAAGTTTTTGCTTTAAACGTAAAGGCTATGAATGCCTTGTTTTGTGCACTAGATAAAAATGAATTTAATCGTTTCAATTTGTGATTTGGCTTTTGATATTTGGAGAACTCTTGAGGTCACTCATGAAGGCACTAGCCAAGTGAAAGAGTCCAAAATCAACATCCTTGTGCACTCTTACGAACTTTTTCGAATGAAACCAAGTGAGTCCATCGGAGACATGTACACCCGGTTTATGGATGTCATTAATGGACTCAAAGCTCTTGGTAAAGATTTTACTAACTTTGAACTAGTAAATAAAATCTTAAGATCCCTCCCTAAAAGTTGGGATCCAAAAGTTACGGTCATTCAAGAGGTCAAAGACCTTAAAACATTCCCTCTTAAAGAACTTATTGTGTCTCTAATGACATACGAAATGACATGTCAATCTTATGACGAGCTCGAGAACCCCCTTCCAAAGAACAGGAAGGATATGGCACTCACATCATAAGAAGATCACTTGAAAGAAATATCAAGTGATGAGGACAGTGACAATGACATTGCACTTTTAACTCAAAAATTTAAAAAATATTTAAGAAAGAACAAATTTAAAAATAATATAAAAAATAAATTTGAACACAAGAAGGACCAAGTGATTTACTATGAGTGCAAAAAACCGGGACACTACAAGAACGATTGTCCTTAAGCAAAAACGAGAACATCAAAGAAGAAGGCGCTCAAGGCAACGTGGGATGATTCAAGCGCGTCCGAAGAAGAGGAGTCTAACACCGAGCAAGTTGCTCATTACGCCCTAATGGCCATCGGAGAAGAGGTAACAGATTTAATTGATGCAGATTTACCATATAATGAATTATTAAATGCCTTCTATGAGTTATTTGATGAATGTAAGACAATTAGTAGAAAATACAAATTGCTAAAAAAGGAGCATGATAGTCTCACTTGTAATTTCGATAAATTAAAGAGTGAATATCATGATGGTTTAGCTCCATGTATAAAAAGTCATGATCTAGAAACTCTCCAAAAGAAAAACTTGCTACTTAAGGACACCTTAAAGAAATTCGAGGTTGGTAGTAAGTCTTTGAACATGATCCTTACAACTAAGGGTCACGTTCCTAAAAGAAGTGGAATCGGATTTGTGAGAAGTCCTCACCAAAATCCAACCACCTTCATTAAAGGTCATGTCTTACATGTTCGGCACCAAAGCAATTGCAACTTTTATTGCAAATATGGACATAAACTTATAAATGTCTATTCAAGAAAATTAGTCCGAACAAACTAATTTGGATTCCTTAAGGAACTATGATCAATTCTATGTAATATGATGAACAAGTCAGATCAGTTTTTAAGGCACCCAAAAGAAAATGGGTACCTAAAAATAATCCCTTCTTGTAGAAACATAGACTATCACAAGCTAGGAGCAAGAGATGGTATCTCGATAGTGGATGCTCAAGACATATGACTGGAGATCCATCTCATTTCTCTATACTCACTAGCAAAGAAGAAGGGTACGTCACCTTCAGAGACAACAACCAAGGCAAAATCATTAGCAAGGGAACCATAGGTAACAAATTAAAATTTTCTATTGATGATATCTTACTAGTTGATGGATTGAAACATAATCTCTTAAGTGTTAGTCAACTATGCGATAAAGGTTATATCGTTAGATTTGAATCAAATGTGTGTCTTATTGAAAAATCAAACCATAATATAACTATGATTGCATTAAAACAAAATAATGTCTACACCATCAACCTTGATGAACTAAGTAATGAAATGTGCTTCTCCGCTTTAAATGATGATGCTTGACTTTGGCATAGGAGACTAGGCCATGCAAGCATGAAACTAATATCTAAGATCTTATCTAGAGAATTAGTACGAGGAATTTCAAATATAAAGTTTATTAAGGACAAAGTATGCGATGCATGTCAACTAGGTAAACAAATAAAAACTAGTTTTAAACCAAAAATTCAAATTAGCACCACTAGACCATTACAATTGATTCATTTGGACTTATTTAGACCAATTGACACAACAAGTCTAGGAGGAAGCAAATATGCGTTTGTAATTGTGGTTGAATATACTAGATACACTTGGACCTATTTCTTAGCTCACAAAAGTGATTATTTCAAGTGTTTCTCTAAATTTTGTAAACTCACTCAAAACAAAAAAGGCTTCATGATTTTATCAATTCGAAGTGATCACGGTGGCGAATTTCAAAACTGTGACTTTCAAAATTTTTGTGAAGTTAATGGATACAATCACAACTTCTCCACTCCGAGGAATCCTCAACAAAATGGAGTAGTTGAAAGAAAAAATAGAAACCTCCAAGAAATGGCAAGAATGATATTAAATGAACATAGTCTACACAAGTATTTTTGGGCCGAAGCCGTGAATACGGCTTGCTACATCATGAATAGGATTGTAATAAGACTGTCCCTATCAAAAACTCCCTATGAATTATGGAATAACAAAAAACCAAATATTTCATATTTTAAAGTTTTTGATTATAAATGCTTTATTTTGAATGAAAGGGATGCCTTAGAAAAATTTAATGCTAAATCCGATGAAGGCATCTTTCTTGGTTACTCTTTCGTTTCTAAGGCTTTTCGGGTTTTTAACAAAGGAATCTTAGTAATAGAAGAATCTATTAATGTAGTTTTTAATGAAATTTCTGATTTAAAGAAAAATGATTTTGATGATGATCTTGGTTTTGATAATTTGAATTTAAATGAATCCCCTCCTCAAAATAGCAACTTGGATGCACCTTCTTCCGAAATTTCCTTACCCAAGGAATGGAAGTATATAGATGTTCATCCAAAGGAGCTAATTATAGGATATACATCAAAAGGGGTTCAAACTCGTTCCTCTTTCAAGAATTTTTGTGCTAATGCCGCCTTCCTTTCTCAAATCGAACCTAAATGCATTGACGAGGCCTTAAAAGATGATTTTTGGGTTATTGCAATGCAAGAGGAATTGAATCAATTTGAGAGGAATAAGGTATGGAAACTTGTTCCTAGACCTAGTGACCATTTAGTCATTGGTACTAAATGGGTCTTTAGAAACAAGCAAGATGAAAATGGTATCATGGTTAGAAACAAGGCTAGATTAGTGGCCAAAGGTTTCAACCAAGAAGAAGGTATCGATTATGAAGAAACATTTGCTCCCATGGCTCGATTAGAAGCCATAAGGATGCTCCTTGCCTATGCTAGTAGTAATAACTTTAAACTATTTCAAATAGATGTCAAAAGTGGCTTCTTAAATGATTTTATTTCGGAAGAAGTATATGTTGAACAACCTCCCGGATTTGAAAATTGTCTTCTACCTAATCATGTATTCAAATTGTAACATCCCTCATTTTTAAAAATTTAGTAAAAGGTTTGTTTGTAAAAATAAGGATTATTTAATGATTATTTTATATTAAATAATATTATATTAAAAGTTTATGGCTAGGGACCTAAGAGTAAATATTAGAAGTTTGATATAATTTATGAAATATTCAGATTTAAGTTAAAAAAAAAAAAAAAATAGTGGACATGTGTCACTAGCTAACCTAAGGTTGGTGCCACTTATCCTTGCTCTAAAGATGACACCTAGCCCCTTTCATGCATGCATGACACCTTGCAACTTTTGTATTAGCCAAAACCTAAATAATTAGATGAAAGTATAAAGAAACCAAACCTGAAGAGTTGCAGCCAACGTGAGTTTGAGAGAAGAAGAAGAAGAAGAAGAAGAGCTTGAGGTTTTTCATCCATTTTCTCACATTTAGGATTCAAATAATTTGAAGGCAAGTGTTCTAACCCCATCCCACAGTAACTTTAATCTCTGTTTCCATTTTTATTCTGCAAAATTTGAAAGATTTCAACTGAGAACCAAACCTTCTTTCGTTTTGATATAAAGATATGAATCTGTAATTTTTCGGTAATCTGACCTCTATGCAATATTTCGGTCATAACATTTTGTAGTAAACTCTGATTTAGACAAAACCTATTCCATTTGAAAGTAGACAAAAATATCTTTATTTTGACACTAAGATCGAATGATTTGGAGTTTAATTGCCTACTAAGAGTTTTGTTTAAAATAACCCTACAGATTTTGCAAACCAGGGACTGAAATTTCTGACCTCTTGTTGCTTAACTATTTATAGCTTTCTACTGTGAACTCCGATTCATACAAAGTATGATTTATTCGAAGCTAGACTCAAAATGATTTCTGTATATATTGATTTGAAATTTTTGGAGTACAATTGCTAACTGAAACATCTACTTTCATCGATCCTATGGATTCAGTAAAATAGAGCTAATATTTTCTACAAAATTATCTGTAACTCCCTGTTGTAAATTCCAATTCTTGTTAAACTTGATTTGACTAAAACTAGATTGACAAAGAATTCTAATGACACCTATTTTGTATAAATTGGAGCATAATTTCTTATCCAAATAGTTCATACAATGTTCCTATAAAATTCTGCCAGAATCGAGCTTTGGTCGATTTTGGCTTTCCTTATTTCTTCTCTTTGGAAATCGATTTCGGCAAAAACTCTTACTTCAGTTAAGCTTTACATTATTACCTTAAATTTCTGTATACTTTTGTCCTTTATTTATTTGTACATATGCAGCTATCATCTAAAGATCATGTTTGCATCATAATGATTCGGCACATGCATCCCATTGTTCCGCATTTGCTTTCGATATGTGCCTCTTCCAGTTTCATTTCTTTGGACATTAAATTTATCTAACTTTCTTATTTCAATTGAGATATATATGATTTCTTGAAATCCTTGTTTGCTCTTGCTTTTGTTTCCTTTCAAATCTGAATACATTTGTGAAAGATTATGTTTGTATCGTATTGACTCGAAAGGCATATGTATATTTCATTGTTCCGCATGTGCTTCCAATATATGCTAATTTCATTATTCATACTGTCCCTTTGTACTCCGGTGTTTGTGGGATAAATGTGAACCTTTACCAGAAATGGTAAAGGGAGTTATGCTTAGAGCCCGCGATGCTTTGCTGGCCCCCTATGACTTCACTCAGACGTGGGTAGATGAAGCTCCTAGACGTGGGAGACTTATGTTTGTTGGTCATTTAGAAATGGATGGACCATATTATGTTTGGAATCCCACTTCACCTTCTATCTGTTTGATATGAAATTCAGAGCCGACCTAGCACTTGGGTAGGGTGAGAGGGCTCGAGTAGGAAAGGGCTACCCGTGGATGAAGTCGAGAACTCATCATGGTGTGGAGCCACCACTGAGTTAAACCTCACATGCACTATGCTAGAGTACGACGTCTGAGATTCTATTTCATATTTGTTCTTTGATATGTTCTGAAATGCTTCTTATGCTTCCAAAATATCTCCATACACCATTGACATGTTCTGAAGCATTTCATTCACCATTGATATGTTCCGAACTATTTCATATGCCATTGATATCCAAAATACTCATTACGTCTTTGTTATGCCTTGAAATTACCATATGTCATCGGTATGCTCTTTATGTCAATGATATGCTCCAATTATCTTTCCTCGATTGTATGAACAAAACGTGATTCAAACGAAATGACATCGTAATTCTGCATTCATGATATCCAAATTGCTCCTTACATCTTTGTTATGCCTTGAAATTACCATATGTCATCGATATGCTCCTTATGCCAATGATATGCTCCAATTACCTTTTCTCGATTGTATGAACAAAACGTGCTTCGAATGAAATGACATTGTAATTCTGCATTCATGATATCCAAAATGCTCCTTACGTCTTTGTTATGCCTTGAAATTACCATATGTCATCGATATGCTCCTTATGCCAATGATATGCTCCAATTACCTTTCCTCGATTGTATGAATAAAACGTGCTTCGAACGATATGATATTGTAATTCTGCATTCAAACAAAACATGCTACTGTTTCATCTTGTATCTCTGCTTTGTATTTTGATACCTCATTTGTTTGAAAACTGTCCTCTTTGCTATGGATATGTTAGTCATTTGCTGAGCTTTATATGCTAACCCCGTTGCTATATAAATTTTTCAGGATAGCTTATCGCTCACTAAAATATGTAAATTGGGTTGAGGCAGTGGAAGACTAGAAGATTTTGGGGCAAATATTTTGTACTTGATAGGTTGATGTTGTATAAGTTCTTTTTGGGTGTAATGAAATATCAATGACAAATCTAGATTGATGTATCTTGTAAATATTTAAAAAGTACCTCTTATGTCAGGATTTTGGAAATGTTAAGCCTAAACTGTGTACCGATATAAACATGTAGTACATGTTGGTTTTGTGATTGCATTAATTGCCACGCTTATGGATTTATGATATAGTCATAGTCATGGTTTAGTTAAGTTGCTTTTGGATTTAAAAAAAAAAAAAATCATCTAGTGACATGATGTATGATTATAGACTGCACAGGTTTTGTGAATTATGGATTGTAGAGGTGAATGACTTGAATTTTTTTTTTTAGTGACCTCAAATGTGTGATTGGATCCTAGATTGTGTGTTGAATTAAATATTATCAATCTTGAATTAGGTTCACACCTCCTAAATGTGAATTAAATTCGGGGGGCGTGATAGAGTGGTATCAGAGCATGGTTTGAGGATCACTGAAATATTTGATATGTTGACATGCAAAATATATTGAGGTCTAGTGAACTATAGTGATTAGTGAAAATTTTCTTTGATGCATTTTAGGAATCTTGGATGACGAGGACATTTAGTCCTCCTACTTCATCTGCTTTTGATTAATTAAGTGCGATAAAAGGGTTGATCGGGGATATTAAATCAGAGTGGCGCAGTAGAAGCGTGGTGAACCTAATACAATGGTAGAAAAAAAAAAAAAAAGATGATGCGATTGGAGAAGATATTTGATGTACGAAATTGTTCTGATGATCAAAAGAATTTCTAGAGATCAAGGACAAGAATAGCAAGGACAAGTTTACCAAAAAAAAAGGATTAGAAATGAATAAGAATGTGATAACAAGAGGGTCAAGACATCATCGATTTAAAAAGGGAAGTCACCACAAAAGATTCAATCGTGTGTACGATGCAAGTTAAATTATGAAATAAGTTTGTATTTGTAGGTGACTGGAGCCTATTTTGCTTGTGGAAATTTGGATCATAAAATAAAAGACTACCCTTTGGACAAGAAGAAAGAATCACTGCCTCATAAATCATCAGCCCATGTGTATGTTATCATGAAATATTATTCTAAAGCTTTTGAATTAGTGGTCGAAGGTACTATTCATGTTTCTAAAAGAATGCAAATATTTGTTTGACCATGTGTCTTATCTATGATTTGATTCGTAATATTTTGCTTATCACATGAGCATTCAACCTTAACCATTGGATTATATGCTATATGTAAATACGGGTATTGGGGATTGTTTGATAACAAACTCGATCTGGTCATCTTGTTTGATTTCTATTGAAGAACACAAACTTCATGGTGATTTGGTTCTCCTAGATATTTGGAGTTTTGATATTATACTAAGTATGGATTGACTATCTTCCAATCATACCAGTATAGATTGTTATACAAAATAATCACTTTTTGCATACTAGATCATCCCATCTTTTATTTTGAGAGTATTGGGCATGATTTACCTCCTTGCCTGAATGTATTTCCAAATGACTTGCCTAGTTTACCTCCAGATAGAGAGGGTGAATTTACTATTGATTTGGTCCTCGGGACAACCCCAATATCTAAGCCTCCTTACGGAATGGCACCACTTGAGCTAGAGGAATTGAAAAAGGAACTACAAGAACTATTACATAAGGGTTTCATTTGACTTAGTGTTTCACTATAGGGTGCTCCGGTGCTATTAGTTAAGAAGAAGGATGGAACATTAAGGCTTTATATTGATTATAGACAATTGAATCAGGTGACCATCAAAAACAAGTATCCCCTACCAAGAATTGATGATTTATTTGATCAATTGTAGGGTGCACAATTATTCTCCAAGATTGATTTAAGGTCAGGTTACTATCAGTTGAAGATCATGAAGGAGGATATTCTAAAAATAACTTTTAGAACCCGATATGATCACTATGAATTCTTAGTGATGCCTTTTGGTTTAACTAATGCCCCTGCAACTTTTATGGAACTGATGAATAGGATTTTTTAGCCATTCTTAGACAATTGTGTGATTATATTTATTGATGACATATTAGTATATTCAATGACTAATCAGGAGCATGAGGAACACTTGAGAAATATATTGTCCATACTAAGAGAAAAGAAGTTGTATGCAAAGTTAAGCAAATGTGAATTTTAGTTGAATGAAATTGCTTTCTTAGGCCATGTGATTTCAGGGAAGGGTATATCTGTTGATCCAAAGAAAGTGGAAGCTATGGTTAAGTGGGAAGTACCAACAAACCTGATAGAAGTTCGAAGCTTCTTGGGCATGGTAGGTAATTAAAGGAGATTTCTGGAGGGATTTTCTCGAATCGCACAAACTCACACCAAACTCCCTCAAAAGAATGTGAAATTTGTATGGGGTGATGATTGTGAGCAAAGTTTTCAGGAGTTCAAAAGGAGATTGACTAGTGCCCCTATTCTCACTATTCTCACTAGTGCCCCTATTTTCAAGAGTTTATATTGATGCCTCAAGAAAGGGCCTTGGTTGTGTTTTGATGCAAGAAGGGAAAGTGATTGCTTATGCTTCTAGACAACTAAAGAGTTATGAACTGAATTATCCAACTCATGATTTGGAATTGGCAGCAATTGTTTTTGCTCTAAAGATTTGGAGGCATTACTTATATGGACGAACATTTGAAATCTTTACTGATCATAAGAGTTTAAAGTATATTTTTACTCAAAAGGAGTTAAACATGAGACAACGGAGATGGATAGAACTTCTGAAGGATTATGATTGTACTATTCGTTATCACCCAGGCAAAGCTAATGTTGTAGCAGATGCCCTTAGTAGAAAATCTACAAGTTTTATGGCGACTTTGGTTGTGAAGCAATTGAAGTTATTAGAAGAGAATTATGATTCGAATGTTATGAGAAAAGGGCAAGACTCAATGATATTAATGGCCTCCATTCAAGTGCAATTTGATCTCATCCAACAAATTAAAGGAGGACAACTACAAGATCGACGCTTGATCTACTTAAGGAATAAAGTAGAAAAGGGATTGAAAGTGAATTTTCGAGTTTCAAAGGATGGCCTATTGAGATTTAAGGATAGAATATGTGTTCCAAATGACTCAGATATCAAAGATCAAATCTTGAGGGATGGTCATATTCAAAGTACACCATGCATCTTGGTAGCACTAAGATGTATAGAGATCTCCAAAGTCATTATTGGTGGGAAGGCATGAAGAAGGAGATTGCAATATATGTTTCAAAGTGTTTGACTTGTCAGCAAATCAAAGCAGAACACCAAAGACCTGGAGGTTTGTTACAACCTTTAGATATTCCTAAATGGAAATGGGAATGTATTACTATGGACTTTATTCCAAGACTATCCCGAACTTCTAGAAAGCATGATACTATTTGGGTTATCATTGATAGGTTAACGAAATATGCACATTTCCTATCGATCAATATGACTTATTCTCTTGATAGGCTTGCAGATTTATATATCAATGAAATAGTAAGACTTCATGGTGTTCCAAAGGAGATAATCTCAGACAAAGACTTCAGATTTCTATCTAGATTTTGGAGAAGGTTACAGGAATCTATTGGCACTAAAGTCAAGTTACACTTAGGAAGAAATGATGAAAGCATATCCTCATCTTTTCGTCGAATGAGGTATGATAAATTTAGAGGACTAAATTTTTCTTTAAGGAGGGGAGAGTGTAACATCCCTCATTTTTAAAAATTTAGTAAAAGGTTTGTTTGTAAAAATAAGGATTATTTAATGATTATTTTATATTAAATAATATTATATTAAAAGTTTATGGCTAGGGACCTAAGAGTAAATATTAGAAGTTTGATATAATTTATGAAATATTCAGATTTAAGTTTAAAAAAAAAAAAATAGTGGACATGTGTCACTAGCTAACCTAAGGTTGGTGCCACTTATCCTTGCTCTAAAGATGACACCTAGCCCCTTTCATGCATGCATGACACCTTGCAACTTTTGTATTAGCCAAAACCTAAATAATTAGATGAAAGTATAAAGAAACCAAACCTGAAGAGTTGCAGCCAACGTGAGTTTGAGAGAAGAAGAAGAAGATGAAGAAGAGCTTGAGGTTTTTCATCAATTTTCTCACATTTAGGATTCAAATAATTTGAAGGCAAGTGTTCTAACCCCATCCCACAGTAACTTTAATCTCTGTTTCCATTTTTATTCTGCAAAATTTGAAAGATTTCAACTGAGAACCAAACCTTCTTTCGTTTTGATATAAAGATATGAATCTGTAATTTTTCGGTAATCTGACCTCTATGCAATATTTCAGTCATAACATTTTGTAGTAAACTCTGATTTAGAAAAAACCTATTCCATTTAAAAGTAGACAAAAATATCTTTATTTTGACACTAAGATCGAATGATTTGGAGTTTAATTACCTACTAAGAGTTTTGTTTAAAATAACCCTACAGATTCTGCAAACCAGGGACTGAAATTTCTGACCTCTTGTTGCTTAACTGTTTATAACTTTCTGCTGTGAACTCCGATTCATACAAAGTATGATTTATTCGAAGCTAGACTCAAAATTCTTTCTGTACATACTGATTTGAAATTTTTGGAGTATAATTGCTAACTGAAAAATCTTCTTTCATCGATCCTTTGGATTCAGTAAAATAGAGCTAATATTTTCAGACCTCTTGTTACAAAATTATCTGTAACTCCCTGTTGTAAATTCCAATTCTTGTTAAACTTGATTTGACTAAAACTAGATTGACAAAGATTTCTAATGACACCTATTTTGTATAAATTGGAGCATAATTGGTTATACAAATAGTTCATACAATGTTCCTATAAAATTTTGCCAGAATCGAGCTTTGGTCGATTTTGGCTTTCCTTGTTTCTTCTCTTTGGAAATCGATTTCGGAAAAAACTCTTACTTTAGTTAAGCTTTACATTATTACCTTAAATTCCTGTATACTTTTGTCCTTTATTTATTTGTACATCTGCAGCTATCATCTAAAGATCATGTTTGCATCGTAATGATTCGGCACCTGCATCCCATTGTTCCGCATTTGCTTTCGATATGTGCCTCTTCCGGTTTCATTTCTTTGGACATTGAATTTATCTAACTTTCTTATTTCAATTGAGATATATATGATTTCTTGAAATCCTTGTATGCTCTTGCTTTTGTTTCCTTTCAAATCTGAATACATTTGTGAAAGATTATGTTTGTATCGTATTGACTCGAAAGGCATATGTATATTTCATTGTTTCGCATGTGCTTCCAATATATGCTAATTTCATTATTCATACTGTCCCTTTGTACTCCGGTGTTTGTGGGATAAATGTAAACCTTTGCCAGAAATGGTAAAGGGAGTTATGCTTAGAGCCCGCGATGCTCTGCCGGCCCCCTCTGACTTCACTCAGACGTGGGTGGATGGAGCTCCTAGACGTGGGAGACTTATGTTTGTTGGTCATTCAGAAATGGATGGACCATATTATGTTTAGAATCCCACTTCACCTTCTATCTGTTTGATATGAAATTCAGAGCCGACCTAGCACTTGGGAAGGGTGAGAGGGCTCGAGTAGGAAAGGACCACCCGTGGATGGAGTCGAGAACTCATCACGGCGTGGAGCCACCACTGAGTTAAACCTCACATGCACTATGCTAGAGTATGACGTTTGAGATTCTATTTCGTATTTGTTCTTTGATATGTTCTGAAATGCTTCTTATGCTTCCAAAATATCTCCATACACCATTGACATGTTCTGAAGGATTTTATTCACCATTGATATGTTCCGAACTATTTCATATGCCATTGATATCCAAAATGCTCATTACGTCTTTGTTATGCCTTGAAATTACCATATGTCATCGGTATGCTCTTTATGTCAATGATATGCTCCAATTATCTTTCCTCGATTGTATGAACAAAACGTGATTCAAACGAAATAACATCGTAATTCTACATTCATGATATCCAAATTGCTCCTTACGTCTTTGTTATGCCTTGAAATTACCATATGTCATCGATATGCTCCTTATGCCAATGATATGCTCCAATTACCTTTTCTCGATTGTATGAACAAAACGTGCTTCGAATGAAATGACATCGTAATTCTGCATTCATGATATCCAAAATGCTCCTTACGTCTTTGTTATGCCTTGAAATTACCATATGTCATCGATATGCTCCTTATGCCAATGATATGCTCCAATTACCTTTCCTCGATTGTATGAATAAAACGTGCTTCGAACGATATGATATTGTAATTCTGCATTCAAACAAAACATGCTAATGTTTCATCTTGTATCTCTGCTTTGTATTTTGATACCTCATTTGTTTGAAAATTGTCCTCTTTGCTATAGATATGTTAGTCATTTGCTAAGCTTTATATGCTCACCCCGTTGCTATATAAATTTTTCAGGATAGCTTATTGCTCACTAAAATGTGTAAATTGGGTTGAGGTAGTGGAAGACTAGAAGATTTTGGGGCAAATATTTTGTACTTGATAGGTTGATGTTGTATAAGTTCTTTTTGGGTGTAATGAAATATCAATGACAAATCTAGATTGATGTATCTTGTAAATATTTGAAAAGTACCTCTTATGTCAGGATTTTGGAAATGTTAAGTCTAAACTGTGTACCGATATAAACATGTAGTACATGTTGGTTTTGTGATTGCATTAATTGCCACGCTTATGGATTTATGATATAGTCATGGTTTAGTTAAGTTGCTTTTGGATTTAAAAAAAAAAAAATCATCTAGTGACATGATGTATGATTATAGACTGCACAGGTTTTGTGAATTGTGGATTGTAGAGGTGAATGACTTGAATGTTTTTTTTTAGTGACCTCAAATGTGTGATTGGATCCTGGATTGTTTGTTGAATTAAATATTATCAATCTTGAATTAGGTTCACACCTCCTAAATGAGAATTAAATTCAGGGGGCGTGACACAAATTGACTAAGGCTCTCTATGGTTTAAAACAAGCTCCTAGAGCTTGGTACGAAAGGCTTAGTTCCTTTCTTATCAAACACTTTAAAGATAATTTTCTTATTGTGCAAATTTATGTTGACAATATTATTTTTGGCTCTTCGGATGAATCACTATGTGAATCATTTGCCAAATGTATGAGTCATGAATTTGAAATGAGTTTAATGGGTGAATTAACTTTCTTTTTATGATTACAAATCAAACAACTTAGTGATGGTATATTTCTTAACCAATCTAAATATACATTAGAATTGTTAAAACGATTTAACATGGATAATTCAAAAGCAACAAACACCTTGATGAGTACTTCGACTAAGTTAGATTTGGATGAAAATAGTAAAAATTTCGATCAAAAAACATATAGGGGAATGATAGTCTACTCTACCTCACCGCGACTAGACCAGATATTATGTTTAGTGTAGGACTTTGTGCTAGATTTCAATCCAATACATTGATGCAAGTGCATGCTGTGCACAAGTTGTTTGGATGAAAAATACATTAGAAGATTATAGAATTCACTTAAAAAATATTCCCATAAAATATGATAATACAAGTGCCATATGTTTTACTAAAAATCCAATTCAGCACTCTAGAACTAAGCACATCGACGTTAGGCATCATTTCATACGTGATCATGTCCTTAACAATAATGTTGTTTTAGAATTTATTGACACAAAGCATCAATTAGCAAACATTTTTACAAAAGCCTTAAATGAAGACCAATTTGAATTCATTAGAAGGGAACTAGGCATGTTAAATTATTCCTGAAAACAAGCTTGTTTAAATATGACAAATATCTCATCCTTTTCGTTCCTTTGTGAATTTGACTTCATCCTTCTCCTTCAATTCCAAATGACATATTATCCCTCTCCTTCTACTTTTGAACTAAAACTGAACCCTCCTTTTAGATGTATTTTTAAAATTCTAGATATATGCTGATTTTTTTTTAATGAATGCTGATTTATTTCTGGATGAATGCTGATTTTTTTTTAAGATGAATTCTGGATAAATATTTTTGGCAAATTTGAATGATTAATCTTAATGCTGAATTATTTCTCTAATGATTTTATGATCACAAATTGTGTGCTTCAAAGTCTCATCTCCTTTTTGTTGATGACAAAGGGGGAGAAAAAGTAATGACTTGTACCATTTTGATAGCATGACTTATATGAATTGCAAAAGCTTGTGTGATATGAATGTTTTATATGCCTTGCAAAATCTTTGAGAATATCGCAAGATTGATTGATCATATTGAAAGCATGCCTTACATCTATATCATGAAATTCATGTTGAAAATCTTTATCTCTTGTCATAGTAAAAATCGTCCCTTATCATTCGACTTGAAAATGATTTTCATCGAAGTTTCGTATTTACTAATGCTTAATGAGAATAACGATAAGTTCAACGGTTAGAACTTATCGGTTTATGCTTGAATTCAATGGGATGGAATTCAAGTATTTTTATCTTCTCATAATATGACATATAGATAGGGGGAGTTATGTTTAACTCCGTCATCAATTGATTGTCATCATCAAAAAGGGGGAGATTGTTGAATCTCGGATTTTGATGATAAAATCAATTGATAGGTTAATTGATCTCATCCATATTATTGAGTTAAGTGTACAGGATTAACTACGATAACTAGAAAACATAAAGCAAGAATACCGGAGTCAAGTTCGATGGATGTTTAAGAGTCCGAAGAATCGTCGGAGATGCTATCGGAACCAACCGAGAAGAAATCGGAAACCTGTCAAAATTTTCGGAAGTTCGCCGAAGAGATCGTCGGAGGTTCGCGGAGATCACCGAGAAGGCTCGGCTACTCATTGACGTTGTCACAAGATCGGGAGCTTGTTGGGAGTTCGTCGGAAGAAATCCGAGGGCATATCGAAAGTTCATCGGAAAGCTCGCCGGAACAAGACTCAACGTTCGCAGTTGAAAACTTGCTTGGGATGTTTTTAGTTATGTAGTTCACATGTAATTAGGATTAGGATTAAAAGATAATCCTATATCTTGGTTAGGGGCCAATTGGGCCCAAAATTAGACTTGGTTTAGGCTAAATTTAAAGCCCAACCAGTGAACCGAAGGGTTTGGCAGTGGCATCGCCCAGCACCCGAGAGCCAAGCGGTGGCACCGCTTGGCTGGGTGGTGGCACCGCCAGTACACTGTTAGTGTTAGACACTGACAGGCGGTGGCACCGCCAGCATCGGGAACCAAAGATAATTTAAATTTTGGAGCTCAAATTTGAATCCTCTTGAGACCTATAAATACCCCTCAATTCTCAGCTGAGATTACAACCTTCTTAGAAGCAATTGATTGAGAGAAAGGTCTTAGAAAAGTCTTAGCAAGTCTTGTTTTCAATTTGCTAGAGTGTTCACCTCCTTCTTTCTTGCTAAAAATTTATAAGAGTGTGAACTGCTTGTAAAAGGTTGTAAGAGGGGTATTTGCCCTTCCCCTTCAAGAGATTTGCTAGTGGAAGGTGGGAGCCTCATCGAAGAGGGCCTCGCAAGTGGATGTAGGTCATTTGACCGAACCACTTTAAAATCGGCGTGATATATGGTTTGCATTTTCTTATTGTTATTTACATTACTACAAACCTTCTTACGTGCTTTATTTCCTCATTACCTTTGCTGCACACCTTTACGAACACACGTTCAAGTTAAGCTTTTCAAGTTCGGTTTTTATCGTACGAAAGATTTGTCGAAACCAACGTTTTAATCCGCTGCACTAATTCACCCCCCCCCCCCCCCCCCTCTTAGTGCTACTCCGATCCTAACACTTCTCTTCCCCTCAAGCGCCGTCGCCACCCAACCAACCCACCACCGCTGCCAGCCACCTTGCGATGACTATCATTCGCCTCCCAACCGTCGCTCCCCCTTACTATGCATCCTTTGTAACCGAAATAGAGCAAGCACGGGAAACTCACCTTGTTGCCCTTGTTTCGAACCGTGCCACAGTCGTGGGTCCCCTTGCTGCTGCAAACGCTGGCTACCGCCACTATCGCTACTACTGCCCAGTTGTGATCCTCACAGCCTCCCCCTAGCTTTGGTGATAAAAATAGGGTAAATCATTGATTGCCCTTGTTCCCGTAGTGCCATCGTCGATTCCTATTCTCCACTACAACCTCAACCCCGGCCACTTCAATGCTGCCTCTCCCTTGCTCTGCCTCCGCTACCACAGCCGTCGATTGCCATCATCACAGCCTCAACCTGACTATTCGGCGATCGCTCCTGTGAGTCACAACAGTTGCAGTCGTCGCCTCCCAGCCCCCGACGCTCTCATCTCACGTAGCGACTTAAACACAAGGCAGCACCTCTTCCTCCACATAGCGACTATAGCATTGCCCTTGGCGTCTATTTCCTTGGCAACTTCGCAGCCACAGTGCGGATGCCCTTGACTAGACATCAAAAACAAGAACTGGGGATTACCGATTTGCAGTCATACACAATGACAGCTAATAACTCAATAGAAGCACAAATGGAAGCGTTGGGAACCAGAATTGAGAATCGGCTAATGGAAGCATTGGAAACCAGAATTGAGAATCAGTTACAAGAAACCCTTCATGATTTCAAAACGAGCCTGTTGGAGCACCTTAGCACATTTCAACAAGATGAGAGCTCAAGTTCTACGTTGAACAGATTGGGAGATACAAGAAAAGGGGCCCAAGATGGTGTCGCACACTACCCACGCATTAGGGTAGAATTTCCATGATGGGAAGATAAGGATCCGACTAGTTGGATCTCTAGGGCGGAAAATTTTTTTCATTTTCACATAACCCCAAAAGAAGCCAAGGTAGAAGTGGCCTCAATCTAGCTCGATGGAGATGCAATCCAGTGATACGATTAGTACGAAACTTGCTATGGAGTTCCTTCGTGGGAGTAGTCCAAAAGATAAATTTTTTTTCGAAAATTCTCACACGCACAAATGTGATACAGTCGATCGATCGACGTTGGTATACAGTTTGGTCTTGTATTGACCCGATCTAGAGGGAATAGTAGAGCGATTGAGATCGGCATACAGTACGATCTCGTAGCCTTATCTTTTGGAGGTTCAATAGCGCTGCCATGGGTCGTGGCCGTTGACTTTGACCATTGACCGTCGCGATAGGTTCAGTCACTGGTTGCAACTGCATCAGGCCACAACTTCTTCCCAACTCTGGAAAGCACAAGCCGGCCGACGGGTTTTACTACCCACCTCTATCACCGAAGAGGCGACCCGGGGTCGGGGGAATCCTTCGCGCGTCGATTCCCGTTATCCTCAGCGCCCGGAATGATACCCCCGGGGGTGGCGGCAACTTCCTGTGGGTGGCCTCGGCGGAAGTCGGACCGAACCAAGCCCAGGATGACAAGCCACACGCCGGTGAGGAAGACGAGTAAGGCGAGGAGGGACGAGCTGACGGAGGCAGGGCCGGCGCCGGGCCTCGGGCCATGCCTGATCGGCTCGAAGACCACGACGGTGACGGCCCACATGATGAGGCAGAATCCCTGTCCGTCATTCGGCCTTCTCAGATCCATGGCAGACGCACCACCGCCCACGCTGACGCCTCCCCAGTCGCTCCACCAGATATGAGTTAAGAATGTCCGACGACAATTTTATAGAACAAGCTACGAATCGCAATCTGAAACGTTTCAATCTCCTATTAGTCCACGCCTTTTCCAATTCACACACGGCGAAAGCATTGCCACCACCCCAGTTTGGAGATCGCCACGTGGTCCAATCACAGGCGAATCAGGTTGAAGCCGTTCGACCGCGGCCGGTGGCGATGGCAGTAAGCGCGGGTCTATTTTGTCCAAGTCAACGATGGAGACACGGAACCTGACATGTCATTTCTTCGCCGCAAAGCAAACCAGTGCGAAGCAGACGGCACCGTCCACGTCATATTAATAAATAAATGTAATTTAAAAAAGGGAAAATATTGATTAATATGGAAGAGGTATAACATAACTTTCTCAAATACTTTTCACACCATTCCTATATATATATATATATATATATATATATATTTTTTTTTTTTTTTTTTTTCATTAACTCTTTATGTTATTATATTCACTATGAGCTAAAAGTTTCATTCATTAGTTCACTTATCGTTACACTATGAACATGATAACATAACTAATAAGACATATTTAGATATCTCTTTCGCAACCGTAGTCAACCACCACGTTAGAGCCGACATGGTGCCTCGGAGCTAACATGGTGCAGACACGCCAACATGACACATTGGATTTGTACGAGACAATCATCTGCACCCCGCCATCAGCACAGACCCGTACGAGACAACCGATTATGCCTGTGCTGTCCGATGCTATATGGACGGTGCCACACAGTACAGAGCTACTCAAGAATGTGCGAAGCACACCATGCGACATAGAGTCGTGCAAGTTAGTTAGCGGTATACGGAGTGTACGGGCTGATCGCCTAGGGCGTCGGCAACCATTAATAAACAACATATGACCAGCCCTCGGTTGCAGATATAAAAGCCGACCTCCTAGCCAACACTAGGGGGTCAGATCTCGGACACAAATCCACCCCATCACCACCATACTAACTTAAGTTTTGGAGGGGTCAAGTTGGAATTCATCCTTCCGACTTCAACTTGTGTGCAGGAGCCTAGCAAAGAAGGAAAATCAACCCCTAGCTCTACCTTGGATCGACTCGGCAGACGACATCCCGACCTGACTTGACGCCAACTCTTTCTAACTAGGAAGCCACATTGACGACCTTGCGCATTTGGATCGGATCAAGCCATGCTGACAACTCGGCTATGACGTGAAGTTTCATAACATTTCTGGCACTAGAAGGAGGGCCTAATGTCACAAGAGTATTTTGTTAGGAAATTTAGGATGACATCACATGCGCAACAGAAGAACAAAAAAAGAAAATCTCAGAATTCTAGGAGAAAAGAAGGTTTCATCGTCATGTAAAGTTGTCCCTCATCTATCTAATATCCCAGAGATCTTATATCGAGCATGGTGCTATCAGACCCATATGATTTCTACTCGAGTCTCGCTCTAATTGGATTCTCCCGGAGAACTCTTTTTCTCTTAATCCGAATGACTCTAGCTAAGGATTTGTCTGAGCAAGAATACATAGGATATTCCTCTCATGATACCGAGAGTGGATGATCCTCTATCGATACTCAATAGTCCTCGCAAGGTTAGCTATCACTACCGATGACCGGCTGTGCTAGATCTGGAACCTCAAAACCTTTAAGTCTGGTATCAAAGAGGGAGTACTCATACAGGACATCCTTGGTATCTCAAGTCTAAGGACCAGATACACCACTAGGACTACATAATCGCTATCTAATAATAAGGCATCATCAACATTCAACATTCCATAAGCGGATCAATTAGTGAACTCATTCTCTAATGAGCACTTGTATTGTATCCCTAGTGCCCCCACACGAGCAGCTATAAGACCAGCTGCATCCATTATATGGACTGGTATACTGTTAGGATCAAGAGCACTAATAGGGGGGGGGTGAATTAGTGCAGCGGAAAACTTTCGACGATTAAAACTGCGTTCGTACGTTGAAATCCAATTCCAACTTAAAAGTCGTTTCGTGCAAATAATAACTTTGAAAGGTTATGGAAATGTATTTGAAATAAAGTAAGGCAGGAAGTTTGCAGTTAAGATAGAAATCGGAATGTAAGCGCAAACTGAAATATGATGTTCGTACGATAAAATCGATTTCCGACATAAAATCGTTTTTGGAAACTTAAAAGTGAGTTCGTAAAAGAGCAGAAGGCACTAAGCTATTGAGGAGGTTTGCAATAAAGATAAAATGCTCAAAGTAAATGTAAACCGAGATTTAGAGTGGTTCGGTCAATCTTGACCTACATCCACTTTTGGCTTCCTCCACCAACGAGGTCACCGACATCCACTAGAGACCTTCCTTCAATAGGCGAAGGCCAACCACCCTTTTACAGTTTCACTCCTTTTGACGGGCTTAGGAGATAACCCTTACAAACTTTTCTCTCCTCTCTTGAAAGATCAAAACTTGGAAAAAGAGAGAGGAGAACTTCTAGCCTTTACAACACTTTCGAGCTCTAAAAATCACAGAGTAAGATTGGATTTTCGGTGCCCTTTCATGCAGGAAAGGGTGGGGTATATATAGGCCCCAAACTAGTTTGAATTTGGAGCTCAAAAATATCTTTTCCCGAATTTTCAGGGTCCTGGCGGTACCACCTCCTGACTGGGGCGATACAACCGCTTGGCAGCTCGGAGACTGAGCTTCTGGGCGATGCCACCGCTTGACAGGGGCGGTTGCACTGCCTAGTCTCGCTCGGAGACTAAGCCCAGGTGGTGCCACCGCCTGCTTGGGGCGGTTTCACCGCCTAGTTTTCTTGGGAGACCCTCTGTTGGGCGGTGCCACCACATAGTAGGAATTCTGGTCCGAATGGGTTGATCCATTCGAGCCAATTTGGGTCTGTCAAGGGCCCAATTTCCCTCAGATTAAGTTAATGGGATCACCTCCCATTCCTAACTTAATCTACATGCTAATTGCGATAATTCTTAAGACATTTACTATAGCTTGCTCCGGTGCGCCAATCACTTCTTCCGGCGAGCTTCTGGCGAACATCCGACGAACCTCCGGCGATGTTCCGACGGACTTCCGGCAAACTCCTGGACTTGCGACGATCCACTTGGCCAGTTCCGACGAGCTTCTTTTGGCAAACTCTTGACTTCTCGGATTTATTCCCATAGAACCTCCAACGACCTTCCGGACTCCTGTCGAGCTCTCGAACTCCCAACGTGATCATAGTCTTTGACTCTGGCTCAACTCCTGCTACATGTCTTACTTTCATCGTAGTTAATTCTGCCCACTTATCTCAACATATGGATTAGATAACAAATAACAATTGACTTCATCATCGAAATCCAAGGTACAATAATCTCCCCCTTTTTGATGATGACAATCAATTGATAACGGAGTTAACCTTAACTCCCTCTATCTATATGCCATACTTAAGATAAGTCATTCTTGAATTCAAGGACTTTGAAATCAATAGACTTATTGATAAGTTAAGAACTCTTAACCTTATCAATTACTCCCATCATGATTCCTATCATTATGTATCTTACTAAAAATGATGTCAGGACTTGATATCCATTCTCAAGTTTTACATTTCAAATATGAATGATTGTAGCAGTTCAACATAAGATATCAACATGTAAAATTACGATGCAAGTTCTTGATATCTTAATATGATGCAAACATGGCATAATGCAAATATGGCAATCATAGTTATCATAGATTCATATATTTTTGATGATGCAAGCATGACATAATTGTTGAATCTCGGATTTTGATGATGAAGTCAATTGTCATTTGTTATCTAATCTATGTGTTGAGATAAGTGTGCAGGATTAACTACGATGAGAGTAAGACAAGCAGCAGGTGTTGCGCCGGAGTCAAGATCATGATCACGTTGGGAGTTCGAGAGTTCGACGGAAGTTCGGACGGTCGTCGGAGGTTCAGCGAGAACAGATCCGAGAAGTCCAGAAGCTTGCCAAGCGAAGCTCGTCGGAACTCGCCAAGTGGATCGTCACAAAGTCCAGGAGTATGCCGGATGTCCGCAGAAGGATCACCGAGGGTTATCGGATGATCGACGGAAGTTGGCCGGAAACTCGCCGGAAGAAGCGATTGACGCATCGGAGCAAAGCTGCAGAAGTTGTCTTAGAGTTAATCGTAGTTAGCATGATGATTAAGCATGAAAATGGGAGGTGATCCCATTAGCTTAATCTTGGGGCAATTGGGCCCCTGAAAAGAATCAAATTGGGCCGAATGGAGTGAACCATTCGGACCCTGATTGCACCAGGAGATGCAATCGCCCCAGCCAGGAGGTGCAACCGCCTGGGCTGTGGGGTTGGGAGGTGCCACCTCTCCAGTCAAGAGGTGCAACCGCCTGATCCCAGAATTCTGGGATTTGATCGATTTGATCGTTTTGAGCTCGAATTTTGAATTGGGTTGGGGCCTATAAATACCCCACCCATTCAGCACTGAAAAGATACAGACCAACACCGAAATCTTGATCTTTTCTGTGATTCTAAGAAGCTCAAAAGTGTTGTAAAGCCTTTAAGTCTCCTCCTTCTGTTCTTCAAGTTTTCAGTTGTAAAGTGAGGAGAGAAAGGTCTGTAAAGGTTGTCTCCTGAGCCTGTCAAAAGGAGAGAAATTGTAAAAGGGAAGTTTGGCCTTCGCCCATTGAAGGAAGGCACCTAGTTGACGTCGGCAACCTCATCGGTGGAGGAAGCCAAAAGTGGAGTAGGTCAAGGCTGACCGAACCACTCTAAATCTCTGGTTTGCGTTTATTTTCGAGCACTTTATCATTACTGCAAACCTCCCTCATTACTACTGCTCTCTGCGCTTTCACGAACAAGTTCTAAGTGCTGTTCTTCCGAATCTGCATTCAGACGTAAATTCGTATTTTCATACATTACAGTTTACGTTTACGTTTGATTCTGCAGAACTGTTTTCCGTGCTTTTACGAACGAGCTTCTTTGCAGTTTACACTTACACTTTAATCCTATTGATAACTGCAATCTATCTTCTACGATTTTACGAACGAGTTTCAGCATTTAGACGTAAAACTGCATTCAGACGTAAATCGGCTTTCCTCGCTCAATCATCAGATCTCAGTTCACATTTACGTCTTGATTCCAACTGCATACTGCCTTCTGCGAGTATACAAACAAGTTTTTGAGTTTAGACGTAAATCTGCGTTTAGACGTAAAACTGCGTTTAGACGTAAATCTGCGTTTAGACGTAAATCTGCGTTTAGACGTAAATCTGCGTTTAGACGTAAAACAGCGTTTAGACGTAAATCTGAGTTTAGATGTAAATCTGCGTTTAGACGTAAATCTGCGTTTAGACGTAAAACAGTGTTTAGACGTAAATCTGAGTTTAGACGTAAACTGCGCTTAGACGCAAAACTGCGCTTAGACGCAATCTGCGCTTAGACGCAAACTGCACTTAGATACAAACTGAGAATTTGCTTTTGCATCCTAACAGTTTTTGAACGAACGCAGCTTTTGGTTTTTAATCGCTGTAAGATTTTCGCTGCACTAATTCACCCCCCCCCCCCTCTTAGTGCTCTCGATCCTAACAATTGGTATCAGAGCAAGGTTAACTCTCTAAAGGATTAAAACCCAAGAGAGATGGCTTACGCCGGAAACCAAGAGGGGCATTCGATTACACGTCCACCCATGTTCAGTGGAACGGACTACACTTACTGGAAGACCCGAATGAGGATCTTTCTTATTTCTATGGATTTTGAACTATGGAACCTTGTTGAAAACGGATTTTCAAAGTCTTCTCTTCCAATGATCGATTGGAATGAGTTGGAAAAGAAGGCTTTCGCTCTTAATGCAAAGGCTATGAATGCCTTATTTTGCGCACTTGATAAAAACGAGTTTAATCGTGTTTCAACTTGCGAAACTGCTTTTGATATTTGGCACACACTTGAAGTGACCCACGAGGGCACAAGTAGAGTGAAAGAGTCAAAGATCAATTTGTTGCTGCATTCTTTTGAACTTTTCCGAATGAAACCGAGTGAAACCATTGGCGACATGTTTACCCGTTTCACGGATGTCGTCAACGGTCTAAAAGGACTCGGAAAAAGTTTTTCGGATTTTGAACTCGTAAATAAAATACTGAGATCCCTTCCTAAAAGTTGGGATCCTAAAGTCACTGCCATTCAAGAGGCAAAGGATCTGCGCAACTTCCCTCTTGAAGAACTAATCGGGTCATTAATGACCTACGAAATGACTTGCAAAGCTCATGAAGAGCAAGAAGACATCCTTCCAAAGAATAGGAAGGATATGGCACTTAAAACTTCTGAATGCCACTTGAGAGAAAACTCAAGTGATGAGGACTGTGATGATGACTTTGCACTTTTGACAAGAAAGTTTAAGAAATTCTTCAAAAGAAACAAGTTTAAAAACGATGTGAAAAATAAACTTGAACCTAAGAAGGACCAAGTGATCTGCTACGAATGTAAAAAGCCGGGACACTACAAAAGTGATTGTCCCCAAGTCAAGAAAAGAACAACAAAGAAGAAGGCGCTCCAAGCAACATGGGATGATTCGAGCGCATCTGAGGAAGAGGAGTCCAACACCGAGCAAGTTGCTCATTACGCCTTTATGGCCATCGAAGAGGAGGTAACGGATTTATTAGATGCTGATTTATCTTTCGATGAATTATTAAATGCCTTCCATGATTTATTTGATGAATGCAAAGTTATAAATAGAAAATACAAGTTGCTAAAAAAGGTACATGATAATCTTACTTGTGAGTTTGATAAGTTAAAAGTCGAACATCATGATAGTTTAAATTCATGTATCAAATGTCATGATTTAGAAACTATACAAAAAGAAAACTTGCTACTTAAGGACACCTTGAAGAAATTCGAGGTTGGTAGCAAGTCATTAAACATGATCCTTACAAACAAGGGTCATGCTCCCAAAAGAAGTGGGATTGGATTTGTGAGGAGTCCTCACCGAAATCCAACTACCTTTGTAAAAGGCCCCATCTTACATGTTCAACACCAAACCAAGTGCAACTTTTGTTGCAAATCTGGACACAAGACACATTGTTGTCCATTCAAGAAAATAAGTCCAAACAAATTAATTTGGGTTCCTAAAGGAACCATGATAAACTCTATGCAACATGATAGAAAATGTAGATCTATTTATGAGGCACCCAAAAGCAAATGGGTACCTAAACATCATCCTTTCTTGTAGAAAACTAAACAATCGCAAGCTAGGAGCAAGAAATGGTACCTTGATAGTGGATGCTCAAGGCATATGACCGGAGATCCATCTCAATTCTCTAAGCTCTCTAGCATAGACGAAGGATATGTCACCTTCGGAGACAACAACAAGGGTAAAATCATTGGCAAAGGAATCATAGGTAACAAATCCAACCTCTCTATTGAAGATGTTTTACTAGTTGATGGTTTAAAACATAACCTCTTGAGCATTAGTCAATTATGTGATAAAGGATATATTATAAGATTTGAATCCAATGCCTGCATCATTGAAAAACCACACAAAAATATATCTATGATTGCATTAAAACAAAACAACGTATACACTATTGACATCAATGACTTATGTGATGAAATGTGCTTTGCCGTTATGAATGAGGATGCTTGGCTATGGCATAGAAGATTAGGTCATGCTAGCATGAAACTAATCAATCAAGTATCATCTAGAGAACTTGTAAGAGGAATTCCTCATATCAAGTTCATCAAAGATAATGTATGTGATGCTTGCCAATTAGGTAAGCAAATTAGGGGTAGCTTCAAAGCTAAGAATCAAATAAGCACCTCTAGGCCCTTACAATTGATCCATATGGACTTGTTCGGACCAATCTCTACATCGAGTCTAGGAGGTAGCAAATACGCCTTTGTCATTATTGATGACTACAGCAGATATACATGGACCTACTTCTTAAAACAAAAAAATGAATGCTTTAGACATTTTACCAAGTTTTGTAAACTTGTTCAAAATGAGAAGGAATCTATGATTTCGTCAATTAGAAGTGATCACGGTGGAGAATTTCAAAACCATGACTTCCAAGAATTCTGTGAACTCAACGGATACAACCATAACTTCTCTACTCCAAGAAATCCTCAACAAAATGAGGTAGTAGAAAGAAAAAATCGAAATTTACAAGAAATGGCAAGAACCATGTTGAATGAACATAGCCTACCCAAATATTTTTGGGCCGAAGCTGTAAACACTGCATGCTATATTTTAAATAGAGTCCTAGTAAGACCCTTACTCACCAAAACTCCTTATGAGTTATGGAATAACAAAAAACCCAATGTCTCATATTTTAAAGTCTTTGGGTGTAAGTGTTTTATCTTGAATGAAAAGGATAACTTAGGAAAATTCGATGCTAAATCTGATGAAGGAATCTTTCTTGGTTATTCTTCGGTTTCTAAAGCTTTTCGCATCTTCAATAAAAGAACCTTAATTATTGAAGAATCCATCCATGTTGTTTTCAATGAGATTTCAGAAATTAAGAAAAATGATCTTGATGATGATGTTAATTTTGATTCCTTGAATTTAAACGAAACCCCGTCTCCAACTAGCAACTTGGATGCATCCACTTCCAAAACATCCTTACCCAAGGATTGGAAGTATATAGATGCTCATCCTAAGGAGCTAATCCTAGGAGACACATCAAAGGGGATTCAAACACGATCTTCTTTTAAAAACTTTTATGCCAACGCCGCTTTTCTCTCCCAAATTGAACCCAAATGTGTTGATGAAGCCATGAAAGATGATTCATGGATTATCGCAATGCAAGATGAATTAAATCAATTTGAGAGAAATGAGGTGTGGACGCTTGTTCCTAGGCCAAATGACCATTTAGTAATTTGTACTAAATGGGTCTTTAGAAACAAGCAAGATGAAAATGGTATCGTGGTTAGAAACAAGGCTAGATTAGTGGCCAAAGGTTTCAACCAAGAAGAAGGTATCGATTACGAAGAAACCTTCGCACCTGTGGCTCGATTGGAAGCCATAAGGATGCTCCTTGCCTACGCTAGTTGCAATAATTTTAAGTTATTTCAAATGGATGTTAAAAGCGCTTTTCTAAATGGTTTCATTTCCGAAGAAGTTTATGTTGAACAACCTCCTGGATTTGAAAATAATGGCTACCCTAATCATGTGTTTAGATTAACTAAAGCTCTCTATGGTTTAAAACAAGCCCCAAGGGCTTGGTATGAGAGACTTAGCTCTTTTCTCATTGAAAATAATTTCATAAAAGGCAAGGTTGATATTACATTGTTTATCAAGAATTTTGAAAATGATTTTCTCATTGTTCAGATTTATGTTGATGATATTATCTTTGGTTCTACAAATGAATCTCTTTGTGAATCCTTTGCGAAAACTATGAGTCATGAATTCGAAATGAGTCTAATGGGAGAGTTAACATTCTTCTTAGGCCTACAAATCAAACAACTAAGTAATGACATCTTTATTAGTCAAACCAAATATGCTGTGAGTTTGCTAAAGAAGTTCAAAATGAATAATTCAAAAGCCATTGACACTCCTATGAGCACCTCCACTAAGTTAGAAATTGATGAGAATGGAGAAAGCTTCGATCAAAAAACCTATAGGGGTATGATAAGAAGTTTACTTTACCTCACTGCCACCAGACCAGACATCATGTTCAGTGTAGGACTTTATGCTAGATTTCAATCAGACCCTAAGATATCTCATCTCAAAGCAGTCAAAAGAATACTCAGATATCTTAATGGAACTACCAATCTAGGATTATGGTACCCAAAATCAGAAAATTTTGAATTAACAGCTTATGCTGATGCGGACTTCGCTGGCTGTAAACTAGACAGAAAAAGCACATCAGGATCATGTCAATTTTTAGGACATGCCCTTGTATCCTGGTCATCCAAGAAACAAAACTCGGTTGCCCTATCAACAACCGAAGCTGAATACATTGCAGCAAGTGCATGCTGTGCACAAGTTGTATGGATGAAAAACACTTTAGAAGATTACAAAGTGAATCTTAAAGATATTCCCATTAAATGTGATAACACGAGTGCAATATGCTTAACTAAAAATCCTATACAACACTCAAGAACAAAACACATTGACATTAGACATCACTTTATACGAGATCATGTCACTAATCATGACGTAACCATAGAGTTTATTGATACCAAACATCAACTGGCTGATATCTTCACAAAACCCCTATGTGAAGAACAATTTGATTACATAAGAAGAGAATTAGGAATGTTGAATTGTCCGAATACTTTAACTAGTTAAAATTATTTTTCGGATGTTATTACTATTACATGCCTTGACAACGCTTGATCAAATAACATGTTGCAAATTATGTGACAAATATTTTTAACCAAATGCATGTAAGAAGTTCATTTTTCGGTTTGTATGCTAAAAATGGGATGTTCCTGTACACTCTTATAAAAACTCTTTGAAAAATGACTTTCCTCCGTCAAGCAAACACAATAAAGAGATATATGTGTCATGACTTCCTTTATATGCTTGATAATGCTATCATGCTTTTTGTTGATGACAAAGGGGGAGAAACATATGAATTGATAAACACTATGTCATAGCTGAACTGCCATAATCATGTCTATGTCATAGTTGCAAATACTTGAGTGATGCTATAAACAATGTTATGCCATCCTTGCATCACCAAGAGATATGTGAACATGTGCTATAGTTTGCATCATATCTTGATTTGATATTCTATATTGTGAAGAAAATGCAAACTTGCTAGAAAATCTCAAATGTGTGCATCATGTAAAAAGTCCTTCGTAGCTTTATATGTTTACATGATGAACAGTTACAAACACTATCATACAAACTTGATGATGTATGTCATGCCTTGACATCATTCTTGAAGAGATACATCATGATGGGCATCATGATGGGAGCATTGATAAGTTTAACTGATCTAACTTATCAATACGTCACTTGAATTCTTAGGTCTTGAATTCAAGGTTGACTTATCTCAACTATGGCATATAGATAGGGGGAGTTAAGGACAACTCCTTTATCAATTGATTGTCATCATCAAAAATGGGGAGATTGTTGAATCTCGGATTTTGATGATGAAGTCAATTGTCATTTGTTATCTAATCTATGTGTTGAGATAAGTGTGCAGGATTAACTACGATGAGAGTAAGACAAGCAGCAGGTGTTGCGCCGGAGTCAAGATCATGATCACGTTGGGAGTTCGAGAGTTCGACGGAAGTTCGGACGGTCGTCGGAGGTTCAGCGAGAACAGATCCGAGAAGTCCAGAAGCTTGCCAAGCGAAGCTCGTCGGAACTCGCCAAGTGGATCGTCGCAAAGTCCAGGAGTATGCCGGATGTCCGCAGAAGGATCACCGAGGGTTATCGGATGATCGACGGAAGTTGGCCGGAAACTCACCGGAAGAAGCGATTGACGCATCGGAGCAAAGCTGCAGAAGTTGTCTTAGAGTTAATCGTAGTTAGCATGATGATTAAGCATTAAAATGGGAGGTGATCCCATTAGCTTAATCTTGGGGCAATTGGGCCCCTGAAAAGAATCAAATTGGGCCGAATGGAGTGAACCATTCGGACCCTGATTGCACCAGGAGGTGCAACCGCCCCAGCCAGGAGGTGCAACCGCCTGGGCTGTGGGGTTGGGAGGTGCCACCTCTCCAGTCAAGAGGTGCAACCGCCTGATCCCAGAATTCTGGGATTTGATCGATTTGATCGTTTTGAGCTCGAATTTTGAATTGGGTTGGGGCCTATAAATACCCCACCCATTCAGCACTGAAAAGATACAGACCAACACCGAAATCTTGATCTTTTCTGTGATTCTAAGAAGCTCAAAAGTGTTGTAAAGCCTTTAAGTCTCCTCCTTCTGTTCTTCAAGTTTTCAGTTGTAAAGTGAGGAGAGAAAGGTCTGTAAAGGTTGTCTCCTGAGCCTGTCAAAAGGAGAGAAATTGTAAAAGGGAAGTTTGGCCTTCGCCCATTGAAGGAAGGCACCTAGTTGACGTCGGCAACCTCATCGGTGGAGGAAGCCAAAAGTGGAGTAGGTCAAGGCTGACCGAACCACTCTAAATCTCTGGTTTGCGTTTATTTTCGAGCACTTTATCATTACTGCAAACCTCCCTCATTACTACTGCTCTCTGCGCTTTCACGAACAAGTTCTAAGTGCTGTTCTTCCGAATTTGCATTCAGACGTAAATTCGTATTTTCATACATTACAGTTTACGTTTACGTTTGATTCTGCAGAACTGTTTTCCGTGCTTTTACGAACGAGCTTCTTTGCAGTTTACACTTACACTTTAATCCTATTGATAACTGCAATCTATCTTCTACGATTTTACGAACGAGTTTCAGCATTTAGACGTAAAACTGCATTCAGACGTAAATCGGCTTTCCTCGCTCAATCATCAGATCTCAGTTCACATTTACGTCTTGATTCCAACTGCATACTGCCTTCTGTGAGTATACAAACAAGTTTTTGAGTTTAGACGTAAATCTACGTTTAGACGTAAAACTGCGTTTAGACGTAAATCTGCGTTTAGACGTAAATCTGCGTTTAGACGTAAATCTGCGTTTAGACGTAAAACAGCGTTTAGATGTAAATCTGAGTTTAGACGTAAATCTGCGTTTAGACGTAAATCTGCGTTTAGACGTAAAACAGTGTTTAGACGTAAATCTGAGTTTAGACGTAAACTGCGCTTAGACGCAAAACTGCGCTTAGACGCAATCTGCGCTTAGACGCAAACTGCACTTAGATACAAACTGAGAATTTGCTTTTGCATCCTAACAGTTTTTGAACGAACGCAGCTTTTGGTTTTTAATCGCTGTAAGATTTCCGCTGCACTAATTCACCCCCCCCCTCTTAGTGCTCTTGATCCTAACAATAATCATAGCATCAATTCATATATCTCTCCCCCTTTGTCATCAACAAAAAGGAAAACGATATAAATAATTTTTAAGCATAAGTGCGATTTTATTCATGCCATAACTAGGTTCATGTCATTTTCCAACAGTGAGTGATAGGATACCAATTATGCAAACATTTCAAGGAAAACATGACATGGAGATAGCTTTTAATACTTCTTCCTTTTCATTTGTTATTATCTTTTTGCATGAAGGAGGAAGACTATTTGTGATATCAGCTATTTGTGAGTTTACTTTGAATGAAGTTAAAATCGATGAGAGATTAAATCATATTCCATTTTTACAAGGATCAAGATATGTATGTGAAACAAATCCTTACAAGTAAAAACACTATCATTGCAGGAATCATTTTATCAAATCCATTTCTCAAAAAATATTTTTCACATGATAAGTGTATGAGAGATGTTTTTGCTAGTTGATTCCATATGTCAAAAATCAACGATGAGAATCAAACTCGATATATATATGCTTATTAAGTTCGGAAAAGGATAATGTATCGAGAAAATCCGATTGTTAGGATACCAATGGTTAAGAGAATCCAAAAATGAAATTAGTACTTTCATGCATTCGGACAAGACTATACTATAGATTTTCAAATACAATCATGAAGACAAAACATGCTCATTGTTGTGGAAATTTTTGTATCCAAAAAACATAATTTCCAACATGTAATTTTAGGCATGTAATTGTAATTAAGTGATTTGATCATTCAATCAATAAAGTCCGAGAAATGATTTTAACAAGTTTATGCATTCGGACACATTAACATTCCTAATTCTCTTCTAATGAAATCAAATTGTTCTTCGCTTAGAGGTTTTGTAAAAATATCAGTTAGTTGATGCTTAGTATCAATGAACTCTATGATTACATCATGATTAGTGACATGATCTCGTATGAAGTGATGTCTAATATCAATATGTTTTATTCTTGAGTGTTGAATGAGATTCTTTGTTAAACATATTGCACTTGTGTTATCACATTTAATGGGAATGTTTTTAAGATGGACTTTATAATCTTCTAAGGTGTTTTTCATCCACATAACTTGTGCACAGCATGTACTAGCTGCAATATACTCAGCTTCGGTTATTGATAGTGCAACCAAGTTTTATTTCTTAGATGACCAGGAAACAAGGGAATGTCCGAAAAATTGACATGATCCTGATGTGCTTTTTCTATCTAATCTACACCCAACAAAATCCGTATCAGCATACACAATTAACTCAAAATTCTCAGATTTTGGATACCATAATCCTAGATTTGTGGTACCTTTCAGATATCTAAATATTCTTTTAACCGCTTTAAAATGAGATATCTTAGGGTTCGATTGAAACCTAGCACAAAGTCATACACTGAACATGATATATGGTCTAGTTGCAGTGAGGTAAAGTAAACTTCCTATCATACCCCTATAAGTTTTTTGATTAAAGCTTTCTCCACTTTCATCAACTTCTAACTTAGTGGAGGTGGTCATAGGAGTGTTAATAGCTTTTGAGCTATTCATATTAAATCTTTTTAGCAAATCTAAGGCATATTTAGTTTGACTAATAAAGATGTCATTGCTTAGTTGCTTAATTTGTACGCCTAAGAAAAAGGTTAATTCTCCTATCAAACTCATTTCAAATTCGACTCATGGTTTCAGCAAAAGATTCATAAAGAGATTCATTCGTAGAACCAAAGATAATAACATCAACATAAATCTGAACAATAAGAAAATTATTTTCAAAATTTTTGATAAACAATGTGGTATCGACCTTGCCTTTTGTAAAATTATTTTCAATAAGAAAAGTACTTAATCTATCGTACCAAGCCCTTGGGGCTTGTTTTAAACCATAGAGAGCTTTGGTTAATTTAAATACATGATTAGGGAGGCTTTTATTTTCAAATCCGGGAGGTTGTTCAACATAAACTTTTTCAGAAATAAAGCCATTAAGAAAAGCGCTTTTAACATCCATTTGAAACACCTTAAAATTGTTATTACTAGCATAGGCAAGGAGCATCCTTATGGCTTCTAATCTAGCCATAGGAGCGAAGGTTTCTTCGTAATCGATACCTTCTTCTTGGTTGAAACCTTTAGCCACTAATCTAGCCTTGTTTCTAACCACAATACCAGATTCATCTTGTTTGTTTCTAAAGACCCATTTAGTACCAATAACTAAATAGTCATTTGGCCTAGGAACAAGCTTCCACACCTCATTTCTCTCAAATTGATTTAACTCATCTTGCATTACGATAATCCATGAATCATCTTTCATGGCTTCGTCAATACACTTAGGTTCAATTTGGGAGAGAAAAGAGGTGTTGACAATGAGATTTTTAAGAGAAGAACATGTTTGAACCCCCTTAGCTGTATCTCCTAGGATTAGCTCCTTAGGATGAGCATCTACATACTTCCAACCCTTGGATAAGGGTGTTTCGGAAGTGGATGCATCCAAGTTACTAGTTGGAGAAGGGGTTTCATTTAAATTTAAAGAATTAAAATTAACATCATCATCAAAATCATTTTTCTTAATTTCGGAAGTCTCATTGAAAACAACATGAATAGATTCTTCTATAATTAAAGTTATTTTATTGAAGATACGGAAAGCTTTAGAAATCGAAGAATAACCAAGAAAAAATCCATCATCAGATTTAGCATCAAAATTTCCTAAGGCATCTTTTTCATTCAAGATAAAACACTTACACCCAAAAGCTTTAAAATATGAAACAATGGGTTTTTTATTTTTCCACAACTCATAGGGAGTTTTGGTGAGTAAGGGTCTTACTAGAACTCTATTCAAAATATAGCATGCAGTGTTTATGACTTCGGCCCAAAAGTATTTGGGTAGGCTATATTAATTTAATATGGTTCTTGCAATTTCTTGTAAATTTCTATTCTTTCTTTCTACTACTCTCTTTTGTTGAGGATTTCTTGGAGTAGAGAAGTTGTGGTTGTATCCATTAGATTCACAAAATTCTTGGAAATCACGGTTTTGAAATTTTCCACCGTGATCACTTCGAATTGATGAAATCATAAAACCCTTTTCATTTTGAACAAGTTTACAAAACTTGATGAAATATGTAAAACATTCATTTTTGTGTTTCAAGAAGTAAGTCAATGTGTATCTACTATAGTCATCTATAATGACGAAGGCGTATTTGCTACCTCCTAGGCTTGATGTAGAGATTGGTCCGAACAAATCCATATGGATCAATTGTAAGGGTCTAGAGGTGCTTATTTGATTCTTAGATTTGAAACTACTCTTAGTTTGTTTTCCTAATTGACAAGCATCACACACATTATCTTTGATGAACTTAATATGAGGAATTCCTCGTACAAGTTCTTTGGATGGTATTTGAGTGATTAGTTTCATGCTAGCATGACCTAATCTCCTATGCCAAAGCCAAGCATCCTCATTCAAAACTGAGAAACACATTTCATTGTAAAGATCATTGATGTCAATGGTGTATATGTTATTCTATTTGAATGCAATCATAGATGTGTTTTGATGTGGTTTTTCAATGATGTAAGCATTAGATTCGAATTTGACGATATATCCTTTATCACATAATTGACTAATACTTAAGAGGTTATGTTTTAAACCATCAACTAACAAAACATCGTCAATAAAGGATAATTTTTAGGTACCCATTTACTTTTGAGTGCCTCAAAAACTGATCTACATTGTTTATTATGTTGCATAGAGTTTATCATGGTTCCTTTAGGAACCCAAATCAGTTTATTCGGAGTAATTTTCTTGAATGGACAATGATATGTTTTATGTCCATGTTTGCAACAAAAGTTGCATTTGCTTTGGTGTTGAACATGTAAGATAGTGCCTTTTATGAAGGTGGTTGGATTTTAGTGAGGACTTCTCACAAATCCGATTCCACTTCTTTTGGGAACGTGACCCTTGTTTGCAAGGACCATGTTCAAAGACTTGCTACTAACCTTGAATTTCTTCAAGGTGTCCTTAAGTAGCAAGTTTTCCTTTCGGAGAGTTTCTAGATCATGGCATTTTTCACATTGAGCTAAACTATCATGATATTTAGTTTTTAATTTATCAAAATTGCTAACAAGACTATCATGCTTATTTTTCAGTAATTTATATTTTCTATTAATTGTTTTACATTCATCAAATAAGTCATGGAAGTCATTTAATAATTCATCAAATGATAAATCTTCATCAATTAAATTTGTTACCTCTTCTCCCATGGACATTAAGGCATAATGAGCAACTTGCTCGGTATTGGACTCCTCTTCTTCGGACGCGCTCGAGTCATCTCACGTTGCTTTGAGTGCCTTCTTCTTTGATGTTCTCTTCTTGGCTTGGGGACAATCACTTTTGTAGTGTCCCGACTTTTTGTATTCATAACAAATAACTTGGTCCTTTTTGGGTTCAAGTTTATCTTTTGTGTCACTTTTAAACTTGTTTCTCTTAATGAATTTTTTGAATTTCCTTGTTAGAAGTGCCAAGTCATCGTCACAGTTCTCATCACATGAGTTTTCTCTCAAGTAGTCATCTAAAGTTCTAAGTGTCATATCCTTCTTGTTCTTTGGAAGGATGTCTTCTTGCTCTTCATGAGCCTTGCAAGTCATTTCATGGGTCATTAATGACCCGATTAGTTCTTCAAGAGGGAAGTTATTTAAATCTTTAGCCTCTTGAATAGCAGTGACTTTAGGGTCCCAACTCTTAGGAAGGAATCTTAGAATCTTATTTACGAGCTCAAAATCCGAAAAACTTTTACCGAGTCCTTTTAGACCATTGATGACATTCGTGAAACGGGTGTACATGTCACCAATAGTCTCGCTCGATTTTATTCGGAAAAGTTCAAAAGAATGTATCAAAAGATTGATTTTTGACTCTTTCACTCTACTTGTGCCTTCGTGAGTCACTTCGAGTGTATGCCAAATATCAAATGCAGTTTCACAAACCGAAACATGATTGAACTCATTTTTATCAAGCGCACAAAATAAGGCATTCATAGCCTTTGCATTAAGAGTGAAAGTCTTCTTCTCCAATTCATTTCAATCGATCATTGGAAGAGAAGACTTCGAAAATCCATTTTCGACAAGATTCCAAAGTTCAAAATCCATTGAAATAAGGAATATTCTCATTCGGGTCTTCCAATAGGTGCAGTCCGTCCGATTGAACATGGGTGGATGTGTAATAGAGTAGCCCTCTTGGTTTCCGACATATGCCACCTCTCTTAGGTTTTAATCCGTTTGAGAATTAACCCCGCTCTTATACCAATTGTAAGGATCAAGAGCACTAAGAGAGGGGGGGGGGGGGGGGGGGGGGGGGTGAATTAGTGCAGCGGAAAACTTTCGATGATTAAAACTGCATTCATACGTTGAAATCCGATTCCGATGTAAAAGTTGTTTCGTGCAGATAATAACTTTGAAAGCTTACATAAATGTATTTGAAGTAAAGTAAGGCAGGAAATTTGCAGTTAAGATAGAAATCGGAATGTAAGCGCAAACTGAAATATGATGTTCGTACGATAAAACCGATTTCCGATGTAAAACCGTTTTCGAAAACTTGAAAGTGAATTTGTAAAAGAGCAGAAAGCAGTAAGCTATTGAGGAGGTTTGCAGTAAAGATAAAATGCTCAAAGTAAATGAAAATCGAGATTTAGAGTGGTTCGGTCAATCTTGACCTACATCCACTTTTGGCTTCCTCCACAAACGAGGTCACCGACATCCACTAGAGGCCTTCCTTCAATAGGCGAAGGCCAACTATCCTTTTACAGTTTCACTCCTTTTGACGGGCTTAGGAGACAACCCTTACAAACTTTTCTCTCCTCTCTTGAAAGATCAAAACATGGAAAAAGAGGGAGGAGAACTTCTAGCCTTTACAACACTTTTGAGCTCTAAAAATCACACAGTAAGATTGGATTTTCGGTGCCCTTTCATGCAGGAAAGGGTGGGGTATATATAGGCCCCAAACTAGTTTGAATTTGAAGCTTAAAAATGTCTTTTCCCAGATTTCCGGGGTCCTGGCGGTACCACCTCCTGATTGGGGCGGTACAACCACCTGGTAGCTCGGAGACTGAGCTTTTGGGCGGTGCCACCGCCTAACAGGAGCAGTTGAACCGCCTAGTCTCGCTTGGAGACTTAGCCCAAGCGGTGCCACCGCCTGCCTGGGGCAGTTGCACTGCCCAGTTTTCCTGGGAGACCCTCTCCTGGGCTGTGCCACCGTTGAGTAGGAATTCTGGTCCGAATGGGTTGATCAATTCGGCCCAATTTGGGTCTGTCAAGGGCCCAATTGCCCCTAGATTAAGTTAATGGGATCACCTCTCATTCCTAACTTAATCTGCATGCTAACTATGACAATTTTTAAGACATTTACTACAGCTTGCTCCGGTGCGTCAATCGCTTCTTCCGGTGAGCTTCCGGCGAACATCCGACGAACCTTCGGCGATGCTCCGACATATTTCCAGCAATCTCCTGGACTTGCGACGATCCACTTGCCGAGTTCCGACGAGCTTCTTTTGGCAAGCTCCTGGACTTCTCGGATTTGTTCCCGCAGAACCTCCGACGACCGTCCGGACTTCCATCGAGCTCTCGAACTCCCAACGTGATCATAGTCTTTGACTCCGGCTCAACTCCTACTGCATGTCTTACTTTCATCATAGTTAATCTTGCACACTTATCTCAACATATGGATTAGATAACAAATAACAATTGACTTAATCATCAAAATCCGAGGTACAACATATACAACACACCAGTCTATCCGGTTATCTCGATGTCCCTCTCGAGTAACTTATGACCGGGAATATTTAAGATTTGTGTTTAAAGGTGAATCAGTCTCATTATCAGGATCTCATCACGATCCGATTCCCATCGTATAGATCCATGTATATCACAATATATTCAAGCAATAGGTAATATAAAGTGATAAAATGTCAAATAATAATAATAAGCAAAAATACTGTTGTTGAATCTCAAATTTTGATGATGAAACCAATTAATAGTATTTATAATTTAATCTACATTTTGAGTGATGCAGGAAGCTTCGATCAGGGAGAGACAATTAAAGTAGAATAATCATGTTGGGTCGGAGAAAAACACGTCAGAAGATTGGACGTCGCGCTGGAGGATCGATCGACGTATCGACAAAAGGCTTCGGGTCATGGTTTTGGTTATTGGGCCAAGAAGAGCAGTTATTGCACCAAGGATATCGGAGTTGCGGAGGTCAACTGGCCGATTGGGCAATAGGGCGCAAGAGAGGACAATGCGCCGAAGAATAGGACGAAGCGTTGATGGACCAATGATATGTCGGACAACATAATTCATACGTAGTAATAATTGTCTAGATTGAAGTGTATTTTATATATGCAAGATTAACTACGATAGTAAGACATAAAACAAAATGAAGTCCCGAAGTCAAGAACGTGATTTCGTTGGGAGTTCGAGAGTTCGTCGGAAGTCCAGACGTTCATCGAAAATTCTGCCGAAATTAACTGAGAAGTCTAGGAGCTTGCTAAAGAAGCTCATCAGAACTCGCTAAGAAGATCGTCATGAAGTCTAGGAGCTTGCCGAGAGTCCGTTAGAATATTTCCAAGAGATCGTCGGAAATTCGCTGGAAGCTCGTCGGAAGAAACCTAGACTTACGGACTTTGTTTAGCTTAGTAAATATCTTAAAATTCATATTTAGTACATAATTGGGATTAGAATTGGGCTAATCCAATTAGGGGATAGTTGGACCCAAGTTTGGGTTATGTTGGGCCAAGAGAAAGGCCCAAATAATGACCAAACAAGTGAAACCGTCGTAGCATAATCTCCGAGACAGTGTTAGGCGGTGGTACCGCTAGTCTGGGCAGTGGTACTACCTAGACACAGTCTTCTAGATGGTGGTACTACCATATTAGGCGGTGGTACCGTCCAGTGTCAAGCTACAGGCGGTGGTACCGCCCATACCTTGAAATTTCAAGGGATTTAAATTTTGGCTCTATTTTTTAAGCCATTTGGGGTCTATAAATACCTTAGCTATTCTTGCATGGAGTAGCAAGAAAAGTGAATAAAAACTCTGTATTTTTAGAGTTGAAAACCTTTGTAAAGTATAGAGTCTCTCCTCCTAAAGTTTAGAGACCATTCTATGGGAGAGTATGAGGGAAGCTTTATAAAAAGGGGGTGTAAAGGTTCTCTCCTGAGCCTGCAAAAGGAGAATAGAGTTGTAAGAAGGAGGTTGATCTTCACTTATTAAAGAAAGATCGTTAGTGGATGCCGATGGCCTCGACGGAAGAGGAATCGGTGGAATCGATGTAGGTCACGACGACCGAACCACTATAACTCGGTTTGCATTTAGTTCTTACAATTTACATTTACTGCAAACTATCCTTATTTACTTGCTTTACATCCACTTTACTCTTTCGTATGCTTTGAAGTTAATATCTTCCGAAATGGGTTTAATCGCAATGAGAAATTCAAACCGACGTAATTTTTACAACTGCACTAATTCACCCCCCCCCCCCCCCCCCCCCCTCTTAGTGTCTACTCGTTCCTAACAGTTAGTATCAAAGCCTTGTTATTTCTCATTTGGTTTAATACCCAAAAGAAATTACTTTTTTCGGCTTTCAAGAGGGATTTTCTCTCATTCGTTCTCCCATGTTCAATGGGACGGACTACACATATTGGAAAACTCGAATGAGAGTTTTCTTACTTTCATTGAATCTCGATTTATAGAATATAGTTGAATTTGGTTTTTAAAGGTCTTCTCTTTCAATAAACCATTGGAATGATTTGGAGAAGAAGACTTTTTCTCTAAATGCAAAGGCTATGAATGCCTTATTTTGTGCCTTAAACAAAAATGAATTCATTCGGGTTTCTACTTGCGAAACGACTTTCGATATTTGGCGCACTCATGAAATCTCACATGAAGGCACTAGTAGAGTTAAAGATCCGAAGATTAATATTTTGATGCATGATTTTGAGTTGTTTCGAATAGAACCAAGCGAGACTATTGGAAACATGTACACCCGTTTTACGGATGTCGTCAATAGTCTAAAAGCACTTGGTAAAAGTTTTTTGGATTTTAAACTTGTAAACAAAATTTTATGTTCTCTTCATAAAAATTGGGATTCAAAAGTAATTGCCATACAAGAGGCAAAAGACTTAAACAAGCTTCCACTCAAAGAACTAATTGGGTCTTTAATGACCTATGAAATGACCAATATGATACAAAATAAACTTAAGGACAACCTTCCAAAGAATAGGTAGGATTTCGGACTTAGAACAATTTAAAACCACTCGAGCATAAGCTCAAGTGATGGTGAACTTGTAGTCGTTACTATGAAATTTAAAAAGTTCATGAAACAAAAATTAAAGAACAAAAAGAATGCAACTACTTGCTATGAACGCAAGAAGTGGGAACCACTTTGGGATGAATCGAGCTCATCCGAGGACGAGGAGAAAATCAATAAAGGCGAGGTGACAAACTATGCCTTAATGGCTTTTGATGATGAGGTAATCAAAATCCCCTTAGTCTATTTTGAAATTACATGATGCTTTTCATGAGTTATTTTTAATTTAGTTTAATTATTTTTCTTGAAAATTACATGTTTAATAATGTAATGAAAATGCTAAAAAATTAGGATCATGCTAGTAATTTTGAAAATGATAATGAAAATTACATATTTTATGATAAAGAAATAAAATATTAGATTTAAATCTAATGATAATCCTATGTATGTTTTTAAGAAGTATTAATATGTATCATGTTGATTTCCATATTGTTTCTTGATTTTGATTAAAGATGCTCTATGATTAATGATATCATGCCCAAAGTAATGATGCATAATGATCATGCTTAATAAGTTATATTTCAAAATTATGCATGATAATTTTTATAATTTATGGCTTATCGGTTTTTACCGTAATGAAAGTTGCTTTTTTGGTTTTAAAAATGATACATTTTTTGATATGGCATAAAGAAAAAGATATGCTTATATGAAATAATGTAAGTATCAGATGATTTTATATTTAAATTATGCATGATGATTTGAAGTAATGATGATTTTTGGGTAAATTATGATTTATTGATCTTGATGATTTCAATGATAAGATTTACTCTTTCGATTTTAAACTATGATGTATGATTTTCATACGAAAAACTTGAGCATGCTTATATAAAATTAATCACTTGAATTGAAATAAATAAAATGAGAAAAATATTTTTTTTGAAAATTTCTTTTTATCTATCTTATTGATTTTGATGAATTTATTTGTATCATTTTTATAAATCTCTTAAAAGTGACTTTGTTGATTTAACAAGTTGAATGATTTGAAGATAAATGATGATTTTTCTCTTGATTATAACTTGTGATTTTTTTATATGAATCATCATCTTGAATTCTCTATATTTGATACATGAGATTTCTCTATGAATCAAGATCTTATTTTTGAACTCCTATATATTTCTTCTTACCATTTTTCTAAAAAGGAGAGATTAATGAATCTATCTATGTCCTTTTTATGAATCTCTTGAAAATAATTTTGATTTGATGATTTGAATTTGAATGAGCTTTATCTTGATTTTTTGAGATTTATAACTAGAGATTTCTTATGCATCAATCAAGATAGTATATCATTTTTTCTCCTATGTTTCTTTTTGACAATTGCTAAAGAGAAAATAAATGATCAAAATGTTGATTTAATGATGAATGTTTGGTACCAACAATCATGAAGTGATAAATGCTTAAAAATGTTGATTTAATGTTTGGTATCATGAATGCTTTATTATCATGCATGCGAGTAATGATGAAGGTTTTGAACACCAATGTTAGTATCATGTATGATATGATGATTGATTTACTTTTAGTATCATACATAGAAAAAGGATGATATGCAAAGTTTTGAAATTGTGCATGTTGTAAATTGAAATCATAATGATTCACAAACATATTGAAATAAGATTGATACCTTATCTTTGTCATGCTTTGAAAATTGTTGTAAAGGAAAAAGAACTACAACATTGTATTCTTCCCTTGTTTTTGACAATGACAAAGGGGGAGATAAAGTTTGCTAGCTTGCATAATTCAAAGGAGAAGCAAAGATTGCTAACTTGCATATTTCAAGAAGCAAAAGTTGCTTTCTTGAATAACTCAAATATTGCTAGCTTACATTTTTTTAAATGATGTAAAAATTTGCTAGCATGCATGATGTAGAACTTGATATCTTGAACATCACCAAGACTTGCTAGTTTGCAATCTCAAGAGAAGCAATAGTGCTATGTTACCTATTTCAAAAAGCAAAACATGCTAAAATTGCACATATAGCAAAATTTACAAACTTGCAAAACTCAAATTTTTGCTAGCTTGCATGATGATAAAATAGAAGATTATGTTTATAATGCAATGATTTGAACTGTAATAAGTCCTAAGCACTTGATAGTTGAACTTTTCCTTTTTGTTGATGACAAAGAGGGAGAAGTATGATGATGTTATGTATAAGTTTATGATAACATGCTGCTTGGATTTTTGAATCCAAGAGTTCTATCAATATGGCATATTGATAGGGGGAGTTAAGGTTAACTCCGTCATCAATTAGTTGTCATCATCAAAAAGGGGGAGATTGTTGAATCTTATATTTTGATGATGAAACCAATTAATAATATTTATGATTTAATCTACGTTTTGAGTGATGCAGGAAGCTTCGATCAGGGAGAGACAATTAAAACAGAAAGAATCATGTTAGACAGGAGAAAAACACGTCAGAAGATTGAACGTCGTGCCGGAGGATCAGTCGACGTATCAACAGAAGGCTTCGGGCCATGGTTTCAACATCAGTCCAAGAAGAGCAGATATTGCGCCAAGGATATTGGAGTTGCGGAGGTCAACTGGCCGATTGGGCAATAGGCCGCAAGAGAGGATGATGCGTCGAAGAATAGGACAAAGCATCGATGGACCAATGACATGCCGTACAACATGATTCATGCTTAGTAATAATTGTTTAGATCAAAGTGTGTTTTATGTGTGTAGGATTGACTACGATATTAAGGACTAAAGCAAAATGAAGTCCGGGAGTCAAGAACGCGATTTCGTTGGGAGTTCGAGAGTTCGTCGGAAGTTCGGACGTTTATCGGAAGTTCTACCGGAATTGATCGAGAAGTCCAGGAGTTTACTAAAGAAGCTCATTAGAATTCTCTAAGAAGATCATCGTGAAGTCCAGGAGCTTACCGGGAGTCCGCTGGAACATTACCGAGAGATCGTCAGAAGTTCATTGGAAGAAACATAGACTTACAGACTTTGTTTAGCTTAGTAAATGTCTTAAAATTCATAGTTAGTATATAAATGGGATTAGAATTGGGCCAACCCAATTAGGGGATAGTTGGGCCTAAGTTTGGGCTGTGTTGGGCCAAGAGAAAGGCACAAACAGTGACCAAATAGGTGAAACCGTCGTAGCACAGTCTCAGAGACTATGTTAGGCGGTGGTACCACCAGTCTAGGTGGTGGTACCGCCTAGACACAGTCTTCTAAGCAGTGATACTGCCTAGTGTCAAGCTGTAGGCAATGGTATCGCCCGTACCCTGAAATGTTAAGGGATTTGAATTTTGGCTCCATTTTTGAAGCCATTTGGGGTCTATAAATACCCTAGCTATTCCTGCATGGAGTAGTAAGAAAAGTGAACAAAAACTCTATATTTCTAGAGTTGAAAACCCTTGTAAATTATAGAGTCCCTCCTTCTAAAGTTTAGAGATCATTCTAAGAGAGAGTGTGAGGGAAGCTTTGTAAAAAGGGGGTGTAAAGGTTCTCTCTTGAGCCTGCAAAAGGAGAATAGAGTTGTAACAAGGAGGTTGATCTTCGCCTATTAAAGGAAGATTATTAGTGGATGCCGGTGGCCTCGACGGAAGAGGAATCAGTGGAGTGGATGTAGGTCACGACGATCGAACCACTATTACTCGGTTTGCATTTACTTCTTGCAATTTACATTTACTACAAACTGCCCTTCTTTACTTGCTTTACATCCACTATGCTCTTCTATATGCTTTCAAGTTAATATCTTCTAAAACGGGTTTAATCGTAATGAGATTTTCAAACCGACGTAATTTTTACTACTGCACTAATTCACCCCCCCCCCCCTCTTAGTGCCGACTCATTCCTAACAACTGCACGTCAAGTCACATATGCCATCACTCACGTGATTGGCTTGTAGGGCACCTATGACTAACTATCTCCCACTTGATTGAAAGCCAATCACCTGTGTGTCTGATCCTCATCAGGCCCCTATGACTCTCAAAGACAATATAAGATAATGACTTTATTAGTGGATTTACGATATTATCTTCAGATGGAACTCTTTCGACTGCTACATCTCCTCGGGTCATGATCTCTCTGATTAGGTGGAACCACCTTAGAACGTGCTTAGACTTCTGATGAGACCTAAGTTCATTCACTTGAGCAATCGCTTTGTTATTATAGCTAATATAAGGGAATTGACTCCTCGCTGCCCAGCACAACTCCAAGATCTATGATAATATTCTTCATATAGACTCCCTCCTTTACTACCTCTGTTGCAGTAATATACTCCTCCTCTTTGGTCGAGTCAGCATTGTATCTTACTTAGAACTCTTCGAGCACACTACTCCTCCATTAAGGATATACACATACCCCAAATTCGACTTGCTATCATTGACCTCGGACTAAAGACTCAAGTCTGTGTAGCCTTTAACCCTGAGGCTACTATCTCCATATCTAGTAAAAGATCCTTAGTCCTTCTTAAGTACTTACAAATACACTTTATTGCTTTCTAGTGCTCTAAGCCTAAATCCACTTGATACCTACTTGTGACACTCAAAGAATGCGCTATATCAGGCCTGGTACATAGCATGACATACATGATAAACCCTATCGCTAAGGCATAGGGTATCCTATCCATGTTTGCCCTTTCTTCAAGAGTTTTTGGGGACATACTCCTAGAAAGTGATATCCCATGTCTCATCGGTATGAGACATCTCTTAGAAATTTTCATGCCAAATCTTTTGACAATGGTGTCTATATACTTGGACTGGGACACGCCAAACATCCTATTGGATCTATCTCTATAGATTCAAATCCTCAAGATATAGGATACTTCCCCTAAGTCCTTCATGGAGAAGTGTCTAGATAACCAAGCCTTTTGATAAGACTCTAAAGGTCTTAACGTAGGCTCTGATACCAAATGATAAGACCCTAAAGTCTTATCGTCGCTCTGATACCAAATGATAAGACAAAAGGGGAGAAATGGGGATGATAATGATTACTTCGAGGAGATCGACCTCCTTGATCGCTTCGAGGGGATCGGCCCTCCTTGATCACTTCGAGGGGATCGACCTCCTAGGGTTTGTCCAAAGACAGAATAATAATTTTTATAGATTACCGAAAAGAAGCAATTACATCCTTATTTTTAGAGTTCCACCCAAAGTCCATCAAGACTTGAACTCTAATAATAAATAAATATTAAATAAACCTCTACTTGACTCTGACTGAACAAAACTGACACAATAAACAATTGGACTAAACAGACTCAATAAACATTATTCATAAGCTCAGAAAAAGGGTCCTAACAGTTCCTCCCTCTTCAAATTAGCCTTGTCCTCAAGGTTGAGCAGCATCAATCTCAGGGGGTTTCTCTTTCAGCACTAGCCATAGACTATCTGCAACGCATCACAACTCATTGATCAAGTAAGTATGGTCTCCACTTTTTGATAGTGTAAGCAACGGGTTGGTCTTTCAGTGTAGTAATCATTGCATGAAACTTCTGGCCCTGTATAATCAATTTTATCTTTGAACCTTTGCTATCACAAGTGAAAATCCGTCCATCAACGATCTTTACTTCGAATCTATCATAGTCTTTAATGTGGTGGGCCAATCAGTCTCACTATCCATAAAATTGTTAGTGCTACCAGTATCAATCAAAACTATAACAGGCTGATGTTCTAGAGTTTCGCCAACTTCCATAGTTTACGGGTTAGAGTAGTCGGCTAATGCATGCATTGTATGTATGGTAGGTCCAACATCTTCATTAGAATTTATACCTTCATGATCGGAGTCCACATTCTTAGCTTTCGGTTTCTCTCAAATTGGTTCAATCATCAGAAGTTGCCCTTGTTTACATCGGTGCTCCATACTCCATTTGTCATCATAATACAAACCCTTTGCTGATCTTTTCTTAAGTTCTTCTTGGGTTAGTCTTTGGGTGTCAAGGCTTTGGTTGGGAATAGATAGGGCTGGTAGCTTACTGATCATCTGGTTATTGTCACTTTTGTTTCCATTATTTTCCCTGTTGATTTTTTTCTCATGTAGATGTGCGAATGATATCGTAGCTATCATAGTGCGAGGTTGACGAGCCTTAACTTCACACTGGATCTCTAGAATAAGACCTTCAATAAATGTATCTAGAAGTTGTCGTTCCGACCAATCTCTAGCTTGATTTGATAATCTTTCAAACCTACTATGATATTCCAACACTGTAGAAGTCTGACAAATTTTTGAGAGCTGTCCATCCACCTTCATGTATGAGTAGATTGTGTCACAATCTTGAGGCCCTTTTCTAATATTTCTAGATCTGTGCAATGTAGAACTTGAGCTCCCACCGTGTTGAAATTTACTAAGGCTCCCTAGTAAGTCCTTTTTAAAATCATTAAGTACTTCTTGTAACCGATTCTCAATTCTAATTTCCAATGCTTCCATTTGTGCTTTCACTGAGTTGTCGGTGGCCATTTTGTAAGACTGCAAATCTGTAATCTCAACTCCTATTTTTGGTGTTGGTCAAGGGCATTAATCAATGCCCTACTCGGTGCCGTTGTTGTGATGCAATCGATGGTAGCACTATTGGAATGAAGGGTTACTGCGAGGATATGGGGATGTAGCTGTGTTCGCTGCGTGGGAGGCAATGATACTTGCTATGGTCGCTGCGTGGAGGGATCGCTACTGCTGAGGGCTGGGAGGCAGCAATGGTAGTGTGGCTAGGGGCAGCGTCGCCAAGGGCCTATCGCTGCGGTGGTTGCGATGGTGTGGATGGAAGGTGGCGTTGCTCTATCTCTACCGCACTATGGATGGAGGCGTTGGTGATGTCGAGGAATCACGTGCGGTTGAGGATGCGACAGTGCCGTTGTAGCAGCCGAGGTTAAGAAGATGAGTCGGTACGTGCATCGCCGAGGTTGAAGCGGCCGCACAAGAGCTTGCTGCGTGTGCTGTTGGAGGGCAGCTACGGTGGCGTTGCCGAAGTTGAGGCTACAGTTGAAAATAGGAATCGACGGTGGCAGGCTGGGCGGCAAGGGGCATCGTCGCTGGCTGGGCAGCAGCGGCGACGGTGGTGGCAACCGGCATTCGCAGCAGCAAGAGGACCGGCGACTGCTTTGCAGCAGCAAGAGGATTGCTCTGTTTCGGTCACCAAGGGGCAGAGCAAGGGGGAGTGGCAGTGGTCGTTCTTGCCCGAGCCAAGGGGGAGCGGCGGTTGGGAGGCAAGCGGCGGTCGCCTCACGGTGGCTGGCAGCAGTGGTGGGTCGGCTGGAAGGCGATGGCGCTCGAGGCGCGGCTACGATCGACGAGGGGCTGCGGCTGCGACCCGGGGGGGGGGGGGGGGGGGGTGCTTGGTTAGGGTTGCCTTGCAGCGGCTGTGATCGAGCGATCGGGAAGTAGCGGCAGCGGTGGAGAAAAAGGCAGCGAGCGTGGTCGTTGGCCAGGAAGTTACGATGTTGGATATGGGAAACAGGGTGCTCTGTTTCTATCGCACCACAGCCGGAGCCACTGGCGATGCTGGCAACAGCGGTGCAGTGGTGAAGAAGGAGGCAACAGTGGTGGCGCGGCTAGAAGTAGTGTCACCAACGATCGCCGACGAGGGGAGGTCGAGCGGCTGCGGCTGCGATCCAAGGGGAGGCGGGCAACGATAGTAGGGCTGGGATGGACGCTGGCAGTGTCGTCTCCTGGCCGGGGAATAGCGGTAGCGGTGGTCGCTGGCCGGGAAGCGGGGCGATGGTGGGCGCTGGCCGGAGAGCAGCAGCGGCGGGTGGGCTGGCCGGAAGCAGGGGACGCAGGGGTGGCTGCGGCTTCTTCTTCCTCTCGTGTTTGTTTCTTTTTTTTTGTTTTTTATCGAGATGGGGCAACGAGGAGGTCGAGCGGTGGTCGAAGGTCGCTGGCCGGGGAGAAGCAGCGACAACGGTGAAGAAAGAGTTGCCTTGTAGTGGTGGTGGGGAAGAAGGGAAGCAAGGCTACGGCGGGCTACGCCAAAGATTGTGGCTCTGATACCAAATG